>NC_048598.1:37694404-37994404 GCF_003668045.3 Cricetulus griseus | reverse complement strand
TGGAGGACCTCTCACAGGGGCCTGTGCTGTGTGTGCCTGTGCAGAAGGGAGAACAGCTGTGGTGATCTCCAGGAGTCTACGAGGGCGACAGAGGTGGTGACCCGAGGTTTCTGTGGTCTAATGGGGAAAAACTTTGGATTTGGGACTGTAAAGCGAGGGGTATTGTTGATTTCTCCTGTCACTGTAACTAAAATACTTCAAGAAAAATTCATTTTGACCGATGGTTTCAGCCAGTCACAAAGGGACAAAAAGGATGAGTGTGAGGTTCCGCCCTGGGTGGCAGGAAGAAGTCCCTTAGCTTCCATCCATGCTCACCCAGCTGCACACAATTCAGGAATGACAAGGCATAAGGTCTGTGCGCCCCCACCCTCACCCCAGTCAAATAGATCAGAGGGGAAGAGATGCCAAAAACAAGCTTGGAAAGGAGGCGGAGTCAGTGGATGGGAATTGGAGGGAGGGGCTTGTAAAAATCGTAAGGCTTCAATCTAGGCACAGTGGTGTACACCTGTAGCCTAGGATTTGGAGACGGGAGAAAGGGTTTTGAGTTCAAGGACAGCCTCTGCTACATAACAGTTCTAGTCAGGCCATCTTGCCTTATACCTGCCTCAAATACCAAAACAAACAAACAATAGTGTGTTTGGCTTGAGAAAAATCATCTCCCTTTTCTTAAAGTAACAACTTAGTCTGACCCAGTAACAAGATTCAGGTTAGGCCTGTGAGACAGACAGGAAGCCCGAGTGAATACTAGTAGTTATTTCCAAAATAAAGATAACCCTGAACACACAAAATGTGCTGGGCATGGTGCTAAATTTCTGTATACCTAAAGAAAACTTATTATTTAGCTGTTGAATGTCTCCAAATACTCATTTTCCAGACAAGAAACAGAATTTTAACAACTACTTAGGTCTGGTGCAGTTTAAAGAGAGAAATATTGAAATCGTGGGTGAAGAATCCAGGAGTGGGGGGTGGAAGTAACTGATAGAGAACAGACAGGAAGTGCCACATCCTGTCTGGGGTCATGCTGGCCTGTCTCACTCAGAGGTGGGGGTGGTGTCTATGGATTTGACCAGGCAGTGACTCTGAGACTTACGCGTGCTATTCTTGCCATCACGGAACCACCACAGTACTGTCTTGGGGGCAGAGGGAATAGTCTGTCTGACTGGTATTTAACTGAGATAAAAATCCTTGCCCTGAAGAGATGAAGTTCTGTGAGCTTTCACGTACCTGATGGGATTTGGCTAAGGGGAGGCTTTCGGGCCTCATCACGTCATCACTTGAGGCAGCAAAATTCTGTTCTAGTTGAAACTGGGACCTGTCACCTTCCTTCCCCTATTGCTCTATATATTTGAAAATTCTCGGGGTGATTTTGCTTGTCTGTGCGTAGGGAAAGGCTTTTTACCTGTAGAAGCTCGCTCTTTTTTTTAAGATGGATATATGAAAGTGATTATAAATAGGAGAGGTTATATAAGTAGAAGTGATGTTTTATTCCTGCTGCCCATGGAGCAGCAGGTGATGGTCTCTGATCTCATCTCCCTGGGAACCAGTCTCCCTTCATGGGGCCTGATCCAGATTGGATGCTCAGGATGACTTCTTATATAACACTCAGATAACTTGAATACAGGTCCTCTTCTTAGTCCATATTTGCTTGGTTTTTCAATTAATTCTTTTCTTACAATGTTTACTCCCAGACACTGGCATAGCTGATGTGGTAAAGGAGAACAACACAACCCATGCCAGGTCTTTGTCTTTGATGACTGGACAGTTCAGAGGGGTAGCTAAGAGGACAGTGGTAATCTTCCTGTTAAGAGAAATTTTTTGTTACATCCTCACCGAATAAAACCCAGAAGGGGCAGCTCCAGCTGAGGCACAAGCAGAAAAAGGGAGAGGAGAGGAGGTGTGGAGGAAGATGAAGTCAAGGGTCCTGTGTGACAGATCTCATCTTTTCTTCTCTAGGCCCTTCTAGGATTCAAAGAGCCTCATTTAAAAAGCAGCAGTTTCCATGTAGCTTACAGAAGGATGCAGGAGAATGCTTCCACAGTTTGGGGATAGACAGAGTCTTAGGACACAAAAGCAAGAGGCACAAGAGGAAAGAGTCAGTGTTAGGCTATATCAAAATCTAAAACTTCTGTTCACTTAATGATAGCACTGAAATAGACAGAAGCCGGGCCAGGAAGTGATTTTTGCTGCACATACGTCTGGCAACACACTTGTATCTAGAACTCTTACAATGCCACAGAAAAACAAACAAAAAGCAACTTACAGCCTTGATTAAGAGATTTGAACAGAAACATCATAAAATCATGTATCTAAGTGGCCGATAAGTCATATTTAAAAGTTGGTCCATATTTACCAGGGAGGTGCCGATTAAATAGTTTGCCAACAGTTTGTTTTGTAAATAGTGATGACAGAAACAGTCTGTGTCCTTGCCAGTTCCAAGGGTCCCTGTATTAGTCATCATTTTAATATCATAATAAAATAAAATAAAAGCAACTAATATATGAAAAGAAAAGGCTTATTTTGTCTTCTGACACTAGATGGTCCAGTTCAAGACTAGAGGGATCCCTTCTTTGGGCCTTAGTTGAGGACAGCTCATCATGGAGTGTAGGGGGGGGGGAAACCCACATGCATCACAAGTCAGAAAATGAGTAATAGAGACTTAGAGGCCAAGTTCCACTCAGGACACATTATTAGTGACTCTAGGCCTCGGAAAGGACTATGCAGAGCCCACGCCTTTGACACAATACCCTTCTGAGGACATTGATTCAAAATAGAGCAAGCCCTGAATACATTTTCCTTCTGTGGTTAACCCCCCCCTGCTTTTTTCTCATATCCCCTTTCTTCTCCAAATTATTTTTATCTATAGCACTAAAGTCACAGAGTACAGCCAGATTTCCACAGATGTCAGTGGTTATGTGATTTTTCACATATAACTTTACAAACCTCTTCTCTAAGTTTTCAAATGATGTGTTAGTGTTTCTCTTTACCGGGGAGCACTTTCCCAGTGGGCTGCAGTTACTACTCCCAGCAGCCTGCAAACCCTCATTACCATCAGCCTGGCACCACAGTGCTTCTTTCCTACCCATCAACAGCCACACTGGTGAAGTATGAATGATAACCCAAAAGAGAGCCAACCTCATTGGAGCTCCAAGAAGCTCTTTCTGGCACTACGGGATGTTTGGAAAAATCATCCCAGTCCCTCAGGGAGATGGCTCTGTTAATTCACTAGCTCACACAAAGGGCTTCAAATTCTTTGACAGGAGCCGTGTGAGTGCAAAATGGGTCAAAGCACTTCTGAAAGAGGCTTGGGCATTTCACATAAAGCTAAATATTTACCTACACTACAGACCAGCTACCCTAAAAATATATGTCTACCAAAAGTCATGTATGGAATGTTTACTGCTGTACTCTTTATAACAGACAAGATATGGAACCAGCCTGGATGCACATCAATAAAGAAATGAATCGAGAAAATGTGGTACATAAGCACAATGGAGTTGTTTTTAGTCACAGAAAAGAATAGAGTCATGTCATTTTCAGGAAAATGGATGCCTCTGGAGAGATCAGCATGTCAAGTGAAATAAACCAGATCTAAAGACACAAATACTACTTTTTCCTGTCATATGCAGAATCTATATGTAAATACATATGTAATGTAAAGTACAGGGTGATTATAAAAGGAGAGGAAAAGGCTCAAAAGGTGGGGGACAGTAGAAGGCAACGTGGAAGATGAAGTAAAATAGTGTATATTTTCTTCCACATGTAGACTATAAGCAGACATAAGTACAAACATACATATGTGGAATGAAAATAAAAGGGGAACCATAGTTTGCAGGGAGGAAATAAAGTTTGAGGGGTAGGCAAATATGGATGGGGTATATGTATGCCGTGGCATAATGAAACCTGCTATTTCATAAGCTAACCAAAACCTAATGTTAAAAAGGCACATATGCAAATACTTATAACGGCTTTATTCATAACAATTAAAACTTGAAGCAATGTCATAAGCGGGGCAATGATAAGCAAACTGCAGGCTATTCGCACATGGAATACCACTCTGCAATGCACAGGAATGTGTTAACTGACATATGGCTCGATGTGGATGAGTATAAAAGCACTCTGAGTGACAGAAGGGAAAGACCACTTTCTGTGGGCGTCCGCTGAGGTGAGGTTCTAGGTCAGCTAAACTACTCTGTGTTTACTTAGAATCAGAAAAGTAGGTGCCTGACTCAGAACGAAGAGTGTTGGCAGCGGGAAACTGGGAAGGGATACAAGAAACTAGCCAGCAAGAGTGGCAGGAATTCTCCTTACATTAATAGTGACATGATTACATGGGCGAACACATTTGCCAGAATGCCTTGAACTGAGCCTTTACAAATTATTATTAACGATTATGATATATATATATATATATATATATATATATATATATATATGCCATTGTACTTTGATTTCCTCACCCACTTCCCAGCTCTCCTCCCCCGTGGACACTCCCACCTCCAATTGCTTGTCTTCTCCCTACAGCAGTTAGTCCCAGTCTGCTCCCTCCTCACACATATTATTCCATTTCCTGCCTCCCTGACAAGTTTTCCTTCCTTCTTAGGATCCCCCTTGACTTTCATGACCCTCCCACATATTCAAACACACACACACGCACACACACACACACACACACACACACACACGTATACACACACACGTATACACACACACGTATACACACATGCATATATAATTTTAAATCCAGGTTCTGTACATCGTTTGTCTTTCTAACTCTGGCTTATTTCACTTAATATAGTGATTTTTCAGTCACACCGAGTTTCTTCATGTTGCATCCTGTTTTGTGGTTTCATTTTTCTTCATGGCTGCATAAAATTCCACTGTGTACATGCATCTCATTTCCTTTATCCATTTGTCTGTTGATGGAGAGCTAGGCTGGGTTCCACTTGCTGCCTCTGGTGAGTAGAGCAGCAACAAACATGGAGGTACAAGTTGGATGTGAGCACTTTGCTCATGTAAATTATAATCACATTGTAAAAAATGTTAGGCAGTGATTTTTTGGAATGGTGAAACATGGAAATGGTTAAAAAATTAACGAAAAAAGGGAAAAGGGGGGCTGTAGTCTCCAGAGGTTGCAGAGATTGGGGGAAGGGATAGGATGAAGCTGTGAAACTATTCTCTGTGTTGCTTTGGTGGCTGCGCATTCTTAGACATGGTCTAAACAGACAGAAGGTTCACCATCGAGAGTGAGCAGATGTAAACTACAGGCTTTGGGTGATAATGATGGGTTAGTGTAAGCTCATGAGATGAAACAGGTGTCCCACTCTGCAGGAGTCTGCTGCGTACAGAGGATGTGCACCAGTATAGTCAGAAGACAAATAAGACATCTCTATGTTTGGCCCCAAAACATAAAACATAAGTTATGGATTTCAGTTGGGGTGACCTCGGAGCATAAAAACCCTCTGAATGATTTTAGCCTTACTTTCCACCCAACGTACTGTGAATCTAAAACTGTTCCTAATAAAATAAAAATCAATTAAAAGAGTTGCTAGGCAAAGAATTAATTCGATTCCATTCATAAAAATTTTATTGCATTTACTTTGTGTTAATTTGTGTGTGTGTGTGTGTGTGTGTGTGTGTGTGTGTGTGTGTGTGTGTGTGTGCATATGTGTACGTGTGTGGGTCAGGACAACTTCTGGGAGCTGCTTCTCTTTTTTTTTTCCAACTTGTAGGTCTCAGGGATCGAACTCAGGTCATCAGGCTTCGTAGTAAACACCATTACCCACTAAACTATCTTGCCAGCCCATTGGTTTCAAGTTTTAAGAAAGTAGAGCTGAAACTTTTCTTGCACCTTTCTCTGTTAAAAATCAACCTAGAGATAACTAATAAAATAAGAAACATCAAAATAAATTTCTCAGTCTCGATGTGCTGACTAGTTTTATGTCAATTTGACACAAGTTGAGAGTCACCTCAGAGGAAGAAGCCACAGTTGAGAAAATGCCATCTCAAGATCAGGTTGTAGGCAAACCTGTAGGGCATTTTCTTAATTAGTTATTGATGGGATAGAGCCCAGTCCATTGTGGGTGGGGCCATCCCTGGGCTGGGGGTCCTGAGTTCTATAAGAAAGCAGGCTGAGCAAGTCGTGATGAACAGGCCACTAAGCAGCTCTCCTCCATGGCTTCTGCATCAGCTCCTGCCTCCAGATTCCCACCCTGTTTGAGTTCCTATCCTAACTTCCTTCAATGATGAAACTGATATGGAAGTGTAAGCCAAATAATCCCTTTCCTCCACAACTTGCTTTAGTCATGATATTTCATCATAGTGATTGTAACCCCCAATGATACTCAATGAAACTAGATGACATCTGCAACCACAATGTTACCAGACAGAAAGCCGATGAAGGAAATAACAAATGACTAACCAGGAAGAACACAAGCCAACCTTAGACCCGAAGGTGAGGGGCACAGGAAAGGGGCTGGCTGACTGAAGGCAAGTTCAACTGCCTGGAGAATCCCTGAAAGGCTCAGGTCCCAGAGGAAAGAGCAGAAAGGTGAAAGGTGTGAAGACTTTGAACATAGCATTGTTAGAGAATCTGCTGGGAAGGGTTTACTTCACCTTTACCCCTCAGGCCCATTCTCAGTTTGCCATTCTGGAAAATGGAACCCTTTGACGTCATAGTCTGGGAAGTTCAAAACCAGGAAGTTCAGCACGGAGCTTCTGTTTTCTCATTCTATATAGCACTTTCTTGACCATATAAGGCACATACTCAGCTATTTGCTCAGATGGAAGAAGAGAGAGATGAAATGTTAAGTCGGGAGAAGGCCAGTTATTGTTGCTAAACATCACTTGGCTACTTGCACATATACGTGCATTACACATTTCTTAGCATCGCATCCCCTGCAGCTTCTCACTGTACATGAGTGTGTGGGGTGGTATAGACTCTATTTTTCTATTTTACTTATAAGGAAGATCCAACCACAGAAATATCACATGGCCTGTCCAAGATCACATTTTACTATCTAACCAGAACAATGGACCTGATCCTTCTAGCCCAAGATCAGTAGTCTTATCCCCTCATTGATAATGGTACCATTCCTCAAAAACATATGTGGGGAGGCAGGGGTTGGGGATGGGAGGGAAACGAGAGACTATCTTTGGGATACTGTTTGTATTCACTGTTTTGACTTTGCCGATTTCCCTGGCATTTACTTATATCAGAACTTATCAGTCATATACTGTACCCATGAACAATTTATTGTATTTTTGTGTAAAAATACTCATAGACACCGAGTGGTGGTGGCACACATCTTTAATCCCAGCACTTGGGAGGCAGAGACAGGCAGCTCTCTATGAGTTCGAGGCCAGATTGGTTTACAAAGTGAGTTCCAGCACAGCCAGGGCTACACAGAGAAATCCTGTCTAGAAAAAACACATATATTGCTGAGAGTTGCCTTTGATCATCATTCCCACACATTTAGCCTTTATGGAATGCTCAGGCATTAGGCTGGCCACAGAGCCTGCCTTCCTGCAGATGTGCTTAAAGAAGGGAACATCAGAGAGGACCTGCATATGGTAGGACTCTAATACATATCTTTTGCGGCCAATGTTTAACATGGTCAACTTGGCAAGACCTAGAATCACCAAGAGGCAAGCTTCCATGCACAGCCACAGCTGTAAGGAATTATTTACTCTCTGGCCAAGCCTGTGAGCTTAGGCTAATTGAGGTACTAAGAGCCACCCTCAGGGGGCAGCACCATTCCCAAGGCTTGGGCTCTGAACTGCATAAAGAAGGACACTATCCAAGCATGGGCATTCATTGTTTCTTGCTTCCTTTACTGTGACCAGTCATTGCAAATTCTTGCCATTTTGAGGTCCCTTCCACAAGGGACTGTGGACTGGGGACTGGGGACTGGGGACTGTGAGCCAAAGTAACCCTTCCTCTCTTAGGTCAATTTTGTCAGGGTATCAGATCACAGTAACAGGAAAAGTAACTGAGACAACTTCATTTTAAAAGTTCTTTGTAGAGTGTAATTTCTATGCACAGAGTCCTAAATGAATGGATTCAGGAATGTTTGATTTAAAGGACCTCAATGGTGAACTCTTTGTTAATAAGACGGTTTTCTGTACTCCTTCATTCATTTGGACACATTCTCACTCCTACTCTTCCTCAGGCCCTGAGCCTATCACCAGGAGGAGTAAGATGAAATCATGGCCCTGTCTTCTGGGAAGTCAACACTCAGTAGCTACAAGTTAAAGCTCTGGCTTCAGTTTCTTCCTCAGCATGTATTTCATGAGTCCTTCTGCATCTTTTAAGGGTTTATTTCTATTTCTATTCTCTCTCTCTCTCTCTCTCTCTCTCTCTCTCTCTCTCTCTCTCTCTCTCTCTCTCTCTGTGTGTGTGTGTGTGTGTGTGTGTGTGTGTGTGTGTGTGTGTGTGTGTCTACTGTGTGCATACCACATATGTTCAGGTGCCCTTGGAGACCAGAAGAGGACGCTGGGTCCTTTTGAGCTGGAGTTACCTGCAATTGTGAGCCACTTAACAAGGGTGCTGGGAACAGAATTCTTGTCCTTTGGAAGAGTAGTCGGCTCTTTTAGCTGCTGCACCAGCTCTCCAGGCACCCCACTGCATTGTTTATTACCCACAAATAGCTTTACCACAAGTGGCCCCTATCCACATACCTCATACCCTTTCTTATCCTTTGCCTTTACTTATTCCAAATACTTGGACTCTGATTCAATCAAGCAACAACTCATGTGAACCTGCTGAATTAGGACTGAGAAGTACAGCTACCGTGAAAAGTAGTCCTAGCAATTATAACCTGGAACACACAATCCTCTTGCTTTAGCCTCTCAAGTGTTTGGAAGACAGACATGTGCCATCAGGCCCAGCAAAGGTTGGTCTTTATATGTCTAAATGCTGCACGTCCTTCAAGGTCCCCCTCCTTTGTTAAGCTTTCTCAAATTTCCCAAAACCCAGCTGTGCACTTCAGTACCGGCCCACTGGGGAGCTGGGGCTGTACTGAGGGGTCTCCAACCCCACCTTTTAAGGGTCTCTTCTTTTGCAGAAATCTTCTCAAGTTCCTAGCAGCTATGGTCTCTGTTACTTGCCTGCTGGGGAGCAGGAGTTGGAATTTTGGAGATGGAGATTGGAGGCTCCTGAGCCACACCCACCTATAGGAACAGTGAGGAGAGAGTCCATAACCCTGTGACTCACCTCCATAGCTGGGTCCCTGAAGAGCAAACTTTCCATTCCCTTGCTTAAGATGTTGCTGCCTAATATAAAACAAGCAGAAAGTGACAAAATCAGTGGGTGGCAAAGGTCAACGCTTGTTTGTCTGGCCTTGTACCTTGCCTAGCTTACTCCATGTCTCATTTCCCTTTGCCTCAGTGGCAAAGAAGGACCTCTCTTTTGTCATGACTACAGGTCCTCCCAAGCCTCCTCATCCTGCCTTCTTGCTGCAGGTTCTGTGCTACAAGCTTGAAGGAACTCCAGCTACAGATGCCCTCACCAGCCCCCCTGAAACCTAGGCCCTCAGCCATTCCTGTCATTCTCTCATCTCCCACAGTCCTCGTCCCCAGCGGGATGACACTGCTCTGCCCCTGGGTATAGAGCTAGATTATGTTTTGATGCAACTATGGGGACTCCTTTGGGTTTTTCCAGGCTCAGACTTGCTAAATGTCTCAGCAGACCAGGGACATGGGCAGATTTTTTTCTCCTGCTGTTTTAATGGGGTCAAAAAGGGCCGGAAGGCTCTGTGTATTATTAGGGAAATTTTGATATGGACATAAATTGAACTCAAAATAGCATTAACAGAAGGAGATTTGGGCCAGAATACTGGAGCATACCATGGAGACTGGATAGGGGTGCAGCCCAGCTGGAATTAGAAACTGAGGAGAGCCCTAGTGAATCCAGAGCCCCTCTTCTCCTCACCAGGGTCTCTCTGCACGCTGTACCATCCATGAGGCCTGTTTCTGTTTTCATTCATATGATGAAAATAGCCAATGGCATCCATGTTACATATCAGTCTCAACACAAAGAAACTGAGAGGAAATCCATTCTCTCCGTCTCAGGTGACTGAGACTACCCAACTCATTGACATAGCTGCATTTGGCTGTGTTCACCCAGTCAAGGAGATGGGGACACGCCATCAGAGAGGGCCCCTTCCATTCCAACCAAGTGGATGGAGGAGGGGAATAAGAACATTCCTGGAGACACAATCCAAACTGACCTGGGACTTACGAAACTCATGAACTTCTGACTTTAGCCTCTCCAGTGTGCGTGCCACTATGCCAAACCAAGGTTGGCCTTCACATGTTTCCTAGTTCCCAGACCTTCTCTGCGTGTATAGATCCACTGATACCTGTTCTAAGAAATGGCCCACCTGAGTGGGTGCTGGTGGCACATTCCTTTAATCCTAGCACTTGGGCAGTAGAGACTGGTGGAGCTATGTGAGATGGAGGCCAGACAGGACTACACAGAGAACTTCTTCCCCCTTATTTTTTAATTTAAATTAGAAACAATATTGTTTTACATGTCAATCCCAGTTCCTTCTCCCTCCCCTCTTCCCCTGTCCCCCGCTGACCCCTATTCCATCCCCTTTCTGCTCCCCAGGGAAGGTGAGGCCTTCCACGGGGATCTTCAAAGTCTGTCATATCATTTGGAGCAGGGCATAGACCCTCCCCCATGTGTCTAGACTGAGAGAGTATCCCTCTATGTGGAATGGGCTCCCAAAGTCCATTCGTATACTAGGGATAAATACTGATCCACTACCAGAGGCCCCAGACTTCCTAGGCCTCCTAACTGACACCCATGTTCAGGGGCTCTGGGTCAGTCCTATCAGTCTGGGGTCCATGAGCTCCCTCTTGTTCAGATCAGAGGTTTCTGTGAATTTTTCCAGCCTGGTCTTGACCCCTTTGCCTATCGCTCTTCCCCCTCTGCAACTGGATTCCAGGAGTTCTGCTCAGTGCTTAGCTGTAAATCTCTGTTTCTGCTTCCATCAGCTACTGGATGAAGGCTCTAGGATGTCATATAAGGTAGTCATCAATCTCAGTATCAGTGAAGGGCTTTTAAGGTAGCCTCTCCACTATTGCTTAGATTCTTAGCTGGGTCATCCTTGTAGATCTCTGGACATTTCCCTAGTGCCAGATTTCTCTTTAAACCTATAATGGTTCTCTCTATTATGGTATCTCTTATCTTGCTCTCCTCTAATCTTCCCTTGAGTCGATCTTCCTGCTCCCTCGTGTCCTCCTCTCCCCTTCTCTTTCTCCCCTCTCCCCATGCTCCCATTTGCTCTGGAGATCTTGTCCCTTTCCCCTTCTCCGGGGGACCATATATATCTCTCTTTGGATCCTCCTTGCTTCCTAGTTCCACAGAGAAATTCTTGAATACTCCCTCCTGGAAAAAAAGAAAGAAATGGGCCCTCCCTATTTTGCATCCATCCACCTATACATTAGTGCTTGTATAGTGCAATGAATCTAATAAACATATCCGTGTTAATGGGTGTATCTTCTGTTCCTTTCTCTAGACCCAGAAGGGCAGAACCTGCTTAGACATTTTTAACCCCAGTGCTTATCTGGTGCCTGGGGTCAGTGGATTATCTAGTGTCTGCTGAGAGAGTATAACACTTACCCATACCAGGGATTGTTCTGAGCCCTTTATACATCAAGCCATTCAATCTTTCAAATTACCCTGAAAGGTAGGAACATCTGAGGAGACCAAGGTAAGTTCATGACTTCCCAGAATCATCTTGTGGGTGATACAGCTGGGACTCAAGATAGACCTTGTGAACACAGATGCATGTCTGTTGCTCTTCCATCCATTTCTGGTGACTTCCTGCCTTGCCCTGCAAGCTTCCTTAAGAGAGCTACATCCTCGTGTGTGTGTGTGTGTGTGTGTGTGTGTGTGTGTGTGTGTGTGTGTGTGTGTGTGTGGATGTGTGTGTGTGTGTGGGGTAATCTATGTAGGGGATGGGGTTATCTCTCTCCATTGCTCTCTACCTTATGTTTCTGAGAAGTGTCTGTCTTTGAATCTGGAGCTTGCTCTTTGTGCTAGATTTTTTTCCTTTGAGCCTTCAGGATTCTCTGTCCTATTTCTGTCCCCCCAGAACTGAGCTACAGGCACCAACTACCATGCCTGGCTTCTTCTGTGGATTCTGGGGTTCTGAATTCAGGTCTTATGTTTAAACTGCAAGCACTTGACCCACAGAACCATCTTCCCTGCCCCCACTGCATGTCTAACTCACAGAATGGGTAGCTCTGTTGACCCATTAGCTTTCAGCATCACTTATTGAAATCCTCTTATGGGAATGAGAATTTTATACTCACATGCCATTTTCCTTTTCTAGGCCCCCTGCCTATCCTGTGTTTGGCTAATAAAGCTTTAATTTTAATGATTTACAGGGATCCAGTTTGACTTAGGTAATGCCATCTTGGTTGTGACCCCGTTTTTGCCCACCAGCTGGCCTTGGTACACACTCCAAACTCTATAGGACAGTCACTGAGAGCTAGACATTTTGTACTGGCCACGGATGACCCAGACCCAACTCTTCCTTCTTTGCCTCTTCTTTTTTTGTCTGTCGGTCTGTCTGTCTGTCTGTCTGTGCCTTCTGAGTGCCAAGATTAAAGGTGTACATTACCACATTGGTATCTCTTTTTCCTTTTTTGAAGACAAGATCTTCCTCTATAGCTGAGACTGAGCTGGAACTTGCTATGTAGCGCTCAGGATGGCTCTAAACTCATGACCTTCCTGGCTTGGCCTCTCAAGACCTGGGATTGGAGGTGTGCACCACCGTGCTTGGTTACCCCAACTATTTCTTAACCGGTGCCTGACAGCATGGCCAAGAATCCCAAGTACATTCTCACTGGTTCTAGTCTACCTTGTCTTACTTATTAGAGAACCAACCCCTTCCTCCTGCCTTGGGATGTGGGAATCTTCTTGTTTTGTTGATGCTCAAAACACATTTCAGAAGTCGGGCAGTGGTGGCGCACGCCTTTAATCCCAGAAGGTGGGAGATAGAGGCAGGTGGACAATGTGAGTTCCAGGCCAGCCTGGTCTACAGAGCGAGCTCCAGGACAGCCAGGGCTACACAGTGAAACCCTGTCTTAGAAAACCAACCAACCAAACAAACAAAACAAAAATAACCCACACACATATTTCAGTCCTCAAGTAACCAATACATTGCACTTAATACAACACAATCCTGGACTTGCCTGCCTCTGTCTGATTTCCTGATGCCATCAGTCTTCCTTTGGTGGTCTGTTTTCTCACACTGTGTCTTTCTGAAATAATGGTTGCATAAATATTGTTTACTATTAAGTTCAGTGGTACAGTCTACTTATACATTAATTCTTATACTTAATAGAATTTTTCTTGTCTTTTCCTGGAACTAATGATTGCCTCCTTTTTGTACATTTGTTTGTCTATTAACACCTGAGCTCTCTCCCATGTCCAGAATCTCAGAGTCTTTGCTCCCCCATCACATGGCTGCCAGTCCATCTGATGTGTATTTTCTGCATCAGACATCCATCTTGGGTCCTCTAACCCCATATTCGGAGTTGCTTGATTTCTTGCTCAGCTGTCCACTTCCTGCTCTTTCCTTTGATGAGTTCCTAAGAATTCTTATCTCTTTTATCTTGGATTCCATCTCACTCTCTTTCTTCTTGTATTGCCTTATTTCAACAGACTGTGATTTCCAGTGTAGTTTCTGGGGAGGGATTCATGAGAGATAATTGCTTTTGAGATTTTTTTTTTTTTTTTTTTTTGAGAAACAGGGCTGAGTTCCAACTCACTAAGTAGCCAAGGATGACTTTGAGTTTCTGGTCCTTCTGCCTCCACCTCTCCATGCTGAGAGAGGCATGCACCCTTATGCCAGGTTTATGTGACGTTTGCACACCAAGCAAACACCAACAGCAGAGCTACATCCTCAGCCTTTTAATTTTTCTGACAAAAAACAAGGAACAAACAAACAAAACCCCACTTCATCTTCTGCTTGTACTTGACTAGTTTGGTTTAGGATCTTCACTGGAACTTGGGAATGTCACTCTGCCTTGCTGCCTTGATGTCATTATTCTTGATTATTCTTGATGTCGTGCTGATCCCCAGCCTTGTTTGTGGCCCGTTTCCTCTCCCTCCACTTTGCTACTGGCTTCCAAACCTTCAGGATCTCCTCTGTATCCCAGGATTCTCAATGTGCAATGATGCAGGATGCCTACATCCAGGAAGTGCACCCGATAAACCTGTCAGTCTGGTATTTGACACTTTGGAGTCATATATTTTGCTTTATTTCTTTGATAATGTCCTCTGCTCTGTTTTCTTTCACTCTATCCCAGAATTCCTACTAGAAATGAGACATCTTTTTTTTTTAAAAAAAGTTCATTTATTAGTATTATTGTGTGCGCAGTGATGTGTTTATGAGTGTGGGGCATGGGCAATGGCATGTGTGTGTGGGGTCACACAACACTTTTGGGGAGTCAATCTTCTCTTTTCACTCTGGGTTCTATCTTAGTGTGTCTATCTTAATAGACACATGAATAGCATTCAGTCTTAATAGTGTCACTATTGCTGTGAAGAGACACCATGGCCATGGCAACTCCTGTAAGGAAAACACTTACTTGAGGGGGCTCGATCGCAGTTTCAGAGGTTCAGTCCATTATCGTCATGAAGGGGAGCACGGCATTGTGCAGGCAGACATGGTGCTGGAGTATCTGAGAGTCCTACATCTGGCAGGCAACAGGAAGTCAACTGTCAAACTGAGGAAAGCTTGAGAAAGAGAGACCTCAAAGCCCACCCCCACAGTGACACACTTCTTCCAACAAGGCCACACCTCCTAATAGTGCCACTCCCTTTGGTGGCCGTTTTCTTTCAAACTGCCACAGGTTCCAACTCAGGTTGTCAGGTTTGAGTTGCAAGTTACCTTTACCCCCCAGAGTCATCTTAAAAGTTAAAGTAAAGTAAGTTTTAACTTAAAACTTAAGTAAGTTTTATGGTCTACTTTTGGTCTTGCTGTCTGAGTCTTGTCAGGTTCAATAGAGAAGCACGGGGATGAGTTTCAGGTGAAACATCCTTTAGTCACCCTGGCCCCTGCATGGGGAGGAGCTAAGAGAGGAGATTCAATCACCCGGAGGAGATTCCTTACTTCAAATACTTTGAACAGAGAGGGGTCTCTGGTAAGACCCTGCTCCGAAGTGAATGTGATGTGGTGTTTCTCTATCCTAAGAGCTTAGAGAGGGTCCCACATGGGGTAGATGGTCACGAGCCTGGCTGCTGGGATGCAGGCAGCAGGCAGGAAGGGCATCCTGTTGTTCTTTCCAACCAGGAAAGATCTAAAGATCACAGTGAGGAGCCTGCCAGGTGGAGAGAGGTGACAGAGGGAAGTGGCTCATCCCCTCTAAGTGGCAACATCTGTGCTCTGTCTTCATCTTCTTTCAACTTTGGTGGGATTCCCCCAACATTACCTTTGAACACTTCCATTGATTTTGAGGGTGGCTGTGGGTGGGAGATGTTTGTTTGTTTGTTTGTTTGTGAGAGTTTGTCGTTTGGTGCACTGGGCCCTTGGGGTGCCTGGCTGGGTTTGAGGCATTGATTCCATCGATGGCTTCTGGTCAGATGATGGTGAGGGCTGCTGCTGAAGCACTGTCAGGTGATCACAGTAAGGTTGCCTGGAGTTTAGAGACTGCACATTTGTCTCTCCTGGGCTTAGACTATTTCAGGCATTTGTGGACCAAAATATGGAACTGTTTTTTTATTTTTAAAAAGACATTGTCAGCAACCCTGCTACCAATATCAATATAGTCATCAATAAAGACGCATGTGCCTGTATTTTGATTGGACTGAGGCTAGTCCTCTTCTACCATCTTCAAGTGGTTTTATTTGAAAATCCAAACATCAAAAAATGTTGGGTCTTAGCTAGGTGTCTGGGTATAAAAGAGACAAGTGCAGACAAGTAGGCGCAGGGGAGGCCATTAACAGGACTGGACACTGGGAGTCCTGCTGGGAAGAGTCTCGCTCTCCCCTCCTCCATCGCCCTCAGAGCCTCCTGAGGCAGTGTGTCACCGTATTTTCAGCCACTCTGCTAAATTGTGTCTCATAGAAGCAACAGACAAATCTCCAGAGGTTTCCACGTTTGATTCACACCTATCACAGCAGCTGTCTGCTGCCAGGGGAAACACTTCTGTGTTGACTTCCAGCAGCAGTCAGGGACAGCACCCTGAGCCTTGTAGCCATCTGCTTGTTTTGTTGCTCTGGCCTTAGAGAAAGTGTGAATGATGCTGCACCAGCCCCCCTTCCTAGGAGTGACTCAGCCCCCGGTACTTCTGGGAAGACAGACACCTATCCCTGGGGAGGGCACTTGGCAGGTGGTGATGGCCAACCTCTGCATACTACCCCAGAGAAAGTCAGCTCTCTTCACCGGTGCCTGCAGGTTGCATTCTAATAAGACCTTGTGCTGATCCCACAGGGCCTTAAACAGACAGCTTAATTTAAATCTCACCACTGCCCCGAGAAGTATGCAAATGACTCTATGTTATACTGCAAAAGAGGGAAACTGAGCCCTAAGAAGTGGGGGTGGTAGCCCATGATTAGCCGCCAGTCATGGAAATATCCAGAAATCAGTGTTCTTTCTCACTGTGTTTCTCTTCTCCCCAAATTTGTCTCTGACCAAATTACTCATTTTAAAGTACTGCTCATGACTAGATGGCTGACTATGCATGCAACATTATTAATAAAAATCAAACAGAAAAAATCCAACCCATGATAGAAATGTTTTAGAGAATAATCTTTCATACCAAACAACATTTTTTTTTCACTTTATAAAATGATTTCCCTTAGGAATCCATTAATATTGTACTTCCATGGTCCACTTAACTATGGGCTTATACATCTTTGCTTGCTAAGAAGGGAAAGAATGGAGAAGGAAGCATCACACTGGAGTGCCCAGGGTCAATGACAGCTGGAGACCAACAATGGCAACGAAAACGGGTGAGTATGAAGACATGCCATCATAGAACTCTTGAGCAGCTGGGAGACAGATTCTCTCTGTAAAACTGAGTGGTGCCCCATGGTGGACCCCAGAGGGCCTGTATGGAGGTTCCAAGTGTGCAGGCTCAGAGGGTGGAGGTGGCTGCTGGACTCTTGGAGTCCAGCAGTCTGGGAGGCTGCAGAAGCAGATGTTGGAGTTGCCTGGCTGGAAGGCTGTAGAGCCTGTGGCCCTAACTCCAAAGGAGTGGACTGTTGCTCCTACTTCCCATGTGCCATGGTCACACAGGAGGAGGAGGTAGGGACACTTCTGTGCTGAATCTTTGCTTTTCCTGTCAGCCCCTTGGGAGGGAGCATATGCTAAGAGCATTAGAAAGGGGGGGGGGTGCTGTCCTAGTCGGGGTTTCATTGCTGTGATGAAGCACCACAACCAAAAGCAAGCTGGGGAGGAAAGGGTTTATTTGACCTTCACTTGCACATCACTGTTCATCATCAGAAGAAGTTAGGACAGGAATTCAGACGGGCAGGAACCCGGAGGCAGGAGCTGATGCAGAGGCCATGGAGGGGTGCTACTTACTGGCTTGTTTCCCATGGCTTGCACAACCTGCTTCCTTATAGAACCCAGGACCACCAGCCCAGTGATGGCACCACCCACAGTGGACTGGGCCTCCCACATGAGTCACTAATGAACAAAATGCCCTACAGGCTTGCCTACAGCCTGATCTCATGAAGGCATTTTCTTAATTGAGGTTCCCTCCTCTCAGATGACTTTAGCCTGTGTTAAGGTGACATAAACCTAAATAGCACAGTTGGTATTTATCTCTGCCTGTTAGTTCAGAGAGCCTAGGCAATTTCCTTTGTCACCCAAAGCCCTAGGTTCCGCATCAGAAAGTGGAGAGCATGGAGGCAGCATGGTATCTTGAAGGATTTGCATTTAATAAGCACTCAAAATCAGTAGCTGCTGGGGAAGGGAAAAGGCTGCACTAAACAAAATAGGTTGTGTCTGTAAGTATGTTGAGAATGGATACCATCTAGTACAGAGTTGATGAGCCAGGTGTGGTGGCCCATGGTCATAATCTCTGTATTTGGAAGGCTGACACTGAAGGATCAGGAGTTTGAGGTCAGTCTGAGATCCATTTTCGGACTTCACCTCAGAAAATAAGTAGGGCTCAGTGGATAAAGTACTTGCTGTGCAAACGTGAGGACCTGAGATTGAATCCCAGAACCCACCCAAAGCAGTGTTGCTCATGTCTGTGATCTCAGTGCTCCTACATAGTGGGAGGCAGAGGCAGGAGACTCTGGAAGCTCCAGGGCCAGCTAGCTTGGTATATGCAGTGGTGAAAAGAGAGACCCTGCCTCAAACAAGGTAGAAGGTAAGCACTAGCGTCCTTGTCCTCTGACTTCCACAAGCATACCCAAACACACACACACACACACTGAATGAATGAATGAGTGAGTGAATGGATGAATGGTTTTCAGCATCATCTATCCCCTGGCCCTGGTCTGCATGCTCAGTGAAGACATATACAGCTGTGTGTCTGCCCAACGCAGATTTCCAACTTATCAGCAGCATGGGCTGAAATGAGGCACACCCCCCTCTGGGCCTTTGAATCAGGAGGTGGGAGTTCAAAGGGGAGGGATGGGGGAGGATCTAGTTTGTGGGCCACGGTGGCTACCGCATCTGGTTTCTAGGGGCAGCAGAGTCTGTGGGCGCTTGGGGAGTTCTGTGTGGCTGTGGAGGAGGCTTAGGTGTCTAGCCCAAAGCCGCACCTGCTGTGCCTCATCAAAGTGGTTTTGTTGAGGGGTTTTCAACTGCCTCTCTTTGTTCTTGTCTGTTTTCTGAAACACCCTGAAAATTCTTTGGATGCCCCAAACTCATATATATTTCTCTTTGAGTAGAAGAAAGGCCTTTTCTTTCTTTACCCCCAGAAACTCCTTCCTCCGAGCAGTTCTTCCTTCAAGCTCTGCCTTCTTTGTGGCATCAATCGCTATTAGTGATATCTGAGATCTCTCTAGTCTTCCTCGGCCCCCACTCCACTGTTGGCACCATACCCATGCCTGATCACAGTAGTTGACATTCAGGTGAGAGAACAGGTTTTTTTTGGGGGGGGGAGTGCTAGTTTTGTCCCATAGCCTCACTCCCCGAAACACTCACACTTATGTATCGACATTTTTCCTAGGAGTCAGGTTGAAAGTTTGTCAGTCGGGAACTTTGGATCCATTGGTTCCATTCCTCAAGGTGGTCCTCCATTTACCCACAATGTATTCATCCGTGTTTAATTGCATATGCAGCTCATATCTGATCCTCAGCCTGAAGTCAAGCACTTCCTAAAGAACTGAGGTTTGGGCCCCCCCACCCCTACCCTGACCCAGGGTCTCTTGTGTCCCCACTCTTCCAGCAGGAAGGCTACTGCTT
The DNA here is from genome assembly GCF_003668045.3 of Cricetulus griseus. Lineage (NCBI taxonomy): Eukaryota > Metazoa > Chordata > Mammalia > Rodentia > Cricetidae > Cricetulus > Cricetulus griseus. The sequence continues at coordinate 37,975,019 of NC_048598.1, read as the reverse complement.
CCAGGAAGAGCTGGTCCTTCTGAGAGCCGAGTCCCTGGAGGCACAAGACTATCAGGGCCAGAGCATCTCAGTCAGCAGGGCCTCTGACTGGCAGCCAAGCCAAACACAGCATCCTGGATGATGGCCCTTTTCTGGGAGGCATGTGGACACTTTTTCCATGGCCTGGCTCTTCCGGAGCACAGGGCCACGTGAGCCAACTGTTGAGTCCTGCCCAGGTCCACAGGGCAACTGAGCCCTAGGCTGTGAGCTGAAGATATCTGTTGCTCTATTTTAAGATTCCCAACCGTGTTTCCCAACAGTTGTCTCTTGGTGAGAGAATAGGAAAGGCCGGGTGGAGGCAGGGGGGTGAGAGACAATGAGGCCCAAGCTGCGGGGAGTGTACTACCTCCAGCAGAGTGGAAATTCCCATCCTTCTTGGAAGAAAGTAACACCCTCCCCCACATCCTCGACACACTCACACTGACTCAGAATCTTTCACTGGTCAGGACCAAGTCCTTCTTGTTTTAAAAACAAAAATAAAGTTAACACACAGGTTTATTTTGCAGAGTACTTTCAGCCACTTCCCCCATTCGTGGGCGGAAATAGGCATTCTTAGTTCTTGTTTGCTAATGAGAAAAGTGAGGGACAGAGAGCTTAGCCATTGCTCATGGTCACACAACCAGTTAATCATGGAGCCCGCACAGAGTGCAGATTTCCCGTGTTTTTTTAGCATGTTACTTCATTCACAACTCATTCAGCGAAGAGCGATTTATAGTCCTGTCAATGGATGAAGCAAGGAAGGGCTGGTGTATGGTAACCCTGGTGGAGTCGCAGTTCTCTGGTTCTGCTCCAGCACAGCCTCATGAGAGGAAATAACCTGTAGATGGTGTCTAAGCACATAATTACTGGCAAATATAGCTATTAGGAAAAGAGAAAGGTAAACTGCATTTCAGGGGTGGGGGGGCAATGAAGAAGTCTTCCCACAAGCTTTTGATTAGAGAGAATTTCAAGCACGCAGAAGAGCTGAAGATAGACGGCTTTTTTTTAGAGAAAGCACTTGGTGTACAAGATGAAGACCTGAGTTTGACTCATCAGAAGTCATTTCAAACAGCCGTGTGTGGTAGTACACATCTGTCATCCCATGGTTCCTACAAAGAGATTGGAGGCTGAGATGGAACAACGCCTACAAGCTCCTAGGGGTAGCTAGCCTGGTGGACACAGTGACAAGGAGATACTGCCTCAAACAAGGTGGGAGTCAAGAAAGCAACACTGGACCTTGTCCTCTGATCTCAACACATGCACCACAGCGAGCAAGTACACACCTGAACTCACACAGACACACACCTGCACTCACAGAAAGCACACACCTGCACACACACACACACACACACACACACACACACACACACACACACACACACACACGCACGCACGCATTCACAGCAAGCACACACCTGCACCCATACAGACAACACACATCAAATAAAATTCACTCTTAAGCATTTCATGCATCTTCTCAGCATGAGAACATTTAAAGTGGCAAATTTGGAGTTAGGATCTGGTCCGATGAATGAGGATTTATCAGAAAAAAAGAGGAGGGTCACTCCAGGTAGTGGTAAGGCTTTGTGCAAATGCAAATAGGTGAATGACCTCAAGGGATTCGGGTGTGAAGGCAGCTGGTAAAGGAGGTGGGAATGACTGATGGACCAGGGTGTGAAGGAATTGTTTGTTCTGATAATGGAGTTTCAGTGTTTCTGGGGAGGTAGAAAAGACTGGAGACCTTGAAAAAAAGAGGACAGCATGTTGGTGACAGAGAGGGTTGGATGTGAAAGATGGAGAAGGAGGGGATTAAAGAGACTGGGGACAGTGACGGCTAAGGTAAGGGGAAGGGTCCAGAGGCCAGGTGGGAGCTGGATCGATCCTGGGGCCCAGGTGGGAACTGATAGATCCTGGGGGCCAGGTGGGAACTGATAGGTCCTGGGGGCCAGGTGGGAACTGATAGATCCTGGGGGCCAGGTGGGAACTGATAGATCCTGGGGCCCAGGTGGGAACTGATAGATCCTGGAGGCCAGGTGAGAACTGATAGATCCTGGGGGCCATGTGGGAGCTGGATCGATCCTGGGGGCCAGGTGGGAACTGATAGATCCTGGGGCCTAGGTGGGAACTGATAGATCCTGGGGGCCAGGTGAGAACTGATAGATCCTGGGGCCCAGGTGGGAGCTGGATCGATCCTGGGGGCCAGATGGGAACTGATAGATCCTGGGGCCCAGGTGGGAACTGATAGATCCTGGGGGCCAGGTGGGAACTGATAGATCCTGGAGGCCAGGTGGGAACTAATAGATCCTGGGGCCCAGGTGGGAACTGATAGATCCTGGAGGCCAGGTGGGAACTGATTGATCCCGGAGACTGGTGATGGTGGTGGAGGGACCGTAAATAAGACTCATTTGCTTCTTCCACTCTCTTCTCTCCTCCCAATCCTCCCTTCTTCTCCCCCTCATTCTTCCTCTTCTCCCCTTCTCCTTTCTTTCATATTTTGAGATAGGGTCTCATGTCTCTTGTAGCTCAATCTGTCCCTGAACTCACTATATAACCAAGGATGACCTTAAACGTCTCCTGTCCCCACCTTCAGAACATGGGACTTACAAGCATGTGCCACCGCATCCAAGATGGCTTTCAAAAGCTGCCAAACAGAGGCACTGATGTCCTTAATTAATGCCACTGACCCAGTGAATTGGGATTCTGGATGATGTGTCCAAGACACCGAATTGACTTTAGATAGGGTAAGTATGAAGACTTCCAGTTTTCAGGTGGAAATACAGGCTCTGAACTCTAGTAGAGGCCAACATAGGAGTGGGTTCATCAGAGTATATGCTATCTACGCTGGAACAGCACTTGACTCTGGTGGAGGTCAGGGTAGGGGCAGAGATGAGGGTCCAGCTCACGTCCTGGGCTGTAGCCATACAGAGTATGCAGATGGGGATAGGGGATCAGTCCTAATGGGCAGGTCATACTGAGCTCTAGATGAGCTCTTGCATGTGAAATTCCAGGCTCTTGGCGAGGACTTCACAGTGAAGTTTCATGCTGAAAGGGGAAGAGATGCTTTAGAATGATGAACAGGGTTCCAGGGCCAAAAGCTCCCGGGAGTAACAGGGTTGCCCCTCTGTCTACTGCACTTAGGAAAGCCCTTTTCTTCAGCTCCCTCCGGCCCCTTCTGAGAAGTCAAGACCAGCTAGGACTATATGTGAAAGAAAACATTTATTGCAGGAGTCCTCCTGGAGCTCAGGGCAAGAAATAATTTTCTGGAACAATAAGAGAGGGAAGGTTGGGCAGTCTGCAAAGTGAACAGCTGACTGAACTGATAGTGGAATTACATGGCCTGGGATCAACCATAGTTTGGTCCTTCTGTCTGTCCCTCAATTAACCCCTTTGTGCCTCGGTTTCCCTACCCGTCAACCATGATCACTGTACTGTCTTCAGAGGTTGGGGGACGGGGGGGGGGGAGTCCGTGAGACTCTGAGAAGCAGGCATGGAGAGCTCAGAGGCAACACTCACTAAATATTCACAATCACCATTGTTACTGTAGCCAGGCAGTTTGAGAAGCCTGGGGATTCTGGATCCAGAAGGTTCCCTGGTGGCCTTGGAGCAGCTGAGCCAGCTGCTTGCTGGTGGGTGGGGAAAGAGAGGCTCAGTCACACAGCTCCCCGCGTGTTGCTCCTGCTTAGATGTGTGGGGCCCATTATGGAAAGCTCATTTCTTTCTCTGCAAAACATCATGGGCCCCCTGCCGTGCTCCTCCCTCTGTCCACCTGGGCCTGTTTCTGGGACAGCTGCTGTGTCAGGGGCGATGGCCTGGGAGCTCGTGAAAGGACCACCTGTTCCTGTTGCTTCACTCCCACCCTCTCCCTCCCCTGCTGCCAGACCAAGTCTCCCAGCTGCTCACACATCAATCCACGTTTTTCTCCCTCTGCTCAGGTGTTGTGGGCGCATTGAGAGAGGCACGTTTGTTTACAACTTGTCCCAGCATCGTGGCTGGTGCATGCAGGAGCTGTGTGGAGCCCTGTCTTCCTATGAAACCTGTGCCTCTGTACCAGCCCTTCTCATCCCCACATCGCACCGTCCCTGTCACCAAGGGGACTCGTGGAGGGTGGCTCAAAAATTGGGGAGGGGTGTTCCACAAAGGATCCCTAACTTCTAAGACATGGCAAAGCCCTCCAGTTCCTCTGGCATTATGTCAGAAAATGCCATTGATGTTCACATGCTGGGGCTTGCTGTTGCTGCGATCCTCATGCCCCAACTGAGGTCTAGGAGTACTTTAGGATAATGTAGACATGGCCAGGGTGGCAACCAGGGCCTAGCCCCAAGCTGCTCTGAGATCAGCATCGACTAATTCTGGGTTTGGACCTTTCAGAAACATCTTGGCTGAGTCTGGAGTACTGATGTATGATAGCCTGGTAATGCCACTGAAATCCCCCTACTAAACACAGAGCTGGCTGGCTGGGATCCTCGAACAGCATCTAGAGATGTGCTCCCCCTCCTCCCCGAGACCCAATAGAGAGTGAGATGTGCTGAGAGTTTTGTACTAGGGCTTCAAGGGACAAGGAAAGTTCCTGCAGGTTCCAGGTGTACTTGATGTCCTGTTTTTAGCTTCAGCTCTTCTGTCTGCTCCTCCTCCAGACTTGGCTCCATTTGCTGGGCTCCAGGAGACTCCAAAAGCTACAGTGGCGGTCCATGTGAGGGGCATGCATAGCATTAAATTTCACTGCATAATCTAGCCCTTCTGGGACCCGTTTCCAGAAAATTGCCTGGCGTGAGTTCAGCAGAGAATGCTTGCAACTCGAAGACCCTGGGGAGGCAGGGTTGACAGTGATTCTCCAAGGGTATTAAATTCTCTCTGTCTGTGGAATTTGTTCCTTTTCTTATTCATAGATTTGGTATTTAATGAATGTATATTGTGTTGGATATCATTCGGGGCATCGAGATTCGGGGTTTGAAGCATCCTTGTGATCATCCTTGTGATCATCTAAGCAAACACCTGTATCTCAGGGGCAGCTTCCGGCCAAGAAGACCAAGTGTCCTTGAAACTGGGGATGGTCTAATTTGCTGAGTTTCTGGGCTGGGCCATAAACAGTTAATCATGGGAAGTTACTCTGTGTCTTTGAGTCCTGCTGCCCCAGTGTTCCCTCCTCACCTATTCTGGATCTCTGTTGTGCAGCTGGCACAGGCATGAGCTGTTTGCCATTTTCTCGGAAAGAGCTGCACCCTGCTTGGAATTCCTGTTGGTGGAGGGGGTGATGCTGGGGATGACTAGAACACCTCCTCTCTTCCAGCCCCAGGGGAGTGGGTGTTAGGTTCCTTCAAGGCTTGGCTCCTGTCTGAAACAAAACTCGGCTTCACCCAGAACCTGCAGGACTCTGTAGTACTGAGGTAAAAATCAGCTTTGTGTCCAGACTTAGAGCCAGAGGTCTGACCCCTGCTTTCCAGTCACTTGCAAATGCCAGACCTCAGATTTTCCCTCTTCTAGAATCTTTCATTCTGAATGACTTCTCAGGGCCTAGGAAAATGCCTACCTGAAAATCTAGATTTCTCAAGTGTGTTTCTGAGTCTTAGTGAATGGAAGAGAGGTGCTCTCAGAAGAGAGACATTTGTGACAAAGGTGAGGAAAGGGGTGGGGAGCCACAACAAGGAAGATGATGTTTACAAGCTCTTAGATAGTTATCCCAGCTTGGAAATGGCAATATGAGGATTAAATGGGGTCATGGATGCCACATGGTCGTTCTCCCAGGGGTTGGATTACTAGGACCGCAAGGCCATGGGCAGGTGTGTTTGAAAGTGAGAGCTGAGTCACCATAGGGTGGGCAAACATGGGAAGAGGTCAGAAAACCTGGTCATTGGCAGTCATGGGAAATCCAGGAGGCTGGAGGCAGTGGACAGTCCACTGTGGTGTTAGGAAGACAGCATAGCTTGACATACAAGCTCACACGGGCCCAACCATAAACAACATGCTTGGTAGTTACGAGGACACATACCAACATTCCAGAGCCCAGGAAGTATAAACATGGAGAACCAGGCTCTATCTAGCAGTGGCCAGAGTCCTGGAGGACAGGGAGGAGCAAGGGCCTGGAGGACTGACTGTGCCCCTGTCCCTAAGACTTTGGAAGCTAAAGGTTTGACCACAGGACACTAGCCCTCCCAAGTGGGAGGCAGGATCTTCTAGGAGCAAATGGGGGTGGAACAGCATGGGCTGGGAAGGATTGCAGGGGGCTGCAGAGTTCAAAGATTAATTGAGGGACTTCAGCAGAGGATGGATGGGGCTTTCCGCAGCCACCTTTGGGAATTGTAGACACAAGGGACTAGGAAATAAGGAATCAGAAAAGCCCACAGCCAGTGACGACACCACAGCTAAGGGCAAGGAACGAAAAGTGGAAAATGTGAGTGGGGAGAAAGGAATGGAGCTAGCAAAAAGGGGGGTGGGGTGGGAAGAGGATACAGGAGACAGAATTATGGGATGGAAGGATGAGTGCAGCACCCTGCACTCCTTCAGGGATGGAGCCTGGGTTTTAACTAGACTGGCTGGCCAACAAGCCCCAGGGATCCATCTGTCTCTGTCAGTCTACCCCACACCCCTCCCTTGCCAGCCCTGGGATTACTGACATGTGGCTAGCACCTGGCTTTTTAGGTGGGAGTTGGGGACCCAAACTCAGGTCCTCATGTGTGAGAAGCAGTCACTTTAATCGCCAACCCATCTTCCTAGCTCCTAAATTATAAAACCCTGTAAGGGAAGAGTCTAACAAGTTGTTGTTTCCCACTGACTTGCAAACACAGTGAATTTTAAATATTTATGGGGAGACTGATTTTTCAATCTGGAGGATCCAGAGCACTGTGGGGATCGTGTGTGTGTGTGTGTGTGTGTGTGTGTGTGTGTGTGTGTGTGTGGTGTTTTAGGAGATTACAGCCATTCACTGCAACACCATTTATAATTGACAAAGCTCCTCCCTGGGCTTCTGCTGCCATAGAAAGAGTAGTATTGGGTACCACAGGGCCTGATGGAGATAAAGGAGGATAGGGCTGGACACCGTGGGATATTTAATCTTGACCTCAGCCTTGCCCAGATTGCTGATCCCAGCTGACCCAGGCCACAAAGCTGTTGTCCCCACACCCTCCATTAAAGAGACAGCAGCTGTGCTGGACATGCTGGGCAAAAAATGAGGTCAGATTTTGTCAAAGCCAGTGCGATTCACAAGCGAATTCAACTGGCTAGATTCCCAGCAACCGTGGAGTCAGTCGCATTTCTGAAATCACAGATAGGAACTGACCTGCTGGGAAGAGAATTTGGGATACATTGTGAACTTCAAAAAGTTTCTGCCTGGAAACTGGAGAGGTAACCATGGCAACCAGGAGGCAGGTTGAACTCTGAGGAGGGCTCTTCATCTTCAGCAGGGAGCTGTGTGCTCTCAGATCTGCCTGTCTGTGTGTTGTGCATCACTCCCTTTGTCTCTGCTTGCTTTGTCGAATAGAACATGCTAGCTCAGGAATCTGGAGACAGCCTCGGCTTCAGCTATTTCCAGTCTGGATTCATTTAATGAAGGGCACCTCGGCACTGCTATTTTGTTGCCTACAAAATGGAAATTAAAAGCCTCCTGTGGCCTATTCATGGGGATGCAAAATGGACAGGGAAGTTTGGAAGGAGCCTGGGGAAATCAGTATCATTGTCACGAGGTTATGTGTGGGCTGATCAAATACGGGCAGGAGTACAGGTGAGACTAGAGCTTGATCCATCCATAACCTCTCTGTTTTCTCTTTGTCACATGGAGAATGGCTGTGCCATGGATAACACCTTCACTTATGCCTGGCAGCTGTGTGATAAAAGTGTGCCTGTGGGCATGAGGACCACCAAGAGAAACAAAGCCCTCAGCTAGCTGAGCACCTCTACCTCAGAAAGAGGAGGTGCTCCTGGCCGGCTGGATGGTGGGTTACACCATGTGGACTGAAGACTTGAGACACCCAGCTGCTCTATAAGGCATCCTCCCAGGCTGCCTACATACTTCAGCCCTGCACCGGCCTAGCCCTAGGGCTGTGAGGTAGGAAGCCCTCAAGAGCTGAGATTGGTAAGATGAGCATGTGGATGTGTTGTTGGCTGCAACCCAGATAGAAGTCCGATGAGAAGGGGTGCCGGGTCCTATCTGCCTTGGCTCTCCATGGAGTATGTGGGAGTTTGGGAAAGGCTTCAAACAGTCTGGAGTACACTATGTTGGCTAACTAGGTCACCCCTTACAGGGCCTGGCTCAAGAAGGGGGTCTTTTTGACCAATTGTCCCATGTTGTGTCTAACCTTGGACTCTACCATCTTTTTTTTTTTTAAAGATTTTTATTTATTTATTATGTCTCCTGCTTGCATACTAGCAGAGGGCACCAGGTCTCATTCAAGGTGGTTGTGAGCCACCATGTGGTTGCTGGGAACTGAACTCAGGACCTCTGGAAGAAGAGTCAGTGCTCTTAACTACTGAGCCATCTCTCCAGTCCCGGACTCTACCATCTTAACCCCCTCAACAACTACTAGCTCATAGGCCTCTCCTCCCGCTCCCCCGCCCCTTCACTTATTTTTCAGCCTTCTAGTTGACCTCTTTCAGGTCAGAGCATCTCCTTTGCCTCTTCACCTATTTTTCTCCTTATCCTTCTGCTGGGGAGCAAACCCAAGGTCTGGCATATGCTAGGCAAGTGCTCCACCACCCAGGTGCATCTCCAGGGTTCTTCCTTCCTTCCTTGGTCTTTTACATCATGTAGCACAGAGCAGGCCTTGCTGAAGAACTGTAACTCTGGAGAAGACCCCATGAGATGGAAATCTGTATTCCCAAAAGCACAAAACATCATTTTCTTTATTCTCCAGAATTCTGGCCTAAGTAAAACTGAAATGCAACATAGAGTGCACAGCAGCATCCAATAAATGGTTGATGTTAGGGCTTGATATTTGGCTTCAGAACTAGACACCTGTAAAGATCCAATACAACCCTAGAGCATCCTTGAAGACCCTCCAGGGGCTTCTCCTGAAATGGCATGACGCAGCTTCTCTCTCTGTTCAGCCTCACTGCTTTTCTTCCCTCTCTGAGAACTCTGCCTGCTGCAGAATGTTTCCTGGGGAAGTCCAGCCAACAGAAGCCCTCTTGATTCCCCACAACACCTCATGAACTAAGTATAGTGCTGTCTAAACCCTGGACACAAAGAAATGGAAGCATTTGGAAAGATGAAGTTTGCCTAAGGTCTCTCTTCAGTATATGGGAGAACCAGGATTTGAAACTCCACAAATATCTACCCTTAACCTCACCTGCTGCCTCTTAGTTGCAATCTCAGAGGGAACTGAGGGACAACAGGGAAGATCGTAGTGCCTCTCTGGGGGGATGAGGAGCAGCACCTATCAATTTCCACTAGCTCAGAGATGGGACACTGAACTCCCAAGTTGTTTAGCCTCAGGAACATTCATCAGTTACAGAGCCGTTTCTGAATTCAAGTCTGAATTTAGGCACTAATATTTACCCTATAACTATAGAACTCAGAGCCATTAAACCTTTTTAGCATGGGTGCAAAGGTTGCTGCAATAATTGTGTTAAGTAAATGTTTCCCGCGTGCCTGCTGTTTCCTCATCTTGGCCAAATCACCAGTTTTCCGATTTTCTGATCAGGGGAGGTAGAGGGATGGGGGAATGGGGGGAGTGGGGAGGTGGGAGGTGGGCGGTGGGCGGGGGTGGGTGGTGGGGGGATGGGACGGTGAATAGCTTACTTAGCTCGTATCACCAGAGCACATGGAATGGTGCCTGCTCTGACCTGAGAGTTCAGTATAACAGTGATGTACTTTTTCTTGTGATGTACCCTGTGCTCCTGTCCTCTGTGACCCTAGAAGCTCAATCTCTCCAGTGATTTCTTAAGTGCCTACCGGACCCGCCACCCCCACAAAACGCTTCCTGACACTTTTGAATTGTTTTCTTGCTTTTACTAGAGGTCGGCAGCTTCCCCTGCCTCCCCTCCCCCCCCCCGCCCCCCGCGTGCAACCTGTGGGCGTTTGTCTCGTCTTCAAGCCTCCCTCCTCTCCTGGCACCCTAAGTCTCCGACCTCCAGGGTGGGGACAGTCCCGTGTGCTCAGGAGGATGCCCTGGGGGCTGCCAGTGTCGCCCCGCCCCATCATGCTCCCCGCCCTGCCTCCTCCTTCGCAAGACTCAGCCCCAGTTTCTTATTGGCCGGAGACGCCCGGCCCCGCCCCGCCCCTCGGGAATAAAAGCCTAAGTTGCCTCGGTCCCGGCGCGTGCACATCTGCCGACCCAGTCTCCGCACTCGGACAGCCTCACTTTTGCTTCTTCGCCCTCCGGTGCCCCGTGGAGCCCGCTCCTGTCCTCCCCTCGACGTGCTATCCTGCGCCCGCAACCATGTGCCGCACCCTGACCACCTTCCCCAACTCCTGCCTGGAGAGGTAAGAGGAGTGAATTTGTTTTAGCAATCCCGACGACAAAGTCCGGAATCCACCAACCGGCAGGCTTGGGAACTTGGGTAGAGGGGACAGCGGGGCGCGACTGCAGTGCCTTAAAGTGTTTAAGACCTATCCGGGCACAGCTCGAGTGCTGCTGTTGTGGCCCAGAACTTGAAGACCCCAGTAAGAAAAGCTGTCAGGGCCAGGGGGAACGGTCAAGTGTACTCAGGTTTCTTGGAGTTAGTTCTTGTGGGACCTCCTCCACCCCAGCACCACCACAAACTTCTCTGTGCAGGCAGAGCCAACAGAATCCTTACATGCTCATGGTTTGTGTTTCAGAGCCAAAGAGTTCAAGACGCGCCTGGGGATCTTTCTTCATAAATCAGAGCTGAGCTCCGATACCGGGGGTATTGGCAAATTCGAGTGGGCCAGTAAACATAGCAAAGAGAGGTAAGTCCTGTTCTCACCAGTCCTGGGGTTCTAGAGGGGAGGAAGCTTGAGAGGGAAAATGGGAGGAGACAGGCTATGGGGCCCAGGCCACCCTTCCTGGAGATTTTAGTGAGAATCTTTGCTGTGGTGCTGTGGCTGCCGAGCTCCTTGGAGCAGGTTGTGGAGTCCGGGTTTTTGCAGACCCAGCAACGCCTGCCTGCAGGGCATGCACTCCTGTTTACCGGACTTTAATCTGGCGGTGCGCTTGCGCTTGAATGCAGAGCTAAAACAGGGGCGGCTTCCATTTAGAGAGCTCCTTGCCTAGAAGCACCCACTCCCCCTTTTTGAACTCCAGCAGTACAGGTGCTGTGCTAGGCTCTGGGGTCGTAGGTAGAATTTCTGCGAAGCTCCTGCATCATTGGAGCGGTGTGCAAGTCAAAGCTGAGGAATAGAGTCAATTTTGGTTACAGAAGAGGGAGCCTTAGGAAGACTGACAAGGACTAAAGTCGGCCACTGGATGCTAGGTTGCCCATTACATAACAAACATCCCTGCTTACTCTAACCCCATATGAGTTTGAGGGGTTAGTTTTGATAATCAACTTCAGCCTAGGATGTGTGCTATGCATTTCCCAACTTAAAAAAATTAATTCAAAAATGTCTGCTCTTTCCCCTTCTCTTGGCAGAAGCTTCTCGGAAGATGTTCTGGGATGGAGAGAGTCCTTCGATTTGTTGCTGAGCAGCAAGAGTAAGTAGGACCCTGTTGTCTGTCTGTGAAAGACATGTGTGTGCTCATGTGCTTGGAGCTTGTCCCTGGGATGCTGAGAACCACGAGCAAAATAATAGTAGTAGTAATAATAATCCCGGTCCCCCAGTGTGTCAGCCTCTGTTCAGAACACAAAGGCAGAGCCTTGTTCAGGAAAATTACATCCTAAAAATAGAGCCATTAATGGCAATTGCTGTCTTTTCTTCCTTTCTTCCCAGCTGTCCCCTAACCTGGCCTGTCTCCTTTCTCCCCTCACCACCAGATGGAGTGGCTGCCTTCCATGCCTTTCTGAAGACGGAGTTCAGTGAGGAGAACCTGGAGTTCTGGCTGGCCTGCGAGGAGTTCAAGAAGATCCGATCAACCACCAAACTGGCCACTAGGGCTCACCGAATCTTTGACGAGTACATTCGAAGTGAAGCCCCTAAAGAGGTCAGTGTCTTGGCACTGGCCGTGACTCCCCCAGATCCTGCCTGCCCCTTCCCACTGAGAACCAGGGCCAGTGGGGGACTGTGAGGGAAGGATTAGGTTTTGCAGTACAGCAGTCTTCTTCTTGGTTACAGAGGGGTAAGGTAGGGTAGGGCCTCAGTGGCCAGACACTAGGCTTTGTGACTCTTGGTGGCAAGACAGCAGGCTTTTTGCCTTCTCTCCATCCCTATACTTGTAAATTAGTTATTGTTTAGAACCTCCATACATCAGCTGGAGGAACAAAGTCATCACAAGAACTTTGGATAACCTGGCTTAGTGCTCTGGGCTGACTTGCCTCCACCCTTGGGGGACTTTTTTTTTTTTTTTTTTCTTTTTAAGCAGTTCAGCCTTCCTTCCTGGAGGTATCTACACAGTAGCAGTAGCGTCACCTGGTGGGCATATCTGAGTAATGCCATGCTTTTGTCTCTTGTTTTCTGGCTGCTGCTTTATTTATTTTCACATCAGTCTATAAATATTTCTTAAGTATCACTCATATGCAAGGGACTTTTATGATCTCAGAAGGCATAGCAATGAGCAAAATAAATGTCCAATGGATAATAATAAATATTCTACGGGGAGAAGATATCAGTAAACCAATTCAATATAAGCCAGGTGGGGTATGGACAAAGCACACAATGGGAGTTAGGAAGTGGGTGACACAGCACTGTAAGGATCAAGAGAGGGAAGGACATCCTGCCACAGGGAACAGCAGGCGACCCAAGAAGCAGGGAGACAGTAGGATATGAGGTCATGCATATGCCTGGTGGCCAGATGTGGTCATCCTAGTTTTCTAATGAATGGCTTGGGAGGAAGCGGAGATATTCCCTGATGGAGTGGGTTCAGTAGCAACTGTGAGGTTAGCAGACTGTGGGAGCAACGGGAGGAAGAAGCCAGTTAAGAATGATCCCATAGATCCAGCACAGAGATGGTGGCTTGAAGCAGAGCTCTGATAGGGGCGAACACAGCTTCTGGCTTTGCATAACACAACCTCATGCTAATCCTGAGAGTCCAGAGGACCAACCCCTGGGTCCCATGTGGGAACTGTCCCAGAGCTGAAAAGCTGGCTAGTGGGCCTAGAGTGATGGTTCAGTGGTTAAGAACACTTGCTGCTCTTACAGAGGACATAGGTCACCCCACACTATACCTCCAGAATTCCTATAGCTCATCACCAGCATGGCAGCTCATGTGACCTCTTCTAACTCCAGTTCTGGGGAATCCAGCACCCTCTTCAGGCCTCCAAGGCTCCTGTACACATGTGGCACACACACTTAGGCAGGCACAAACGCATAACAATACTTTTTAAAATATTTCATTAAGGGGGAGACTCCTTCCTTATCTAGTGTCTGGTATTCTTCCCATGACCTCACTTGCCCACCGGACACCCTGCTGCTCCGTACCCCTCACTCACCGTTGCACTTGCCCTGCTTTCCACAGGTGAACATAGACCACGAGACCCGAGAGCTGACAAGGACAAATCTGCAGGCAGCCACTGCCAGCTGCTTCAACGAGGCTCAGGAGAAGACCCGCACCCTGATGGAAAAGGACTCCTATCCGCGTTTCCTCAAGTCACCTGCTTACCGGGACCTGGCTGCCCAAGCCTCGGCCACCTCCTCCACCTCTTCTTGCTGCTGCAGCCCCGATGAGCCTTCACACACTTGAGCTTCCACAGGAGCGAAGAAGTCAGCAGGAAGAGAGGTGGAGTCGCCCGTCCCTGAAGCAGCTGCCCTGTGTGGGAGGCAGGTTCTGCCCAACAAGTGCGAGAGGACAGTGAAGGGAACACACATTCCCGAGGCATCCTGGGTGTGAAGAACTCCCTCTCCTCAGATACTGTGGTGGGCTTAAGTGTGGGAGAGGCTCCTTGATTCCAGGACCGGTGGCTGACAAAGAGGCTGTGTGGGGAGCTCTGGGGAAGGCACAGCAGCTATGTTCATCCCACCAAGGCACGAAGGAATGCTGGGTGGTTGGGAACCTTGAGACTAGGAGCTGGAGAGAACCATAGCAGCTGTTCGCCTGCCAGACAGTTGGCTTTGGTCACATCTTGGTTTCCTCATTCCTGGCCTGGGCCTAGAAAAAGCTGTGAATGTGGAACCTTCCTCTTCTGTGCTTGCCTTCCCAGAGATACCAAGGGTTCCCTAGCTTAGGCTTCTTAACATTCCTGGGTTCATTCTTACAGTCTCATGGGGGTCAATGAGTCCCTATGATTCTTGCCCCAAATGAGATTTTTATACCTCAAAAACTGACCTGTGAGCCCCTTTCCCGGTCAGCAATGAACCCTGAAAAAGAAGCCACTTTTGCTCGTGTGACCCTAGACTGGGTGCTCTTGGTGGCCTTTTGTCGGTGGCCCCCTGTCCTTAACATTTGCAGCAGGGTCCACCTGTGAACAGGGCTAACTGGGAGGGAGGCCTTACCAAGCCCTGCATGGCCTTGGAAGATGAGGTCTGAGGGGCGGGAGGTGGGTGGAAGGAGGCTTCAGGCACGCATGCCCAGGAACTGAGTGAGTGAAAAAAAGAGCCATAGAAAATCCCATCTGTGGGAGGAGCCTAACCCTCTAGCTGAAATCAAGTCAGCTCTCTTGGTGGATATGAGACTGGGATCAAGAGATGCCCCCTGTTGGAAAGGGAACCTTGTGTTTCTTTCCTGTAGATAGGAGATGCCCACTGCAGTTAGGGGAGAGGTAGTCCAGGGACCACCATAGCTCTGGATAAGAAGCTGGAAGTGCAGCCAGGGAGTATCAGGGGCTGCCTGGAAGGGTAGGGGCTGGGGAAATCAACCCACCCACCACCTCTGGGTCTTACTGGACAAACATTCTAAGTCGGGACTTCCTGCACCAGAGACCAAAATGGCAGTGGAGCCCCAGGTTGCTAACATTGTTCTCTCTGCACTTGAGGCTTCTCCAGGAGAAAATTATTTAAGTCTAATATATTGTTACATTGTGTTGTGCTGATTGTCTCAGCTTTTGTTGCCCTTGTTATTTATTGTGGTTTGTTTGCCTCTACTGGAGAAACTCAGCAGGAGCTGCTTGCCCGGCTGTGCCTCCTCCCTCACCGGACTCTACCTCTGCAAGCCTTGGGAACCACTGAGGGCTGTTGGGGAAACACCCCACTGTTTTAATATTTATTTATTGTTAACAAAGGGAGCTGGGTTCCTTTATCAGTGTTGTATGCAACCCCTGTTTTTCTGTTTGAGTGTGTTATATTCTTGTAAGAAATGAAAATAAAACACAAGTATACCATCCTGCTTCCAAGGACCCTATGGTTGATAAGGTGACCCAAGGGAGTATGAAGGGCCTGTGATGTCACAGACCTCTGGGGAGTCTGTAGATTGGGGGTACAGGGTGGGGTGTGTGGCTGAAGGCATGCAAGGGTTGAGCTCTCAGGGGCAGTCTGCAAGGACCAGAGCCTTCCTCTTCTGCCCATTGCCTTCTGGGTCACCTCATTCCTGAAATCCTTGCTCTTTGTTTCTTGCTTGCCAGTCCCTGAAAAGATGATCCTGCCAGGCACACCGCATCGAGTGCCTGTAATCCCAGCTCTTAGGAGGATGAAGTTTGAGAATAACCTAAATTACGTAGTGAGATCCCAATTCTAAAGAAGTAATTTTTTATGTGGTGTTATAGTTAACTGTTTATACACAGCAATATATCCAACATTCTGTTGACTTTCATCTCTCCCTAAGCTCTCAGGGTGATCAGAGCTCAAATAACCCTTAGAATTACACCCTACACCTAGATCCAGGGCTCTTGGGTGACAGCAGGGGGGATTCTGACATTGAGGGCCTAGGCAAGAACATGGGAACAACCAGGGGTGGTGGCTCACCCCTTTAATCCCAGCATTTGGAAAGCAGAGGCAGGCGGATCTTTCAAAATTCAAGGTCAGCCTGGTCTACAGAGCGAGTTCCAGGACAGCCAGGGTTGTTACACAGAGAAACCCTGTCTCAGAAAATAAACAAAGAAACAAACAAACACTCAGGCAGGTCTTGACCTCATATAGCCCAGAGAGCAACTCTATCAATTCCTGGAGGGAGGGAGGTGTGTGGTTGTGGGGACATCTCTCTACATGAGATGGGCAGAAAGGACCAGGACCAAGGATGGATGGAAGACAGGAATGCTCAAAGTTGCTTCCATGGCTGAGGAAGGTCAGCTCATATTTTACCCTCTGCTGCCCCCCTGTGGCCATAACTATGCTTTTTCTTAGGCTCATCTGAGTTCAATAGTCAACACATATTTAATTATATGCACAAGTATGTGGTTATGTGCCTGTGAATTGCAGGCACCTGAAGAGGACATCCTTGGAGTTATGATTATAGGTGACTGTGAGCCACTCTGTGTGGGTGCTCGAACCCTACTTGGGTCCTCTGGAAGAGCAGATTTTGTTTTACCCGGTAGAATTCTATATAATGGCTAGAATTTGTTTGGTTTATTAATTCATGTTGGTGAACATATGAAATTTTGATGAAATTGCAACTATTAACACAGTTAGTGTGTGTAGGAGTTAAACCAAGATTTCCTTAGTTCTTTTAGGACTAAAAATTAACTTTTAATCTGGAAGGTCTTGGGTAATATACTGTTCGGGTGTCCAGGAATCATGAAGGGCTGATTCAAGGTAATTCGATGTGAGTGGAGTGTTTGCAATGGGTCCAGGGATCCAAACCCCTTAGGAGAAGAAAAGAAAGCCTGGAGTTAAACACCTGAGCCCAGTCAGGGTGTGTGTGTGGGGGCGGGTCTAGGCACTATACCCCAGGGTAAATGCGCTCACCTGTAGGGAGCAAAGGCAAGTGGGCAAAGCTTGGAACTCTCCTGTCTTGGCAGCAGCTAGAACATGCTGCCCACTCCAGCATGGGAGGGTCTTCACCTGTCGGTTAACCCTCCCAGGGATCATGCTCACAGACTCACCGGAGGCTTGTCTCTTTGCTAATATCAGATCCAATCAAGGTGACAATGGAGACTAAATGCCCACAATCACTAGTTCAGGCACTGACTTAGACTTCAAGTAAAGCAAGAATGTGTAGATTTTTAAAAATTTACAATGCATTTCTATGTAAGTGAGAGGTCTCCCTTTTTAGTTAATTCTGCCCTGCCACCCCTAGGGCAGCCACACTGAAACCATGATTCAATGACAAATGTTACACAACTGACTGAATCTCATGTCTGCGGCTCATTCATCAGTGTATTGCTCCATTTCTTAGACTCTCACTTGGTAGTATGAAGTGTGACTATAAATAGTATTTGGCTTCAAAGAGCTTTTGTCATGATGGGAAATGTATGAAAAGTGTGTATCAAACAGCTTGGTGGCATTCTCAAAAAATAGCAAATACTCTTATGTGGCAGACACTGCTCTACGTATTTTACATATGCTAATTTCTGTAATCCTTGAACGAATCCCATAACTTTAAAATATAGAAGCAAAGGCCCAGAAAGTTTAAAAGGATCAGTCAGATGTACAGAGCTGTAGCAGTCAGCTGTTCTGCATAGCAAGCCAGTCCAGACCGTTCCTGATGGGGGACAGTTGCATTCTATTGATTCCACTTTACCCCACTGTCTCCTACCCGAGATCCCAGAAGGCTTTGGGTGAGCTAAGTTCATGTCTGGAAGGGAGCTCAGAGGCAAGACCTGCCTTCCAGGTTATTTTTGGTTAAAGGAATATCCAGGCAACCACAGTTGAGTGTGGGAAGTGGGTAAGGGGTCGGAGGTGGTGGTGGTATATCCTTCCATTTGCTAGGGATATGCCCTTACATTTGCTGGGGACATACCCTTACATTTGCTGGGGACATGTCCTTACATTTACCTGGGCCTTGCATTTTTTTCTCCATGTCTCTACTTCAGGCTTCCCACTCGCTCCTGGGCCTGCTCTCTACTCTTGGTAAATTATTACTTCTTCAAAGTTAAACCACACCCAGGGGCTGGGACCTGTGAATGGATGGATCTCTTCGGCCAGGAGGTGGTACTAGTCTGTCTTTTGGGTCATCTCCTTCTCCTCGTGTTTCTAGGTTCAAGATGGTCCTGGGGAAGTCCTGCAACACTGACTGAGCCTTCTCCATGCTTTCCTGTCTCAACACTTATTCTTCCCCAAGGTGGGTAGCTGGTGCCAAGTGCCACTCCTCTCAGGCTCACCTGATGTGACAGCTAATAAATTATTGTGTTTTCCTCACAAGGGTCACTTTAGCTCTCTGCCCTGGCCTTGATCCAGAGTTGAGTTTTCTATTGGAATCAGATATTTGCTTTCCTCTGTTATTCACAGGGTCTCTTATACATGTGTTGATACTATAGAGTTTTATTATATGTGTGCTTCCTATTATAAGTGGCCTCAAATAATTTTTAGAATTTGGGTTTGGAAATCATAAAAAAAAGTAACAAATCATGGGCTGAAGAGATGGCTCAGAGGTTAAGAGTGCCTACTGGTCTTCCAGAGGTCCTGAGTTCAATTCCCAGCAACCACATGGTGGCTCACAACGATCTGTAATGAGATCTGGTGCTCTCTTCTGTTGTGCAGATATACATGGAAGCAGAATGTTATATACATACATAATAAATAAAATCTTTTTTTAAAAAAAGTAAATCAGCGTGCCTCTTATAAATCAGTTAGACCTGCAGCTGCTCTGAGGTTTGGTCTGGGTTGTTTAAAACTCTTCTGTCTCCAAAAGCCAAAAACCAAGATAAAACAAACAAAGAAAGCCTCTTCTCTGGGAAGAAGTTCCAGGATGAGGGAAATGAGACTAAGCTTTCCAAAATGACCCATTCAGACTAGCTGGATTCTTTTGCAAGTGGAACTTATTCTCCAACGTATCAATCGTGGTTCAATTCTAAAAATGAGAGAAAACACTTGCTTGAACAAAACGGCCCTGACAACTCTCCGCTCAGACATAAACATCCCCACCGAATGTCAGCAGCAATTAGAGAAGTTATCCCATGACTGTGGGGGAACAAGACAAAAACACGGGAACTGTGCAAGATTTCACCACAAAAGGAGCTAAACGTCGCCCTCTGCTGGCTTACTTGGGTGATGCTGTCAATCTAGCTCTTTTGTTCGGTCTAGTTCCTAGAAAACAACGGTGAAGGCAGCCATCACGAAAATTTCTTCCACTTCCAAAGAGCATCCAGTTGCGCATAGATCTTTATTTCCTCGTACCCCAGATGAACCGACACAGCCTCAAACCTGCCAGGATCATGAAATCAAGCCCTGGATTTCCTTTGGGCTGAGTTCTTCCTACACGGCTGACGACAGGCAAGCTTCCTGGGCTCACGCAGGCTGTGGTGGGTGAGAAGAGTCTCCAGGAGTCTTTGTCACATCTTCTGCTTAGCATGAACCAACACGACCTGCTACCTCTATGTCCCGCCCTGTTCTGGGCTGACACTGGCTAGATTATTCTAACAGTCTCTGTTAAAGGAAGCACTTTAGACACTCCATTTAGCAACCTCAGCTAAGTCGTAAATGATTTGTGGATCAGGTGGCAGTCAAAACCAGAACAGTTTTAGAATGCCAGCCCATAGCCATGGCCAGACAGCGGGTTAGCTTTTTGTCAATCAGATACAAACTGGAGTCACCTGAAAGAGGCAGCCTTGACTGGGGAAATTGCTGCCATCAGTTTGGCCTGTTAGTATGGCTGTGGGGCATTTTCTTGATTAATGACCAATGTGGTGGTACCACTTCTAAGCCGTGGTTCTGGGTTGTACAAGGAAACCAAGCTGAGCAGGCCAGGGGGAACCCACCAATAAACATCCTCCATGGTCCCTGCTTCATTTCCTGCCTCCAGGTCACTGCCTTGGGTTTTGCTCTGGCTTCCCTCGATG
Organism: Cricetulus griseus; assembly: GCF_003668045.3. Taxonomy (NCBI): domain Eukaryota; kingdom Metazoa; phylum Chordata; class Mammalia; order Rodentia; family Cricetidae; genus Cricetulus; species Cricetulus griseus. The sequence goes on along the minus strand of NC_048598.1, from coordinate 37,955,150 downwards.
ATGGAGTATATAACCCGTTAGTTCCCTGAAGGCAGGGTTTAAATGAGTCCACAAGATCCAAGATAAATAATAAACAGGTATTTATTAGGGAAGCACTTACACAAATAGTCTTCCTGTTCCTGAAGATGCAGTCTTTACCCTTTGGAAGTTCCCACTGCTGCCCCAGAGTGAGCCAACCCCTCCTCTTCCTTATAAGGGGTCACATCTGAACACTTGAAGCCACACCTTTAGGATGCCATCTACTGGTTAAACAAGATGCCACTACAGTTCCTGTTGCTGTGACCAGCTGCTACTGAAGGGGTTGCTTTTCCACTCTCTATTACGTAACATGCACACCTCTTAAAAATGTCATCAGTCCAGAGGGCTGATCTCCAAAATATACAAAGAACTCAAGAAGCTAGTCTCCAAAACACCAAACAATCCAATTAAAAAGTGGGGTACAGAACTAGACAATTCTCAATTGAGGAATCTAAAATGGCTGAAAGACACATAAGAAAGTGTTCAACATCCTTAGCCATCAGGGAAATGCAAATCAAAACAACTCTGAGATACCATCTTAGTCCTGTCAGAATGGCCAAAATCAAAAACACCAATGACAGTTTACGCTGGAGAGGATGTGGAGAAAGGGGAACACTTCTCCACTGCTGGAGGGAGTGCCAACTTGTACAGCCACTTTGGAAATCAGTATGGTGACTCCTCAAGAAAATGGTAATCAGTCTACCACAAGATCCAGCAATTCCAGTCCTAGGCATATACCCAAAAGAAGCACATTCATGCAACAAGGACATCTGTTCAACGATGTTCATAGCAGCACTATTTGTAATAGCCAGAAACTGGAAGCAGCCTAGATGCCCCTCAACCGACGAATGGATAGAGAAAATGTGGTACATTTACACAATGGACTACTACTCAGCAGAAAAAAACAATGGAATCTTGAAATTTGCAGGAAAAATAGATGGAACTAGAAGAAACCATTCTGAGTGAGGTAACCCAATCACAAAAAGACAAAAATGATATGTACTCACTCATATGCGGATTTTAAACTTAGAGTAAGGGATTACCAGCCTACAATCCACACTGCCAGAGAAACTAGTAAACAAGGAGGACCCTAAAAGAGACAAACTTTGTCCCCTGGAGAAAGGGAAAGGGTCACCATCCCCTGAGCAAATTGAGAGCATGGGAAGAGGAGGGGAGGGAGCTAGGAGAATGAGAAGGGAAGAAGAGGAAGGATGCAGAGGTCATGAGGGAGCAGAAAGGTTGAGTCAGGGGAAGAATGGAAGAAAAGATATGTGATAGGTAGGGTTTTAGTTGGGGGGTGGTAGAGGAGGGAGAAGGGAACTGGGATTGTTATGTAACTCAATCGTGTTTGTAACTCAAAACAAAAAAGAAAAAATAATGTTGTCAGTCACAGCTCTTGTCTCTTGCCTCTCCATCTGTCTGTCTGCCTCTCTCATGTCCCCACTCCAAGAAGGCATTTTGCTCTTTCACTCTCTCCTGCCCCAATAAACCCCTTACACTAACTCTCTTAGGGGCATACCTTGTCAGGATCTGCCAAAAGGTACCCACCTCACCAGGTTTTTGTTTTATTTATTTATTTATTTATTTATTTTTGTCCTTTCAACCTGCAAACCAAATAAACCCTTTCTCTCCAAGTTGATTTTAACCAGTGTCTTATCACACCGTGCACGTAGTGAAAATGAGGCATAGTGACAGCGTACTTCTTTATAGCTTGGTCTGTCAGACAGCCACCTGAAGCCGGGCTGCACCGATTGGCTGAGACCCAGCTATCTCTTAGAAAAGTACAAGCACAAGCTTTCTGTGGTTATGAATTAGGTTTGGTTGTGGTTTCTTACTCAAGGAACAGAGTCACCCTAAGTCAAACAGAGTTTAACATCTCCCCGCTTCCCAATTTTGGTGGCCATCGTGCACTGGGTGGAATCCAAAGTCCTTCAAGGGTCCGTGATTCCGACATGTCTTGAAACTCCACTTGCCATTTCCTCTCAGTCCAGTTTCACTGGTCTCTAAGCCGTTCCTTGATTATACCTGAAGTTGTTCCTGCCTCAGGGCCTTTGCACCCACAGTTCCATCTGAGGCGGCAATTGCGCAGTGTGCTTTTGCCTCTGTTGTGCCAGGTTCTCGGAGCCCAGAGACTAACCCAAAGAGTCGACACTCTGATGAAAAAGCAAAAGGTTTCTTTTTATTGTTCAAGCTGGCCAGCTTGGATGCCAGTCCATGGCAGGGAAATGAGATCCCAACCAGCCAAAAGGAGAAGCTTTTAAAGGGACAGACCATAAGGTTGAAGGCTACAAATTATAGAGTTTCCACGGTTACTTAAGGTCATACAAAGTACAGAGTAAAGCAGTAACTATATATTTTAAGCAAGAGTGAGATAAGGCAGGGCATGGGCCACAGAGTCACGGGATCTGTCAGTTATTCCCTGGGCTGGGGATACTTACAACCTTATGACCAGCAATTAGCAGATAGTAATGTTGACCCAAGTGGTGGAGGGTTACCTCCCCTTCTCTGAGAGCAGGGCTCAGGTACCAGCCACGACATTCCCAGTTATTAGGCCCTTTTCAGGGCCTAAGTTTTAAAACTTTTATTAATTTTAATTTTTGGTTCCTCAGCCTCCTCTCCCGGTCTTTGCTCAAATGTCACCATCTGAACGAAGCTACCTCCTCCTTCCCCAATCACCCTATGGAGATTCCCATCCTGGTGGTGGTGGTGGTGGTGGTGGTGGTGGTGGTGGTGTGTGTGTGTGTGTGTGTGTGTGTGTGTGTAGGTCAGTAGATAACCGCAGCTGTCATTCTTTAGGTACTGTTCACTTCTCATTGGCTTAGAACATACCAAGTGGACCATGTTGGCTGGTTGAAAGCTCTGAGGATGCCTTGTCTGTGCTTCCCCAGCAGTGGGATTGCAAATGTGCCACCATGATCCATTCTTTATTACCCAAGTTCTTGGGATGGCACTGCTGTGTCTCCTTTCTTTTCTGAATGAGTTCTACGCATTGAATTCAGGTCTTGTGTTTACAAGGCAAGCACTTTACTGACTGCCGTATGTCTTCAGGACTCTAAACCCTCCCACATCTACACTATTTTCCCCGTGGGTTTCCTACAATAACACACACTGCATGGTTGAATTTATTCTCTTCCCTGTTTGGCTTCTGTGAGAATGAAGGTAAGTGTGTCCTCTGTGATGTAGCCCAGTCTCCAGAGCACAGCAAGCTACTTAACTGCTTTATGCCTTGGTTTTCCTATCTGTAAAATGGGGTGAAAAATAGTAGCTATCCTAAGAAGATTTGCTTCTCTGAGTTAGTATCTGTGAAGTGCTCAGAACAGTTCCTGAAGTACACTCAAGAGCTATGCAATTGTTTTCTGTAATTAGCATAATTACCACCACCACCACCAACAACAACACCTTAACCACCACCATCACCACTAATAACACCTCAAACACCACCACCAACAACACCTCAACCACTACCACCACCACCACCAATAACAACACCTCAGCCACCACCACCACCACCACCACCATTGCTACCAGCACCATCATAATCCTTGTTACTATTTATTATCTGCTCAGAGAGCAAAATAGCACACACAAAGACAGATTGGACAGCAGGATGTATTTGAGGTTCTAGAACACAGCAGCCATGAAGCCTATAGAAAAAGGGACTGCCAGGCATTCCAGCATACTTGGACATCCTAGTTATTAAACAAAACCTTATTTATGGGGTTGAATAAATGGCACCTCCAGTAAAGGTGCTTGCTAGGCAAGCCTTGTAACCTGATTTTGAGCTTCAGAACCCATGTACAGGTGGAAGGAGAGAACCCACATCACAGAGTTGTTTTCTGACCTCCAGCTGCCTGCCGCAAACACACACACACACACACACACACACACACACACGCCATGTACATACACACAATATTCATCCCTGCAAGACTGCTTGTAATTTCTCTGTTCCCATTAAGGAGTAAGCTCCATCCATGCAGAGCTTCAGGTTTGTGCAGTAAGCCCCTGCATCCCAAGCACTTCCAGTCATCTGTGGCAACACTCGCTTGGCTTCCTGCCCTGCACTAGCTAGCTAATTCTTTCCCTCCAGGAACACAAGGGATTTATGACAACAGAAGATACAAGAGTGCTAGTGAAGTTGGGTCCTATAACCTGAAAGGCTAGAGCCGTGATGCCGATCAAATCTGCCCTCCGTGCTCAGGGTAGAGCCTTTGTTTTCTTTCATGGGGTGAAGATTGCTCAGGCTGAGTCTGGGCTGACCCTGTGCACACACCTTCTGTTCTTCCGTTTTCTCACTTCTTTCTTGGCTCCACCCTGATGGCTCAGTGACGTGCCACAAGGAAATGTTAGATTCTCTAGGGGGTGGTCTTAAAGGACTGTTACTGCCGAAAGAATGATCGCTGGAAAGAATGATCGCTGAGGAGACTGGAAGGTAAGGTGCGCTGGAGGAGAGCTGGCAGTGGCTGAGGAGTCGTGGCTTGCCTGATCTCTTGGGGTTGGGGAGGGAATGAGAAAGCCTGGGGATTTGCGCGGCAGCCCTGTGATCCCCTAAGGTTGTCACCGTCCAATCACTGTATTTATGGGCTCTGCTTCTGGGGCAGCTCTCTAGAACAAGGGAGGAGAAAATGAAAGTGAAAGCAGGCTCCTTTGCTTTGGGGCAGGCGCTCCATTCTAGGCTGGGTTTTCCTCCTCTGCCGCTTACACCAGCCCACCTCACAGGCAGTTGTAGTCAGCACTGGCTGCTCAAACGCGTTGGTCAATGACTCACTTGGTATTCAGATTATACTGCATATGTAGACCTCAAATGCGTCGTGCATTTTGTAGCAGACACGGCTATTTAGTTGTTCAGGTTAACAAGGTCTGGCCGATGGCTGAACTGGATCTAGCTCTAGAGCTGAGTGAGGCCACTGGCCTAAATGACACTCCGGGAAGGAAGGGCAGGTCATTAGGAGAAGAGGGTTTGTTACAAAGGAAAAAAAAATGCACAAAGAGGCGTAATATGCTCTGTCATTTATCCAATGCCCAGTATTTGCTACACTCCCTAACACTGTCTCCTACGGCCCTGTTTATTGCTGTCCTCTGTTGAGGGAACGATATTGTAAATCAGCGGTTTAGGAGTGTGCAATCAGGAAGTGGAAGTCAAAAGTTGCACACCCAGAGAGACTCAAAGCTGAGCTCAAGATTCACATTTTTCATGACTACTTCCATAAAAACGTGCAGGGGTATGATGAGGACAGACGTGGAGAAGGCAGCAGCGAGTGTGGGGTGACCAGCCTCACCAGGGATAAAGAAACTCAGAAGGACAAACACAAAGAGATACCTTTTCTTCTTAAAGGAGCTGGCTTGTGCTCTCCCCACCCCCAGAAGCTGCCAATTGCTAGGTAAGTACGTTTATAGAATATTGAAAAAAGTAGTTAGTTTTCAGGACGTCTATTATAAGAAATCTGTAATAGGAAAATATAATAAAATTAGCTAAATTGTCTACCACATTATTCAGAATTGTTTTGAACTGTTTAATTATTTTGTTTCTTGTTTTTTTTGCTTTATTTATTTATTATGTATACAGTTATCTGCATGCATGCTTGCACACCAGAAGAGGGCACCAGATCTCATTACAGATGGTTATGAGCCACCATGTGATTGCTGGGAATTGAACTCTGGTCCTCTGGCAGAACAGTCAGTGCTCTTAACCTCTGAGCCATCTCTCCAGCCCCAAGACTTTTTTGTTGTTGTTGTTGTTTGCTTGTTTGTTTTGTTTTTGAGACAGGGTTTCTCTGTGTAGCTATGAACTTACTCTGTAGACCAGGCTGGCCTCGAATTCACAGACATTCACCTGCCTCTGCCTCCTGAGCACCAGGATTAAAGGCATGTGCCACCACTGCCTGGCACTGTTTAATTTTTAAAATATCATTTCAAATGTCAAAATATTCAAGATTAGAAGATTGGAATAAGCATGAAAGTGCAGAGTCACTAAGCATAGCCTTACCCCAGCCTGAAAATAAAACCCTGTGAATGAAAAAAAGGAAAAAGGAAAGGAGAGGCTATGACTGCTACTAGGTGTGGTGGAGGGAGATTGTAGATAAGAGGGAGAGCATAGATAGGTAGAGGCAGGGACATCTGGGAGAATCCAGAATGGACGCCATCAGACTGAGCTGGATCATGTTGGGAGGGTGGGGCTGGCAGGGAGAGAGGAAAACCAGGAACAGCAGTCAGGAGGTTCAAGATACAAAGGGGACGGATAACCAAAATGTCTAGATTATATAGGAAAAGAGCCTTTTTGGGTAACTCTCTATGGTATAGGGCCAGGTCTGCCAGCCATACCCTGTAAAAAGTGGTAACTGGGAGATGCTGGGAGAACCTGGTGGCCATACTCGCTTTGATATGTTAAGTAGGCACCTCAGATATTTGTCCCAGATTTGAAACTTAACACTATACACATATACTAAATATTGGTAGCAGTTGCTTTGGGGGCGTGGAGCTGTGGAGTAATAATTTCCTCATTTTAAATTTACGTATGTTCACAATAGTCTACAATTTAGAAATTTCCAGTTAAGCAAGTAAATGTGTTTAGCAAAGGCTTCCTATGGGTAAAGCTGAGTTCTGAGTCAGACGAATTTTTCTTGTCTGAAATAGCAAAATCACCTCTTCATTTGTCTACAGAGGGGCCGTCAGAAGATAGAACTCATAAACCCAGTTTCTACCCCAAGACTCTGCATCCCAAAGAAACAAGTGTCCATTCCTCAAGGAAAGGGCTAAGAGTGCTAGGCATTAGAATTGACAATCATGGAGACCAATGATCATGACATACCCCAGGATGGATCCACAACCTCAAGTAGTCAGAGGACCACTGGGGAAGACATTCATCCGTTGATTGAAGCTGTTAAAGAGGGGAATGTTGACAGGATAAAGCAATTGCTGCAAAGAGGAGCTGATATCAATGCCTGTGAAGACATTGGGGGCTGGACACCTTTGCACAACGCAGTGCAGCTTGGCAAAGTAGACATTGTCCATCTCCTGCTTCGTCATGGAGCTGACCCTCATCAGAGGAAGAAGAATGGGGCCACTCCCTTCATCATTGCCGGGATCAATGGAAATGTGACACTGCTTCAGACATTCCTCTCTAAAGGAGCAGATGTCAATGAGCGTGACTTGAATGGCTTCACGGCTTTCATGGAAGCTGCTGAGTGTGGTAATGTTGAAGCCTTAAGATTCCTTTTTGATAAGGGAGCCAATGTGAATTTGAGACGAGAGACAACAGAGGACAAAAAGCGAATGAAGAGAGGAGGGGCCACTGCTCTTATGGGTGCTGCTGAAAAAGGCCACACAGAAGTCGTGAGTATTCTCCTCAATGAGATGCGGGCAGAAGTCAATGCCCAGGACAATAAGGGCAGAAATGCCTTGATCTGTACTCTGCGGGACCCAGGGGGTAAAAACGTGGAGGAGATTACTCGTCTTCTGCTCCATCATGGGGCTGATGCTAACGTGAGAGGAGAAGGAGGGAAGACACCTTTGATCTTGGCAGTGGAAAAGCAAAAACACACAGGTTTGGTGCAGATGATACTGAGCCAAGAGGAAATAAACATTGATGCCAGAGATAGCCAGGGCAAGACAGCCCTGCAATTTGCTGTTGAACACAACCTGAATGAAATAGTTGAGTTGCTGTGTGCTAAGGGAGCCAGTACCGAGTGTGAGGATCTTGTTGGGATAGCCAGGCGAAATTACAACTCTTGCCTTGTAGAACTTCTTCTCCATTATGGAGCTAAGGATCAAACTGGCCCTCCTGATGGAGACTGGTTGCCTCACAGTTCACGTTGGGGGAAAGCCTTGAAGAGACTCCACAGTATGCATCGACCCATGATTGGCAAACTCAAGATCTTTGTGGATGAGGAATTTAAAATTGCTAGCACTTCTGAAGGGGCCGTCTACTTGGGGTTCTATGACAATCAAGAGGTGGCTGTGAAGGTCTTCCCTGAGGACAGCACACGTGCACTTAATGAAGTCTCCTGTCTGCAGGGCTTCCTTGGCCACAATAACTTTGTGACTTTCTATGGAAAAGAGATCACCAAGGACTGTTTTTATGTGTGTGTGTCCCTGTGTGAGTGGACATTGGAAGAGTTCCTGGGTGAGCACAGAGAGGAACCCATGGAGAACAGTGAAGATACATTTGCTCGCAATGTGCTATTGTCTGTTTTTAAGGCTGTTCAAACACTACACTTGAAAGGATATACCCATCAGGATCTGCAGCCACAAAACATCTTAATAGGTGAGGCCTTGTGGTAGTTTTTTATGTGTGGCTGGGATGGAACCTCGAAGACTAAGAGATTTGTAAATAATGGAGATTTATTTCTGATCATTATGGAGATAGCAGGGGTCAGCTCTTGAGGACTAAGTCCCTGACTTACTAATCTTTAGATCTCTCTCCCAGCTTCTATCATTCTTTCATTCCTCTTTCTGGGAACTCAGTGGCTTTTTCAAGAAGGAAGAAGAGCCTGAAAAGGGCAGGGAACAGGTAGCTCAGAGACAACACATTTCTGACCCATGATGGTGGTCTAAAGTACCAGAAGTGTTTGGGATTGGTGGGCTTAACTGAATGGAAAGTGTTTCGAAGACACTGTCAGACTCAGAACCTTGTTGGGTAGCTGTTAGTTAGCCATAGGATGTAACCCTTTACTGTGCTGTGCCCCAGGAGCTGTGTAAGTGGACAGCTGGTGAACTTCACTCTCATCTCTTCCCACTGTCTGTCCCATAAAAAATAAAATGTGTGTCCTGCTCTTGGCAGGTACCTAATAGATCAAACGAAGCTGGACATGAGTAAACAGTATTCTTATTGATCTTCAGAGATGATAGATTGTATAACATGTTACATATTTAGTTAAATGATTTGATTATCACACTACGGAGAATATTTTTTATGCATCTCTGAAACTGTCCCTTAGATTCCAAGGAAGCTGTTTACCTGGCAGATTTTGATCAGAGCATCCAGGGGACGGGAGATCCCCAGAACGTCATGAGAGACTTGGAGGTAATTTCTGTGATCTAGTTAACTTTTTCTGTTCTCTGTTTCCTTATTTGTTCATTACCCCACTTCTTAGGGTCAGGTAGAGAACCTCTCATTTTAACACAGAAGGGAAGACTTAGCATGGCTTCCTTCTACCTTGTCCACTGTCCTCACTACCTTGCATACAGGGGCATTTCTGGGTGTCTTTCTGAAGGAGAACTTTCACCGGGCAGAGAGGAAGGTAAAATAGCTGAGTTGGTGTGGAGTTGCTCTTCCCTGTGGTCCCTTTCTTTATCTTTAACTGTTCCCTTCTTCCTCCATCAGCTAAATAAGTAAACCGAGGATGCCTCTTCTTCAAAGACTTCTACGAGGGTTTCTGAATAACTCAAAGGTTTTTCTGCAAATATTTTTCTGCCTAAGGTTAAGGCAAATGAAGTTTCTTCCCAACTCTATTCCAACTTACCTGCTGAGTACCAAAGAAAACCAGATATGGAGGCTCCAGATAGTTCTGGGGGGATTGGGGACCAGCCTTCAGCTCCAAGGACACAGAGCTCAGCAGAAGCCTTCCTGAGAGGACACAGATCCAGGCTGCCTGGCTTGTTTGGACATGGCTGGACAGTTCTCTACTGGATAGTAGCCAATGGGCAATAGCTTTGGTTCTGGGTTTGGTGGCTCCTGACAGCCCGTGGTATCTATGTAACTATCTCTTGTGTTGACCACTGCCTACTTCTCTGCTCTACTAAAGCCTAGTGGTTCTCTGGGTTAGCACTGCGTCCCACCTGATTGGGAATGACTCTGTTATTTACCTCACATAGTACTGGGTCAGGTTCCCAGTTTGTTCTAAGGTGTGCCCTTCTTTTAGAACATCCTCCCTTTCTTGACTTATCTACATTCTGGCAGAACATTCAAGACTCAGGTAGAATCCTGTTGCCAACAAGTCTGTCCCATCAACTCTGGATCAGGATGGTCTTTCAGGAGCCTAAACTATGTGGGCCATGTGTGGCCTTGAAGAGCCTAAACTGTGTGGGCCATGTTTAAGGATTCAGGCATTGTGCTGGCATGTTCCTGTCACCTGGCAGAATGCACTCAGGCAGTACCCTGGTCAGCCCAGGGTTTCATGATTGTGTAGTCTGCATGCAGGTGCAAAGGACCCCTTTAAAAGACAGACCCCCCCACTTAAAATCTCTTTCTCCCTTTCCCACTGTTCCCCTGGGGAGACGGGACTTTTCTTGTCTCTCTCTTCTCTTCTGTCCTCTCTGTGTCTCTTTACTTCTTTTCTCTTTCCTCCCCCTTAATAATAGGACTTCTCACTTAAGCTCTGTCTGCCCAGCATGTTTGTTTCCCCACCTCAGTCACCCTCTCCTGCCATGGAATCTGCCAAGGTTCCTCTCACTCTTTATCATAATACCATGTGTGGCCCTGAAGAGCCGAAACATCGTGGTCATGTGTGACCTTGAAGAGTTCTTTGTGAATGGAGCTTTGCCTTTCTCACCTAGAATCCTGCAGATTCGGAGTCCAGAGTATTAACATGACACCACAAGATCCCAGGAATATAGCCCACAGGTTCCTTGAAACCCCTCCCATCTCTGTTTCCACACTGCCTGGACTGACTACTTTTGTGTCACTGTGAGAACCTAAAGGAAGAAGTGAGGACTTAATAGAGCAGCTCAACATAGACAGGAAACAAAGTTGATCCATAACTGGAAGGGATCATATCAAGGTATAGCCTCCAAGACAATCCCCTACTGGACAACTTCTTCCTGAGGTGCCACCTTCTAATGTCCCACTACTTCCAAATAAATCCACTGAAATTTTGAGTCCATCATTGGCCATTAGGCCAGGGCCCACATTATCATAGTCTTCTCCGTAAAAACTGTCACAGACACACCCAGAGGTGCCCGTTACTAATCTTCTAGGCACATCTCTGACCAATGAAATTGATGATCACAATACTATCAAATCTTTCAAGGCTACCCAAATAGAGAGGTAACACATTGCAATTTTGGCTTGATTTATGGCTTCTGTGCAGGCCCTTGGACGGCTGGTCCTCTATGTGGTAAAGAAAGGTGAGATCCCTTTTGAGGAACTGAAAGATCAAGATAATAAAAAGGTGGCTGAAACATCTCCAGATGAGGACACTAAGGACCTCATTCAGTGCCTGTTTTCTCCTGGAAAGAATGTAAAGAACTGTCTGAAGGACCTACTTGGCCATCCTTTCTTTTGGACTTGGGAGCAGTAAGTAGAACTTGGGTATGTGATACAGCAGTGGTTCTCAACTTTCCTAATGCTGCAACCCTTTAATACAGTTCCTCGAGGTGTGGTGAGCCTCAACCATAAAATTATTTTGTTGCTACTTCGTAACTGTAATTTTGCCACAGTTATGAATTGTAATGTAAATATCTGCTCTGCAGGATGACTGATATGTGGCCTCTATGAAAGGGTCATTTGACCCCCAAAGGGATTATGACCCACAGGTTGACAACCACTGTGTCACAGGCTTTCAGATGGAGATGAAGAAGTGGTATGAGCAGCTGTCAGGGCTGGGCATCAGCAGGCCAGGCTTTCCTCTCACCGTGGCACAGTAGGCAGTGTGTCCTTGGGAGGGGTAACAACCCTTTGCATTCTGGTTTTAAGTGCTGAAGAACAGGTGGCCTCTGCAATTATGCAGAAAATTTGATTTATTAAAAATCAAAGCATATCTGTTTTCTCTTTTTGGAAAAATACAACGACTATGATATTTCTACCATCTCAGGCGATACAGGGTGCTTCGGGATGTGGGGAATGAATCTGACATCAAAAAACCGAAAAAGAATAGCAAGCTTCTCAAACTACTACAGTCTGGGACACCTGGGCCTTCCAGAAGTTTCAATCAGTGGAAATCTAAGGTATGAACACTTTCTGTGGCCTAGGAATAAGGGTATGTGTAACAGTTTATGCTTCCTAAAAGCAAAACAAAACAAACAAAAAAAAACACAACAAAAAAAGTTTATGTTCTTTTTTGAACTTATTGTATACACCAGCTTGTTGATATCGGGAAGCGAATGAGGTCATTTTCTTCTCTCCAAATGAGCTCTCTTGACCCTGTTGATTCTCTGCTCCCTCCTTCAGAGTCCAGAGCCCCTAAGGCACGGTCATTAAGTTCTTCCTTAGGATGGCCTTAACCCAGCCTGTTACTGAGTCCTCAAGTCTGCCCCAAAGTTCTATTATAACAAGGACAACTGACTAAATAGAGCCTAAGCCAAAGAGGTTCTCCACCATGAGACCATAGCCTGGGCAGGCTGGACACCTTTGCTGCCTGTGAACAGTGTAAGGATTCAGGCATTATGCTGGCCTGCCCCTGTCACCTGGCAGAATGCATTCAGGCAGTACCTTGGTCTGGTTACATAGTCTACACAAAAGTGCAAAGGACCCCTTTAAAAGAAAGACCCCCACCCACTTGTGCTCTCTTTTCCTGTTGTTCCCCTGGGACAGACAGGACTTTTCTTGTCTCCCTCTTCTCTTCTGTCCTCTCTCTCTCTGTGTCTATTTACCTCTTTTCGCTTTCCTTACTCCCCTTTCCTTTTCTAATAAAACTTTTCACTAAGCTTTGTCTGTCTATCACGCAGCCCTCTCCTGTCATGGAATCTGCCAAGGTTCTCCTAGAGCTTTATCATAACAAATAGCAAAAAAAAAACAAAACAAAACAAAAACAAAAACAAAAACAAAAAAAACCCCAAAACAACAAAAAACACCCCCAAAACCAAATAGCTCCAGTTCTGAGGACCCACATCGTATTGAGAAAACATTATGAAAAAAGATAGCCTTTCATATTTTTCCTCTTCAATTCAAATTCTGCCAAACTTGAATTTAGGGAGTCTCTATAAAATTAATCACCGTTTCAATCTTGTATTTATCACCAAACTTTCATTATTGTAAATTTACAAACATTTCTCAATGCAATTATGTTTTAGGCCAGCCTCAGGGTCTGGGTACCATAAAGTGGAATAAAGTATGTTCCGGTGAGACAGAGATATCTGCAGAGATGATGCTGTGTGATGCAGGGCATGGGCAAAGTATTCTGGGAGAATCCATGATCTTCAGGTCTTTGAGACCATCAGCTTCTCTATTTCAGACCTCTGTTCTTCTCTCCATCTTTGATTCTGCTTCTCAGTTGTTTTCTTTGCTTCACTTGTCTCCACGCATAACTGCTGGCTTAATGTGGTCTTTGTTGCTAGTCTGCAAGTTCCGTGGGGGCAGAGACAGAGGCTGTCTTGCTAGTTCTTAGTATGGTGCACGTGTGCCCTGACTCTTTGCTGAATGCATGTATATGAGATTTCAGCTCAAACTTTAAATTTTTAGAAATGGACAAACTCGAAAGTAGAGACATTTTCTCCTCCTCCTCCTCCTTTTCGTCTTCTTCTTCTATTTTGGTTTTTCCATATAGGGTTTCTCTTTGTAAAAGTCCTGGATGTCCTGGAACTTGCTTTGTAGACCAGGCTGGCCTCGAACTCATTAAAATCCTTTTGCCTCTGATTCCCAAGTGCTGGGATTAAAGGCATGTGCACCACTGCCTGGCTGAAAGTAGAGACATTTTTATATATGTATATAATATACCTTGAGCATATTCCCCCATGCCCTTTACCCTCCCCTCATAACCCTCCCCCTTTCCTTAGTCTCTGTTGGTCTAGACAGTTTTACTTCTATTTTCATGTCATATATATATATATATATATATATATATATATATATGGGTTTATGTATGTAAGCAAAATCCCATGTTATTTATCTGAGAGTGACTATCTCCATTTGCATCAATTTTCAAGCAACTGACATAACTTTGTTCTTTTTTTGTTGTTGAAAAATATTTCATTGTGTACATAAACTGCATTTTCCTTAACTGTTCTACTAACTCCTGGGTTGACTCTACATCTTGGCTACTGTGAGCAATTCTGCAATATCTCTGTGATATGTTGTTTGAGATTCCTTTAGATAAATACCCAGCAGAGTTGTAGCTGTTGGTTTGGTAGATGTAGTTTTAGTTTACTTATTTATTTATTTATTTATTTATTTATTTAGAGGAACTGCAATACTGATTTTCATAGTGGCTAGACTAGTTAACACTCCCACAAAGGGGTTTAATAGGCATAGTTTCTTGGCAACTGGTAAGTACAGACAGAAGGAAGTCTGTCACTCATAATGCCTCATTCAAACACAACACAACTGCCCCATGTACTTTCATTTGCTTCTGTTTGATTCGTTCATTGGTAGAGGGCATTTATTCACATTTGTATTTGGCCTTCTGATATGAACACACCATCAGGATTTGTTTCATGTTGTTACCATATCTTGGGAGTAATGTTTTGTTTTTTAGATCGACAAATGTGTTATGGAAGAAATGGATGATTTCCATCTGCCCAATAGACCTAGAAATCCTTATCAGGAAACTGTGGGCGATCTACTGAAGTTCATTCGGAATATAGGAGAGCACATCAATGAGGACAAAAACAAGCAGTAAGTGTAGCTTTCATTCTTGTGAGTCATACATGGAGGGGGAACAATTAGAAAATCCAATTCTAAGTCTGTCAGAATGGAAAGAAGAACACTTATTTTGATAAAGAAAAACAAGTTGGAGGGTGGGGGTGTGGCACATGTCTTTATTTCCACAATTTGGGAGGCAGAGGTAGATGGATCTCTGCAATGTTAGCCTGGTCTACACATCAAGTTCCATGCCAGTCAGAACTGCATAGTGAGACCCTGTCAGAGAAGAAGGAAGAGAAAGAGGAGGAGGGCATCCTCCTTTTTAGTTTTGCTGACTTCTACTGAACAGAAGCAGCTTCCTGTGTGAATAGTATAGAAAACAGGGCCACTATATAAAGCAATGTAGGGTTACAAAAGTTGAGCATATTCCCATATTAGTTAATCTTGTGTTATCAAAATTGTTAGCTGCGAAGTTCAGGATGTTGTCGTCGTCGTCGTCGTCGTCGTCGTCGTCATCATCGTCTTCTTCTTCTTCTTCTTCTTCTTCTTCTTCTTCTTCTTCTTCTTCTTCTTCTTCTTCTTCTATTATTATTATTATTATTATTATTATTATTTAGGGATTGTTTATAAGGAATTGTGGTATTGTATTACTATTTTGTTTAATTTATTATTATTTTTTAGAATTCTGTATATAAGCAGTGTAGTTACATCATTTTCACCTTTTCCCCCATTCCAACTCTTCCTGTGTTCCCCTCACTTCCTTCTCAAATTCCTGACCTCTCCTTTAATTGCTGCTGCATATTTACATATGTATAGATAAATACTGAGTCCACTTAGTTTTGTTCACATGTGTCTTTGTTTAGTGCTTATCACTTGGGATTGGAACCTCTCAGACAGGTCTTGATCCTGGAAAAGACTGATTCTCTGTCTCTCAGCACCCATTAGTTGCCTGTAACAGCTATTTATTTAGGGGTAGGGCCTTATGAGAACCACCCCCTCCCCCATGTTACTACCATTTTTTTATGAATGAACAAACACATTTCAGAAAGATTAAGTTGCACAGTTATTAAAGAGTCAGGAAGCATCTTATTCATCAGATTCCAAAGTCCTTATTGTTCCTGCTATAGAATCAAGTACAGCGAGCTGCCAGGGCATACTCTAAGGATGAGAAAGAGCTTGGGGCCAGTCAACTAACTTATTTGTGTTTCCTTTCAGTATGAAGGAGAGGCTTGGAGACCCTTCTCGTTATTTTCAGGAGACGTTTCCAGATCTTACAATCTATGTCTACAAGACACTAAAGGACACAGAATACAGCAAACATTTCCTACAGACTCAACCAAGCTGTAGCGTGCCTGAGGCAGTAGGACCACAGAGCTGAATCTTGCAAGTTCAAGGAACTGATTTTTAATGTGTATAGTTCTTGCAAGTTGAATATCTCTGATCTCTTAAGTAATCTGGTTGCTTGTGAGGGCTGAGTTAGAGAACCAATGTGTCAGTTTCTGATACACTGTTCTACACAATCACAAAAGCAGTGTACTACACTACTCCATTTTAGGGAGAGCCTTCTGTTAAAATTTCATTTTCTTAAAAATAAGTGTGTGTGGCCGGGAGTTGGTAGTGCACGCCTTTAATCCCAGCACTCGGGAGGCAGAGGCAGGTGGATCTCTGTGAGTTCGAGGCCAGCCTGGTCTCCAGAGCAAGTGCCAGGATAGGCTCCAAAGCTACACAGAGAAAGCCTGTCTCGAAAAACCAAGAAAAAAAAAGTAAAAAAGTGTGTGGTGTGTGTGTGTGTGTGTGTGTGTGTGTGTGTGTGTGTGTGTGTGTGTGTGAGAGAGAGAGAGAGAGAGAGAGAGAGAGAGAGAGAGAGAAATAGAGAGAAATATATAGAGAGAAATAGAGAAAGAGAAATAGAGAGAGAGAGAGGAGAGGTGGGCACACAGGCCACACGTGGAAGTTGGAGTACAAACCTGTGAAGTTAGTTCTCCTTCTACTATTATTTGGGTTTCGAGCATCAAATTCAGGTTGTGAGGCTTTTGTGGCAAGCACCACTACCCGCTTGAGTCACGTCACCAGCACGATTCCTATCACATTGATTGCACCAAAGGAATGAGTGTCAAGACCCCTGTGGCTGATGTTTTATGTTTTATCTCATTTAATTCTTCCAATGATCTTGCAAAACAGAATTTATTGTCTGCATTTAAGAACCAAGGCTTGGAGAGTCCGAGTGACACCCTGTGCAGA
The DNA here is from genome assembly GCF_003668045.3 of Cricetulus griseus. Lineage (NCBI taxonomy): Eukaryota > Metazoa > Chordata > Mammalia > Rodentia > Cricetidae > Cricetulus > Cricetulus griseus. Next base: position 37,938,436 of record NC_048598.1, on the reverse strand, counting down.
GCAGTATCTAAAAGGACGTGACGTTATTGTTGCATCTCACATGGACTTTAAAAGCAGTCATATCTCTTCTGGGTGAAACTCAGAAGGAATATGCCAACATATGCCAGAGGGCTCCAGGAAGCTTGTCAGTCGTTCAGTATTTGGTCCCTAGCTAAAAGAATTACATTCTTTCTGGTGTATTTTCTTGATGCTGGATCTGAAATCAAATAGCTCCTGGTGTCTGATGGGGAATGTACTGTGTATGTTTATCTTATTGATTGTTAAATAAAATACTGTTTGGCCAATGAAACGGCAAATTAGGCAGGACTAGGAGTCAAAGAGGATTCTGGGAAATGTAGTAGAGAAGTGCTGATCCAGATAGGAAGTGACATAGCAAGGAGACTCAGGAAGGGCCCTCTTTTCCCCTCCACTCCTGCTCCAGCACACGATGTGATCCACCAGCCAGGAGGGACGCCAACAAGGCGTCCGATAAGATAAATCTTATAACTTATATAGATTTATGATAATTAAGACTGAGCTAGCGGATGAGAATCCTAGTCATTGGCCAAGCAGCTTTGAACCTAATACAAGTTTCTGTGTATTCATTTGGGCCTAACTCGGGCAGGTGGCTGGCGTAAAGCTCACACGTGGTGGTGGGGCTCAGGCAGCTTTTGGCAGAAATATTTATCGTAACAGGTGTCTACTCAGGAGTCCTCACCCTCTCTCCCTTCCTATACTCCATGGTGCATATGCTCTACTTATGGTGCTCTACCTAGCTCCCTGAAAAAATTGTCACCTCAGTGCATGGTTCATCCAACTTTGTCCTTTTGCCCCCCACCCCTGAATCAAAGCTCCTTAAGACCTTTGTATCTCTACGGCTTTAGTAAAAACGTTTGCTCCATGGTCATGTTTGATAAATCTTCACTGAGTAATCAATGAACCATCCTTGTACATGAATGATGATGATGATGAAGATAAATTGTATGGACTTTAGAATTTATACGTTACACCTACATATTTTTAAATCTAATTTTGTTTTGAAAACAGCACTGTAAAGTAAGCATTGTGATCTTTATTTTGATAATGAAGAAACCAAGGCTAGAAATATTTTTCTGTACTCTGGGCATATAGTATGAGATGTCACTGTCTTGATTTGGGCAGATTTTCTGGTGTGACATCTAGTGTTCTTTCCACCTATCATTGTGGTTGCTAAGATGCAGCTTTGGAATGAGAATTAAAGGATATCTTAACGTCTTTCCTAAAAGGAGGCATCTGGAAACGAATGATGGCTGTCACTGCAAGGAGTTAACGGTACCCTGGAAGAGACAAGCTTATGGCTTAAAAGAAGGTTTTTGAGCAGAGTGATCACTTTAGGTTTTAAAATTGAGCTTTCTTATCTGACTTGGATATGTCAATCAAAATGTCCATTGTGAAGCATACCCAATAAAAAATTGAATCATTTTGTTAAGTTAGACTTTCTGTGAGTGACTTGTGAGGTCTACAATAGAACAGATGAATCAAGTTCTTGGGTACTTAAAAAAAAATACATATATACTTTGAGTCGATTAGTCACAGAAAGAAAGGAGAAACACTACAATGAGTAAATGAGCAGCAGACACTCCCTGTCCCACTCAGCTCTCAGTTGTCATCCTATTGCTAATTTTGTTATGTGAAGCCATTTTACTTATGAGTTTTCAGCTTGTAGGCTTTCAAGAAATTAAATGGGTAAAAATTTTAAACCTCACCTCTTGAGTATGTTAGGAAAAAACTATCTCTTCTACCTTGAGTACTACAAATGAAGAAACTAAAATGATACCACAAATAAGAACTATACAGGGGGAGACGAAAAGACGTACATGCCCAAAGTGTGGGTATAAGAAATATTATCGTTTTAGCAATCATTTTATGCTTATAGATAGAAAAAATACTCGTAGAAAAATAGAATTTTAAATATTCTTTAGATAAAACTGGGATGTTTTGTGTTGGTGAAACATCCTTGCTAAGAACAGGCCCCTGTATAGTCAAGAGAGACATCCTGCCAAACAAGGCTCCTTACAGGCAAGAGACCTCACTTGCAGGGGAACTGAGGCACTGCAGAGGTCATACAGCTCTCGCAGAATGCCCCACACTGCCAGTGTCACAGGAAGAAATCTTTCTAAATGTTTAGTGCTTTACTTAAAATTTTTTTGAGATTATAACTACGTCATTTCCTTCTTTCCTTTCCTCCCTTCAAACTCTTCCATATACCCTCTTGCTCTCAAATTCATGACATCTTTTACTCATTTTCATACATACATATAATACATACATAATAATACATACATACATACATACATACATTTCCTAAATTCACAAACACACCCTGCTCAGTCTGGAGAATGCATGTGTTTTCAGGACTGACCATTTGGTGTTGGATAACCAACTGGTGTGCTCTTCCCTGGGAAAACCATTTCTCCTGCTCTCTGCATTTCTTGGTTGCTTGTACATCTTTTTTGTAGGGTTGAGACCTCATGAGTTTTCCCCCTTTCAGGTAGCATGCCCATTGGTGTCATTACTGTTCATCTCATGTTTAGGTGACAGAAGGAGTACTCTGAAAATCCTTCTAATATCACTCTAATACCAAAATCAGGTAAAGAAACAACAGAAGGAAACTACACCAATATCCCTGATGAATATAAATTCAAAAATACTCAGCAAAATACCTGCAAACAGACTATTGACACATCCAAAAGATTATCCATCATGAACAAGTTGGATTAATCCTGGTAATGCAGAGATGGTTCAACATATGCAAATTGATAAATGTAATAAACAGCATAAATGTGCTTACTTAAAGATGAAAATCACATGGTTATCTCTACAGATCCAGAAAGTATTTGTCAAAATCCAACATGACTGCATGATAACTGCATGTAGGGACTACATTTTATTATTATTATTATATTATTATTATTTTATTACTACGTTTTATTATGTCAACATAATAAAACCCACATTCAACGTCATCCTAAATAAACAAAAGCTTGAAGCAATCCCACTGAAGTCAGGAATGAGACAGGACTGTTCACTATTCCCACACCTCTTACACACTATGCTCAAAGCACTAGCTGGGGCAGTAAAGCAAGTGAAGGAAACCAAGGGGAAAAGGAGTAGAACCATCCTCGTCTACAGATGACATAATATTATATGTGAGAGATGCCAGAGTCTACAAGAAAACTCCTAGAGACAATAAACAAATTCAGGGTATGGTTTAAGGAAGGGCACCTTGTTCTTTAAAAATGTGAGAAGGACAAGTTGGGAAGGTGGCTCAGTGGGTCAAAGTGCTTGGTGTGCAAGCATGAGGGTTTGAGTTCAATTCTCAGAGTTCATGTGTGAGCCAGGTATGTAGGGCAAGTGTCTGTAATCCCAACATTCCTACCTGGAGATGGGAGGTGGAGACAGGAGAATTCCAAGAGGCTTTTGGGACTGCTGATGTTGTATTTAAAGCTAAAATAAAACAAAGGCCCTGTTTGAAATGAGGTGGACACACACACACACACACACACACACACACACACACACACACACACACACACCATTATTTCCCTGAGATATTTGGATAGACATTGAGAAAAAAATTTCATTCAGTTGTCACCATCACAGACATTTCATTGGGAATGTAGCTCACATTAGTTACTGTGCTAAGCAAGGCGTGGTTGGCCTTGTCATGCAGAGGTACCAGTACATGTTAAGAACTTGCTGGACAAACAGTATAGATGAGAGGGCAAAAGTTATAAAGCTACCATTTTCCAATCTTGCATTTTCTAGTGCCCAGAGCCTTTGTGTGTGATATCCAGAGATGTCAATGACTATGCCAGAAGATGCTGTCACTCCCATTATGTAGAAGAGACAACTGATGCTCGGAAAGTATTGCTGGGATGCCATCATTTGTACACACAGTAAACAGAAATGTCAGGATGGCCACCCAAGTTGGTGCGGTCTTAGAAGGTAGTCTTTCTGGAATAGCAAATGTGTAAATTGAGGCAGGTGGAACAGGTCATGTCTCTGTTCAGATATGTGAGGATTTTCTCAGTCCTTCTCCTCAGCAGCTGTTAGGTGACTATTTCTGGGAAGACAGGAACAAACGCCTATCCACCCCAGATAGGGCAAAGATGACAGATCTAAGAAACAATCCCATCCAGGTATAGCCTCATGAATTAATGAGTTTATTGGGGTTAAATACTAGGCATGGGTGAAGAACTACTTACAGAATTATGGGTGTCTCAAAGGCAGCTGTGTTACAAAAAGAATCCTGCCCCCCATCATTGGGGATGGCTCATAAAAGCTGGCAGTCCCACAGAAGGGTCTCACTCTCCCAGGAAATTTTTACTGTTTATATGGCCACAGCAGAAGGTTTCTAAATTTCCCAACTTTCTAAATCTCCCAACTTTCTGAGTCTCCCTCCTCCTTTCAATTCATAGGAAATGACTGGACAACAGCGGCCTGAGGGTCAAGGCTACCACTGCCTTTCTTATAGTGTGTGTGTGTGTGTGTGTGTGTGTGTGTGTGTGTGTGTGTGTGTGTGTGAAGCACATTCACATGAGTGCAGGTATCTGTATGTATGGTGTGTGTGTGTACAGGTCAGAGGACTGCCTAGGATGCTGGTCTTTACTGTCTACATTGCTTGACAGGGTGTTTTTTTTTGTTGTTTTTTTGTTTTGTTTTGTTTTGTTTTTAATCACTTCTTTGTACCCAAGGCTAGATGGCCTCCAAGTTTGTAGGAATTCTGCCTCAGCTACCATCCTAACATAGAAGTGCTGGGTGTATAGATTTGGCTTTACTTGGTCTAGGAATTTGAACTCAGATCCTCTTACATCAAGGGTTATCTCTACTGAGCCATCTCTCCAGCCCAATTATGCTGTTCTGAATCACCATCTTGGGCTGAATGAAGTATAAGCCCTCAAACCTCCAGATGGTGTTTGGAGATGAGGCATTTAGAAAGCCGTTAGGGTTAGAAGAAGTCTCAGGGTGGGATCCTCCTCACGAGATCTGTGGCCTAATCCATACAAAGGAAGGGAGAACAGTCTTTTCTTTCTCCTTGCCAGAGGGTATAGAGAATGAAGACAACTTCCTGTCCACCACAAGGAGAATGAAATGGCCAACAAGTACTTCTTGGACTTTCAAACCTCTAAAACGGAAAGGAATGTAGTCTGTTTCAGCCACCCAGTCTAAGTTGTTTTTATGATAACACCTAAACTGGTATGTGCCCTGGTTTTTCCTCAGGTTGCGTGACTATTTTACCTTTTTACCTAACTGACAAAAACAACCACTTAGCACACAACAGGCCAGCCCCATGTTTATAAACTTCCTCTTTTTGGTCACAGGAAACAAATATTACAGGAAAGAAAAAAATGATGCAAGCTCTCATCTCAAGCAAACAGTGTTTGTAGTTTCAGGTCACCTTATGGTCTGTATATGAACCTCAAATACTCTGCCAAGGGGGCAGGGCTGGGTGGGAAGAAACAAGGTGATTGGGTTGTTTGAGACTCTAGAAAACCTCTAGCAGATTGGATGTAAACAATGTTTATTTTTATTCTTAAGGCAACAAAAAACAACACCATTGCTATGCTGGTCACCATATTGGTATTTCACATTGAACCCATGAGTCCCAAGGGGATTTGAAATCTATAGTAGTGTGGGCACCAACCTACAAGAAATATGGAGATTTCCCCTTTCTATTTCCTCAAAAAGGCTCTCTTGCCTTTGAGTATCAAGGTGTCCTTTTCTCCATGGTGTATGTTTTATAGCACTGAGGTAATCAGTGCTTTGCTTGCCTTTTTAAATAGAGACCCAGGGATAATGTCTCATACAGGCAGAAGGTTTGCTTCTGGTCTGTGGGAGCCTCCGTGGCTGGGCAGCTCAGGAAGTAAGAGAATTATGTCATGAGTCATCGACAAAACAGGCCTATCCTGCCCTCAGTGTTCAAATATTAGATATTTCACAGGGTGAAAATCAAGTCCTGACCTCTGACCTCACAAAACCTGTCTAGGTGTGGGGCTGGGGCGGAGGTGTTAATAAAGGTACGGTATAGAAACAGTAAAGATATAGTTTGCTAGATGGGAATAATGAGCAGGAAGAAAATTTAAACATGATAGACAGGGGCTGGGCAGTCAGGGCAGATGAAAGTTAGTATGACCTTGACCCCTTTGCTTATCACTCCTCCCTCTCTATAACTGGATTCCAGGAGTTTGTCTCGTGCTTAGCTGTGAATCTCTGCTTCTGCTCCCATCTGGGTGAAAGCTCTAGGATGGCATTTAAGGTGGTCATCAAATCTCATTATAGGGGAAGGGCAGTTAAGGTAGCCTCTCCACTATTGATTAGATTCTTAGTTGGGGTCATCTTGTAGATCTCTGGACATTTCCCTAGTGCCAGATTTCTCTGTAAACCTATAATGGCTCCCTCTATTGATGTGTCTCTTTTCTTGCTCTCCTTCTCTATTCTTCCCCCAACTCAATCTTCCTGATTCCTCATGTTCTCCTCCCCCTTCTCCCCTTCACTTTCTCCTCCCTCCCTCCTCACCCCCCATGCTCCCAATTTGCTCAGGAGATCTTGTCCCTTTCCCTTTCTCCTGGGGACCATGTATGTCTCTCTTAGGGGCCTCCTTGTTTCCCTGAGGTTGTGGATTTTAGGCTGGTTATCCTTTGCTCTATATCTAATATTCACTTATGAGTGAGTACATACCATGTTTGTCTTTTTGTTAGTGGGTTACCTCACTGAGGATGATTTCTTCTAGTTCCATCCTTTTGCCTGCAAAATTTCAAGATTTCATTTTTTCCCACTGATCAGTACTCCATTGTGTAAATGTACCACATTTTCTTTATCCATTCTTCAGTTGAGCACCATTTAGGTTGCTTCCAGGTTCTGGCTATTACAAATAAAGCTGCTATGAACATAGTTGAAGAGATGTCCTTGTTGTATGAATGTGCATCCTTTGGGTATATGCCTAAGAGTGGAATTGCTGGATCTTGAGGTAGACTGATTCCCATTTTCCTGAGAAACCACCAAACTGATTTCCAAAGTGGCTGTAAGAGTTGGCATCCCATCAGGGAGTGTTCCCCTTTCTCCACATCCTCTCCAGCATAAACTGTGTTGGTGTTTTTGATTTTAGCCATTCTGACAGGTATAAGATGATATCTCAGAGTTGTTTTGATTTGCATTTCCCTGATGGCTAAGGATGTTGAGCAATTAAGTGTTTTTCAGCTGTTTTAGATTCAGAAACAGCTACCCTGAGCAAGTGGAAGTTCATGGACCCCAGTCTGACAGCTGGGAAACCAACATAGGACTGAACTAGGCCCCCTGAAAGTGAATGGCAGTTGGGAGGCCTGGGCAGTTTATGGGGCCTCTGGCAGTGGAACCAGTATTTATCACTAGTGCACAAACGGGCTTTGGGAGCCCATTCATTCCCTGTGGAGGGATACTCTCTCGGCCTAGACACATAGGGGAGGGCCTAGATCTTGCCCCAAATGATGTGTCAGATTTTGGAGTGTCCCTGGGGAATGGATGGGGGTGGGATGGAAGGTTGGTGGGGGGCATGAGAGGACAAGAGGGAGAGGGAAGTGGGATTGATATGTAAAATAAGATTGCTTTTAATTTAAATAAAAATATATTTTAAAAAAGAATAAAAAGAAAGAAAGAAAGCTAATATGGCAGTCAGCTGAGCTGCAGCCGAGTGAGCTAATTAAGTGAAAACCTGAAGGAAGCAAGAGAATAAGATGCAGAGACATTGGAGCGATCAAGGAATTGGAGCAGCAAGTTCAAAGGTCCTGGGCCATGCTCACACCCAACCTGCTCATGGAATATAAAAGCATGGTTATCACAGAAAGGGCGTTTCAGAGAGGCTCGCAGCAATGAGGAAAGGAAACCAGTGAGCTTGGGCTTCTAACATGTGAGATAAGAAGCCGTTGTGGACTGTGGGCAAGGAGTGCATCTAATGAAAAGAAGGATACATTTAAATTGCAAGAGTGGGGGCTGGAGAGTTGGCTCAGAGGGTAGGAGCACTGACTGCTCTTCCAGAGGTTCTGAGTTCAAATCCCAGTAACCACATGGTGGCTCACAACATTGGTAATAAGATCCAGTGACCTCTTCTGGCCCGCAGGTATACATGAAGGCAGTAATAGATAAACAATATTAAAATAAATAAATTTCAAGAGAATCACTTGGGCTTCACTGTGAGAAGACTGCAGTGGACAGGCAGGAAAACAGAAAGGTCAGTTAGAGACATTAGATGATAAGATCCAGTGCCCCCTTCTGGCCTGCAGGCATACATGAAGGTAGTAATAGATAATCAATATTAAAATAAATAAATAAATATCAAGAGAATCACTTGGGCTTCACTGTGAGAAGACTGCAGGGACAGGTGGGAAAACAGAAAGGTCAGTTAGAGACATTAGATGGTTGGTTCACGCAGAGGGTTTGTTTGCTAATGCTGGTTGAGAGAAGGGGCGTTGATTTCAAGCAGTCAGACTGTGCATGTGTTTGGAAGGATGTGTCAGTAGGATTTGCTGATGGAGGCAAGGCTGGCAGGAGGGATGGGGAGTGTGGGTCAGTTGTGGGTATGCTGGCCTAAGGGAAGGGAGACAGTGGACTGCGCTAAACTGCATGGAAATGATTTTGGAGGAGTATGTTTAGAGGAAAGACCAGGGCATCCATTTGGGATATGCTAAATGTGATGATTAAGAGCAAAGGCCATTTGGGACAAATCAAGAGTTCAGAGACAGGCTGGTTGGGGACATGAGTCAGCTAATGGCATTAAAAGCCTGTGTCAATAAATGATTATTGAGAGAGTGAGAAAAGGAAGGTATGTGACTTTTTCCCTTCTGCTTTCATCCCTATCTCCCCCTATCTGGCTACAGAGAAGGTTGAGATGAGTTTCTAGTGGCTGCCTGACCAGGGACCCAGTTCAAAAGCGGCAGTTCTGCTACTTAAAGTAAGAAGAGGACAATGAGCAATGACTTCCAGCCCAGAGTTTTCCAGTGCATCTAATGAGAAGACAGAGCAGGCAGCCATGAGGAAGCGGCAAGAATGGGAAGAGCAGGAGAAAGATGCTGACGGCTGAGATGGAGGTACCAGGAAATTAAACAAGATGTGATGAGCTGCAGGCAGCTGTGACACATTCTGTTCTCTCTAGACAAAGGCCCTTGGTCCCAAGGACATTTCTAGAGAGTCACACAAAAGTGCCATCTTGCCAGAACTGGTTATGTAATGAGTTATTTAACAGTCACATTCTTTTTTGCATACTCATGGTTGGTTCTCCAGATATCATTAGCTGCCACCTTAACTAAGTTGTTTTGGATATCCATACTGGTGCCGTGTTATCTAAACGCTTCTGTGGCCCTTAAGGCTGTTATTCCTGTCAGGTGCTCTGTGGATGCATAGAAACTGCCCTTAGAAGGTTCACCATCTAATCAGGGAGGTGGTCTATGAATCAACAGCCATTTGGTGTGGTGGGTGTGGTCCTAGGGGACAGAAACAAGCTAGAGGCTCCATCTTCTGGTGTTGGAATGCTAGGAAGCCTCTGAAAAGAAAGCAAGCCCTTGGGAGGAATAAAGTCATTGGTGTAGATGACGGTTCATGCCCTTGAGGCAGAAGATTTATGGTGCAAAACAGTTTGGACTGACTGGAGACTAGGATGGTGGATGGAGGAGGTAGGAACCAGGTCCTTTGTGGCCTTAGATACTGTGCAAAAGACTTTTTGGGTTTCATCTGAGATCAACAGATGGAAGTGATACACTCACATTCGCCTTCAGGAAAATCACAGGGAGGAAAGAGATAGGAGGAGGTGGGAAACAATGCCTCGGGCCACTTTCCTTTAGTTTTCAGAGTAGGAAGTGTCCCACTCCTAAGAGGCTCACACATCTGGGGTTAGCCTAAAAATTTGTTCTCTTCACTCCTTGTGTAATCATCACAGACAACCACCTCTTTGGTTCCACTTCTAAGTCTGATCTGAAAGACATGACTTCTGATTTTGTATGTATGTATGTATGTATGTATGTATGTATGTATGTATGTATGATGTATGCATGCATGCATGTATGCTGTCCTTCATGAAGAGGAGATCCTCAGAAGACCTGAGTAGCACATATCTGAAGATTAGGAAAAGCAGCAGAGGACTACAGCTGCAGATGGGAAAAGGAGAGCTTATCAGGGAGCTGTAAAATAAACAACTGAACCATCCAATACGACAAGCTTGGTGACATCATCTTTAGACAATGTGATGACAGCAGCTGGGGTCTGATATTAGGAAGGACATCACACATGCTGGTCAACAAGGCAAGATTCATGAATAACTCCCCAGAACTAACAGCAAAGTGGCATGCGGGACCAAGAGGCTTACTGCAGTATCCACAATTTTAACTAATTTAGAACTAAATCTTGATGACAGGTCTAGAGTCTTAGCAGGTTCTTTGGGAGCCAAATTTGAAGGGTTAATGACCCCTCACACTGTGTCAGGAAATAGCCAATCCTTCTTGAGTCCCCACTGAGTACCTTACCATGTATTTGATGTTTATAACATGAGGCAGCCTTACTCTCTGTGTATCAGTGCTGTTAAGACAGCACTTGGAAAAAAAGAAAAAAAAACAGCACCTGGATATACATTTTGGATATAAATAGTCTTTGGGGATAGGCACCAGGGTCCCCATGTGCTCAGAGAAAGAAGAAAGTATGTTAACTGTGTGATATTTAAATTTATTAATATTTTCCTCCCAAAGACTTCAGTCTATTTGGCCAAAATGGGTTTGCTTTAGGGCCCTTACCTGTTGCTTTTCAAGTTGCTCTTTCTCTCCACCAACCTTGCTACTGAAGAGTTATATGGTAAGCAAGAGTGTCCTGATATATCATGTTTTTGAGCCCAGTTCTGGGCAACATGTCCTATGAAATGGGCACTCTGGTGACTTTTGGCTCTTTGTCTAGAAGCTTGAATGAAGCCAGTAGCTAGATCTGTGTAAATTAAAGCATTTTATAGCCATTGCTGTCTGGAAAAGGGTCAACATAATAGTCTTCAAGTCCTGTGTGATTGGACAGCTCTGTGTATCTAGCTCTGTGTGGGTCAAAAAATGCACCTAGAAGCATGAGTGCAGTTCACGTTGGGATACAACCACCAAGGCACTATATTTTAGGCATAATCCATTCTCCATGTCCCATCATACTCTATCATCTTTACATCTATCTGAGTCTTCTGGACCCTCAGGACCCGGTCCACTGTTTAGGCTGGGAACAGCACCTGTACCTTAGTGAAGTCATCTGCTCTCCTATTTCTAGGGCAGAGATCTTAACAAGATACATGTACACACATGAGTACATGTACACTCAGTGATGTCTGTGGATCATGTAGCTCTTCCCACACTTCTTGCCACATGGAGACTCTGGAGAGGGGCTTTCCCAATGTAGATAACCATTCTGCCTCCCTCATGCCATTCTCAGGGTAAGCCTCTGTAAACAGCCCAGGACCATGGCTCCTGAGCTTCTACTATCCACACCACCTGTAGCTCCACTCACTGGTTGCTCTGATTTTCTCCTGTGTTAATCCAGAATGAGTGGCAGTTATATTGCCTCTGCATTCCAGGTTCTCTCTTATTGGATCTGAAGACCAATAGGCATGGGAATGGTACTGGTGGCTGCTGGCTGGAGAACTTATTTCTAGGTTCTTGATATCTTGTTCAAAGAATTGAACACACACACACACACACACACACACACACACACACACACACACACACACACGCACACACTTAACACAGCAAAGTATCAAGGTTGTTGTTTGTTTGTTTCCCCAGAAGCAATGTGAAAGCACAGAGTAGATAAATTTCAAGAGATCAGCCAGCTCTGGGCAAGGCTTACTCAGGAGCCCCTGATCACTCCCTGGGGCTTCCTTTTGTGTGTGCAGGAGAAAAAATGGTTGCTAGGGGCAGGTGTAGGTGGTTTTGTGTTTGGATGACTAGGCTTGGATTGTGTATGTCTCTTTTCACCATGTATATTTTTTCCCATGATGCAACTGGTTTTCATCAAATGCATTCCCAATCTTGCACAGGCATTAGACAGTACATAGGGGGTTTCCCTAAAAATGCACTGAGAGAGAGGGCATGGTGGCTTTAATCCAGCACTTAGAAAGCTGAGGCAGGTGAATCTCTGTGATTTTGAGGCCAGCCTGATCTACATAGTGGGTTCTAGTTACATAGTGCGGTCTCATCTAAAAGACAAAAACAAAACGCAAATTCCCTCACAACACACCAAAATAGTCCAAGCTGGATCAGCCCATTGCCTCTAGCTCTGGGATGTGTTCCAGGATGTATTTGTCCACAAAAGGGAGAAGGGACCATTGCTTTGTTGGGAGAAGGATATACATGTAACTTGAGGCAGGTAGAGGGGCTTTGGATTGCCAAGTGAGTCCCTTTACCTGACTCATGGATGGACTGACCACCAACTCTGGCTGTTAATACAAATGCTGCTAATCAAAGTGGGAGTCTGTGGTGCAGCAGGAGGAGGCTGAAGAAAGAGGCTTCTAAGTGTCCCTTTATAGGAAGGCCAGTCCACACTGTGATGGGTAAAGTCATGGTCAGTAGTTTAAGGTATTGCTAAAAATTGTTTGGGGGGATATGCCTGTTCTCAGTTCCTTTTCAGAGCTGTGACCAAGAACCTAGAGGTACTTTTTGTCCTTGTTTTTGCCAGAGAATCTACTTCATACTATCATCATTGGTGACAAGTCACTGAACTGGTAGAGGAATGCCAAGAGCCTGACCCTTTTATTTTCAGATGCTTCTTGCTGGGATATATAACCATTCCATACATGGTTATATTGAAAGACCCCTGTCCCTTAGCCCTTTCTTTCTCAAGTTTGTCTCCTCTTCCTCCTGTCGGCGGCTTCCCCGATCCCCACCCCCGGTGGCCTTTCCCCGCCCGGCCCGAGAACAAGCACCGGGTGGGGCCGGCCCGAGAATGAGCACCAGGTGGGCCAGCCCGAGAACGAGCACCGGGTGGGCCGGCACGAGGGCGAGCACCAGGTGGGTCAGCACGAGAACAAACACCGAGTGAGCCGGCCTGGAGCCCTGCCCCTGAGCCCCCGCCCCGCCCGAAGAGAAACACTCCGTCCCAAGGTCTCCGCCCCCAAGGTCAGCCATCAGGAAGGGGGGGGGAATTGAGTCTGCTGTACCAGACACCAGACACCAGACCTTGAGAATATGCTGATCTGGAATGGCTCTGTGTCTCATTTGAACCATCCAATGGAAATGATTCTGTATTTCGCCTTATTTGAAAGACTCTGTGTTTCACCTCATTTGAATAACTCTGTACTTTGCCTTATTTGAATAACCCTGTATAGCGCCTCATATACATTGACCAATGGGAATAGCTCTGTATAATGCCTCATTAGAATTATCCAATAGAATCCCTGCTCCTAGCTTGCGCCTTTTTCCCTATATAAGGACCCCTTTCCCTTGGCTCGGGGCGCTTAGCCACACAAAGGCTAAGTCGCCCCGGGTACCCGCGTCTCCAATAAAGCCTCTTGTTTTTTGCATCCAGTTCGTGGCCTCGCTGATTCCTGGGTGTGTGGGTCTCCCTCTACGAAAGTACCTCTTCGGGGGTCTTTCAATATATCCATTCTTAGTAAATAGACTAGGCAGAGTCTTACTGAATAATGACAGTCTTTTAATAACCCAGGAGCCCCCCAGATCCCTAGCCATTCTTTACTTCAGGATACATGGGGAAGGGCTGTATTTTATCCTGTCCCATGCCTTGAGTCAAGTGGTTCTTATCCAACCAGACCAGGCCTGGGAATTTCATGCTGGTCTGAGTTCTGAGTTCCAGAGCTTTATGGAGTTGACTACTCAACTTGTCATATAGAGTGAATTCAGTCTCCCATGAGTCCCCTTATCAGGTAGCATGACATCATTGATATGACAGAAGCAGATCTTGTCAAAAGAGAATGAGAGAAAGGTGAGGCCGGCTTCCAGCCATCATGCTGAGACATTGATAGGACTGTGTAGGCACACCAAGGCATGCCTGGAATGCGCCCTGCCTTTCTCTCCTGCGTAAACACAATCTAGTTTCACAGGTCTGTAGTTATTCTCCAAGTTCTAGCTGGATTTTAAAAATTTTATATAACCTATCTAGAGCTATTGAAGGTACTAAACATGCCATAAAATCTCAATCTCCTTTAATTCTTTTATAGTCTCTCCAATCTCTACATGCCTACCTGAAAGTTTGCAGAACCTGCTGTTTACTCCCTAGAAGCCATAAAGCTAATAGCTGTAAAGCTAGTACTTCTCCATCAATATTGCCTTTACTACCTGAACTTTGAGTCCAACCCTACCCCTTCTTCCTCCCCGATCCCAGAGTTCTGCACCCGTCTTTCCCAAGAGAAAAACCATCCCAGAGAGTTTTCCAGGACAGGGACATTAGTGCCAAATACAGAGTTGGGGTTTTCTCAAGTGCAACAATGCTTGTTTTATTCTGATGGCCTTCCCTTGATTTTGAGGAGCCAGCAAACAGAGAGATATTGGTCTCTGGTCATCCCTACAGTCCTTATTTTGGGGTGACTTCTGTACCATCTCCAGTCACAGAGGATGAGGAGATTCATCCTCATAGCCAGCAGTGAGTGCCAGAGGGAAGAGACAGAAAAGACAGGTTGTTTGAATTTAAGTTTTTTCCATGAAACTACCAAGATGTTCTTAGCTTTCCCTGTCTGTTCTTGGGTGGTTCTGGTGCGAACCAAAGAATAGGCCATCTGATTTCTTGATATCCTAACTGACTCATTTCTTTTCTTTCTCATTTTTAATTGCTCATTTTTTTTTTCTGACCAGACTTTGTACAATAGGCCCTCTGTCCTCAGCACATTTCCCCTCTCTCAGGCCAGCAAACAGCCTTGCCTACATCTTACGTGTCTTATTCAACAACTGGGCTAACAAAGCAGAGAAAGGGGACATACTAGTCTTTTGAAAGATAGTTTCTTATTCATTCTTTGATAATTTCATAATGTACAGAATATATTTTGATCATATTCATCTCCCCTTCTCTCTTCTTATTTCCCTCTCACTCCCTTATGGGATCTCTCTTCTTCCCAATCCACCTCTCTCCTACTATTATGCATATATTTTTAATAACCCAGTGAGTTTAGATAGAGTTGCTTGCATTGTATGGATGTGGGGTTATTTACTAGATCCTGGGCAACTTAACAGTGGCTACACCTCTGGAGAGGACATACAGTTCATGAGGGAGTGTCATTTTATTTTTATTTTTTATAATTCTAGTGTAAAAATGAGCTATATTGGTTCCTTGAAACTCCTAAACATGAATGGCTCACTGCATGTCTGGTTTCCAAGGAATGCTGTGGACTTCCTCAGTGCTGTTCTATGGACTACATTTCCTGTCGGTCCTCTTGATTTGGCTATGCCTTTCTCATGCTTAAGCTAATTCAATCTCAGCAAGTACTCCAGCAAGATAGCTGTTCCCAACCCCATGGCAATGATAGGGTATCCCATAGCCACGAGGCAGGCAAAAAGCACTTAACATATAACATGCTCCTCCAAACACAGTATAAAATGGAAAGTTGGAAATTTCCCAGGATGCTTTCTTTGCCATGCTCATTTGCTTGGTCTCCTGGATGGCTTCCCACATGCTCTGTAACAAGCTGGTTGCCATATGGAAAGATAGAGGCAGACAGACAGATTCCGAGCTGTACAGAATCCAATCTATAGGCATCTTGTTGACAAAAGCCTGGCCCTGGGCAGCAGGAAGACCAAGTGAACCTGTGTGATTTGAATCAGAAAAATGAGAACGTAGAAGTGGTCAGGGCAAGAGTGACTTCATCCCATCCTGAATGTGCCTGGTTTATCTCAAGCTCACGTCAAGAGTCAGGCAATTTGTGGGCACCAAGGGCTGGTTGTAAAGCTCCAAACACCAATCTAATGGTTCTGTGTATTTGTAAAACGCTGAGAAACTATTCAGGGGAACTGGCCAAAGTTACAGAAGCAGTCCTGATGGTTATGTTTCAGAGAAGATTCAGTCATATACCCAACGTCCATTTCTTATACACCAGCAACGAACAAGCAGAGCTGGAAATTAAAAACCTGGCACCATTAATATTAACTCCTCCTCAGATGAACTGCTTAGTTACAAATAATAAAGTACATGAATAAGAAGCATAGGGGGAAAACTCTGAAATCAAAAGAGAAAATTATCCCATGTTCATGGATAGGTAGATCCACCATTGTGAAATGTTAAAAGTTGGACATAGTACAAATACTGTTAGGACAACAGTTTTTTCTTCATCCTTTATAAGAGGTCCCTTTACTCACTGGCCTGGGGTTATCCTAAACTGACAACAGCATTTCTCTCCTTCCTATGTTTTCTTGTGGCCTCTGTCCTTTCCCACATGCGTGCTTCCAGTTCTCAGCATATGAGTAAATTTCTAAATGTTTGGACAAATGACTTGTAATGGTATGTATTTGTGGGACACAGTGTGATATTTCAACTCACATATATAATATGCACTGTCTGTGTCAAGTCATTCTCATGTACATGGCCTGATATTTATTATTTCTTTGTTGGGAACATTCAAAATCTTTTCTACTATTTAGAGGTATATTGGTATCAGCTATAGTTACCATACTACATTATAGAATTTTTGGACTTCTCTCTTTCTATTTAACTGCACTCCTGTACCTTCTGCTAACCACCTCAAGTCACCCTGATTTCCCAGCTTCTGGTAACTGATTATCTTAACCCTTATTTCTGTCAGCTCAACCTCTTTAATTTCAATATACGAGTGAGAATGTAGGATAGTAAATTGGGGGTATCCTTTATTCTGGCTAATGACCTACAGCCCTGATTACTGTGTAGGGGTTAGGGATGGCACCCCAAGGTACTGTACACACATGTCACTCCCTCTTCTTGAGGAAACATCTGGATCCAGTGGCAGTAGAAATGGGGGACAGATGTCATCTCACCCTTCACATCGCTCTGTGATGTGTGAACAGGCAAAGACTCCTCTGAAGGTGGAGGCAAATACTTCAGTCTCTCTTGCCTTTCTTCTTTCCATCTCTTTTGGTCACTCCTTAATCTGAATGGGATGTATGAACTTCCTAAAAAAAGAAAAATCAAAGCTCTCAAAGCACCAAGAATTACTGGACTATAAAGATATCCACAGAAGAAACAGTTCTTGCTGTTCCCTCTTTGCTTTGTCTAGCATGACTGTGATTGATCACTGATTTATTCTCCAGTAATAGGTCAGAAAACTCTGGTCAGAAAAGGCAGAAGTGTGACTTCATGGCTTATTGTTTCTACTATCTCTCCAGCAGTGAGCTCATTTCATTTACTTGTGTATTCAGGACCTATTGATAAGGAAATTACTAATGTGTCACTGTGTCAGGTACTGGAGGTACAAAGAAAAATAGGACATGGCCTTTGTTCTATAAATTATACAGCCCACACCTCTAGGCAAAGCTATAGGAGCTTATCCCTCTGTTAATGATCAATGAGAGAACAACCCAAAGATCTTTCTCTCAAATGAAGGAAACACATCTTTCCTTTCCTCAAGTGAGACTCATCTACTGCCAACATGTAGGATTTCAGTCATGTCTTAATCCACCTGGAGGGTATCTATCGTGTAACCCCTAAGTCAGCATTTTATTAGACCCTCATCTGTCACCTTGTGGGTACCCTCACATTCTCTCTGGTCTCATGCTCAGGCCTCTTGCTCTTTTTTGATTAAGTTATTTCCTGGGACCTTAATTCCTCTTTATTCCTTTCCTGGGATTTTAATTTTAATCTGATTTTTAACAATTAGAATTCTGTTTCACCATCATTATTTTGTTATGAATTGAAGTCTTCTTCTTAAGCTTCAGCCCTGTGGGGCAAGCAGAGCCTCATTTCTTTCTTCTCAGTCTTTCTTGTGCTGAATGCCTGACTTGGATGGGCCGTCTTGGGGGGCTTTGAGGCACTCTTACTTGAGCCTTACCTTCCTCTGACCTCCTCTGAGGCCAAGTGTGCCTACTGTCTTTCTCTACCTGCATCAACCCCAGCCTCATTAGATGGCTTCAGTCTCAGGCGTCATAAGCCCTGTTGTAACACCATAATGTGCTTCATCCTATGCAAAAGTTCAGGGTAAAGGCTACCAGTATTGGACACTTCTGCGGGGATTTGAAAGGATTCTCTAGTAATTGTAATTACTTAGTAATTCTGTATTCTGTAATGCATAGAACCACTGAGATAGTTGTTCAGTTCCTTCCAGTTGAGGGCCTGTTCATAAATTCCTGTCATTTTACTCCTGACATAGAATAAGTCTAATTGCTCTAAAATGAAGGCCATTGCTTAGGTGCTTTGGTTAAAATATGTTATGAAAATCCATTAATTGCCATGTGAACAGTACTCAGGGAAGAGCAACTGTTTCCATGCATGGAAGCTGCAGGGATGTTTACCATGGGATGAGAACACAACAAGGAATGGAAAGTGGCACATTTGGAAGTAACACACTGGCTTCTTCGCCCATCTAAAAGTCAAGATTTACTGAGACAATGGATGGGAGTCATTGTGCAAATGGAGCTGAGAGTCATAAGCCTCACTTCCTGTGGTACTCAGTGACACCATCCATCCATCCATCCATCCATCCATCCATCCATCCATCCATCCATCCATCATGAGATTTCTCAGCAACTCAGAGCTAGGACTTATACAAGGCTATGGAACTGTAATGTTTTAAGTCCAGGTCAGGTGACTTAACCCACCAACTCATAGACCCCTCCAGCCCCCCAGTCTCATGGAGGACACAGGGGCTGTCTCTCATACTCTCTGCCCACATCTTACCCATTGCAGTCTGATCTTGCAGTGTCTGGGTTGTCCCCAATCATTCTCCTATTTGATCTTTGCAGATGGTGCCAGGACATTTCATTTCTGACCAAAAAGGGTTCTTTCTGTCCATGTTGGAAGGCTGCTAAGGAATGATTTGCCTCTGTTCTGGCCCTGACTTGATTAGTTTCTCTCTTTTTGGATGTAGGGCAGTTTTATTCTAAAAGAAGAGACAAAAGGGGGAGCAGGATGAGGCTGGGGAGATGGTTCAGTTATTACAGTGCTTGCTACCCAAGCATGAGGACATGAGCTGGGATTCTGAACATCTATATCAAAATCCAATTGTGACAGCGTGTGCCTGAAATCCCAGGGCTGGGGAGGCAGGGACAAGATGATCCTTAGAACTCACTCACCAGCTTAGAACTCATCCACCAGAATGGGTGAGATGCTGCTCAAAAAAAAAGAAGGTGGAAAGTGACTATGGAAGGTACCCAGTGTTAGCCTCTGGCCTCCACATGCTCACCCACAAATGTGCACGTGCACCTGTACACATGTGCATATGAACATGAAGGTGTATACATACATCAGAGAGAGAGAAAGAGAAGCCAGCCAATAAATTAATAACTGAAATTACACAAATGCTGGCGTGTTGTAATTTCCTTGGAAATGGCAATAATCATAAATGAAAATACTTTGAAATGCCTGTCCTAATGGGAGGTGAGCAAAAACCCCCACAGAGATCTCTCTCCCTGACTGCGGGGATGCCAGGTATGCTAAGTTCCATTTGGTTCTACGTGCAGGGAAGTTGTCGGAACATGGAGCTGCACTCTGGGAAACTGATCCTGTTACCCATTGTGCATGTAGACAGAACATCTCTGGACCAAGGGTTTCTAGCTCACACCTACCTCAGGGCAGAAGGAACCAACTGCAAGGAAGAGATGGCAGGTCTGCCTGGCTGGGTGAGGTTGCTAGATGAAGCTTAAGACAGATGCAAAAGGGAAAGTCAGAATGCATGGCACATGTCACATTCCACCAGAAGGAAGCCCCCCGCCCTTCCCCCCGCTGCTCCTGTACTCTTACAGGGATCAACTTCTGTGAATAGATCAGAAACTTTTTTTTTTTTTTTGGCTTCTAATTGATGTTTATTTCTGTATTCAATTATTTTCTTGCCATTTGAGAAAAGATTTTTACTTAACAGATTATGTGCTACATTTTTAGGTTGTGGCATATGATAAAACTAAACAGGATGATGCAATTGATGATTATAAACATCATCTAACCCTCTGTGTCTTAGTCACTGTTCTGTTGTTATGAGGAGACACCATGGCTGAGGCAACTTATCTAAGAAAGCATTTAATCAGGGCCTTGCTCCCAGTTTTGCAGAGTTAGTCCATGATCGTCATGGTGGGAGGTAGCTAGGCATGGAGCTGGAGCAGTAGCTGAGAGCTTTACATCCTGATCCACAGGCAGCAGGCAGAAAGAAAGACACTGGGCCTGCCATGGTTTTTGAAACCTCAAAGCCAACACCTAGTGACACACTTCCTCCTACAAGGCCACACCTCCTAATCCTTCTTAAACAGTTGCACTTCCTGATGACTAAGCATGCAAACATATGAGCCTATGGGGGCCATTCTCATTCAAATAACCACAATGTAATGTGTTTTGGAAATACTTTTTTTTTTTTTTGCTTTTCTGAATACCAAGAGGTGCCATGTTGTAATAGCATTATAACATGAATATCAGCCCTTATACTTTTATTTTTTGGTTGCTTAAAAAATATACTGCTATTCTGGGAAGTAAAATAAATAAATGTTTATGAATGAGTATAATTAGGAATATTTTTTAATCTAAAGTTTAAAGGGTTCTTCTCTTCCTCCTTCTTCTTCCTCTTCTCCTTTTTGAGACAGTGTCCCTCTATGTAGCACTGGATGGTCTAGACCTCACTATATAGACCAGGTTGGCCTCAAACTCACAGAGATCTGTCTGCCTCTGCCTCCTGAATGCTGGGATTAAATGCATGCACTACCATGGCTGGCTCTATTTTATTATTTTTAATTATGTGTATCTTTGTGTGTGTATGCCATGTGAGAGCACAGAGAGAGAGAAAGAGAGAGATGTCCGATACTCTGTAGCTGGAATTATAGCAGTTGTGGGTGCTGGAAGTTGAACTCGGGTCCTCTGTAAGAGTAGTACATGTTCTTAATCACTGAGCCATTCCTCTTGCCCAGCAATATTTCCTATTTGACAGCTATTAGGATCTAAATTTAGTGGTATCTTCATTCTATATAAATGTATATTTTTATAAAATAGTATGACAGTAATTTTATGACTTTTAGGTGTTGTATTATAATGGCCTCATACATGGTTTAAATCAGTAAGTTTCTTGGGTTTGAAATGTATTGTTAGTATAGAGAGGGTACATTGTGTTAGCTTCTACTTTTGTAGTAAGACACTTTTAGGTGCAAAGTTGCCTGCTTTCACTTTCCAGGGAAGGGGCTTGGTGAATGAAGGTGAACTCTAATGCTGAAGGGGTATCCTGAAGACTCGTATTGTGGGATTCACGTTTTCTTCTATTAGAAGATCTTTCATCTGGATGTAGAGGCCATAATGTCAGTCATATAAACCCATGGGAAGTAAATACGGAGATCAAAAATGAACACTTGAATCACATTTATACCGACATTTTGCATCTTAGAGAAGCAGAAAAGAGGTGACCCAACTTCTTCCCCAAACAAAAGCTAATAATTGGGAAAGAATGGGAGGTCTTCTGGGAGATGCTGTGTAGAATAAAGGCAGTGTGATGCTCAGGCGTGAAACTGACTCCTAGAGCTGGAAGATGGGAAAGAAAACGCATGTACTGTGCTCCCGACAAGGGAGGGGAAGACCAGCGGACTTGCTACAACAATGAGGAGCTCAGTAGCGGGAGTCTCCAGGAAGC
The DNA here is from genome assembly GCF_003668045.3 of Cricetulus griseus. Taxonomy (NCBI): domain Eukaryota; kingdom Metazoa; phylum Chordata; class Mammalia; order Rodentia; family Cricetidae; genus Cricetulus; species Cricetulus griseus. The sequence goes on along the minus strand of NC_048598.1, from coordinate 37,916,703 downwards.
AGGAGGCATGGGATAGAGGTGCTAACCAAATCAGTAGGCAGACCCTGTGTAAGGAGAGAGCATGTGGTGGTCTCTTAGCAAAGATGGCTTGTGATGCCTGAAATGAAGAGGCACGGAGAGCCTCATGCACCTTTCTCAAGGGGCTACAAATGAACCGCAGAGACATGATTAGTTAAGTGGAGGGGTGCAGGCCAGAAGTACTCCTCACCCCCTCTACTGCTCCCAAACAGTACAGCCTTGAGCAATTTATTTCCATTGGAGGACCTTAGTCTTTTTTTTTTTTTTTTTTCTGCAGAATTTTTTTTATTTGAATTAGAAACAAGATTGTTTTACATGAAATCCCAGTTCCCTCTCCCTCCCACCTCTCCCCTACCCCTCCCCCCCCCCCCAACTAAACCCTACCTATCACATATCCTTTCTGCTCCCCCTGGACGGTGAGGCCTTCCATAGGGTGTCAACAGAGTCTATCGTATCCTTTGGGATAGGGCCTAGGCCCACCCCCGTGTGTCTTGGCTCAGGGACTATTCCTCTATGTGGAATGGGCTCCCAAAGTCCGGACCTTAGTCTTTTTACAGGTAATAAGAGAACGGGCTGATTTGGACTCTGAAGCCCAATCCAATTGGCCAGAGAACTTGTGCAGTCAGTGAAGCTCCAACTCACAGTTTTGGATTGAATTTGTCAATACGTCCCGCGTCTGTTGAGGTCGAAACCATTCGACACCTCTGAGCAAGGTGAACCTTAAGACAGCATGTTCACCTGGAAAGAGAGAAGAAAAACCATCACCCCAAAACACAAAACAAAACAACAAATCTTAAGTAAGGGAAAAGCTCTTGTTTAACATGCACAGGTTATGATGCCAGTGATGAAGCATTACTGGCCACAAGCCTTTGTACCTGTGATGGGGGTTCTGGGCTGAGAATGGGAAGAGGACCTCAGGACGCCTCAGCTCATGTGACTATTGATGTCTAATGAACTGAGCCTCCACTCTCTGCTGACCCCCCCTTGAATCAATCCCATTTGTGGAAGCTTCCCCTTGTTGGGGTATTTTAGGGGCAGAAATTTCCTTAGGCCTTTTCCTTTCATGAGTTGCCAGCTTTAGCGGGGCAGATCCTTGCCATGAGGGACCCCCCTCTTTATCTCAATGCAGACCAGGCCTTCCTTAGGTCTCCTTTTCTCTTTTAGCTCAAGACTTAGGTCCAACAATAAATTTCTGGGGGGCCAAAATTTCCATAACCAAAAGCAACTTGGGGAGAAAAGGGTCTATTTCATCTGACATCTTACAGTCCATCATGAAGGGAAGTCAACAGGAACCTAGAGGCAGGAACTGAAGCAGAGGCCGTAGAAGAGTGCTGCTCAATGGCAAGTGCTCACTCTGCTTTCTTATACACCCCAGGACCACCTGCCCAGGGGTGGCACTGCTCCTACTGTAGTGGGCTCTTCAGAATCAATCAATAATCAAAAAAAAAATGCCCTAAAGACTTGCCTACAATAGCATTTTCTTGTCCAATGGCATTTTCTCTATTGAGGGTTTCTTTTCCCTGATGATTCTGTCTTGGGTGAAGTTGAAAAAACAAAAAACAAAAACAAAAAACCCCAAACCTAACCAGCACAAAGACCAAGAAAATGGTACCCGAGGTTGAGAGGGCTAAAGAGGTAGAATGTTGTGTGTGTGTGTGTGTGTGTGTGTGTGTGTGTGTGTGTGTGTGTGTGTGTGTGTGTGACTTTTATATTGCTGTGATAAAATATCATGACCAAGGCAACTTATAAGTGTTTAATTTGGCTTACAGCTACAGAGGGTTAGAGTCTATGACAGCAGGGTGAAGAGCTCACATCCTGATCCACAACCATGAGGCAGAGGTACACTGGGAATGATGAGTGACACATTTCCTCTAACAAGGCCACACCTCCTCCAACAAGGCCACACCTCTTAGCTTTTCTCAAACAAATAATTCTACCAACTGGTGACTAAGCACTCAAAAATATGAGCTTATGGAGTCCAGTCTCATTCAAACCACAATATATATGTGGTACATACACATATATACACACACGCATATATATACATACTCACATACATACATGTGTATATACACATATATACATGCACATATATATGCTCTTTATATAGACTAATAATAAATATATCTCATTAATAATCATAGCACCCAGAGATAATCCTGCCAATACTTTTGTGTTTCTCCTACATCTTCATAAAACTATGTGTGTGTGTGTATGTAGGTGCATGCATGAAAGCATGAACATTTATTGCAATGTATCTAGTTTTCACACCTAACTCTATAAAATAGATACTTCTTGAATGGCAAGTTTTCCATGGTGATAGTTGGATCAGAGCCTCTCAAACAACAGCCGAAGAGGTTCACCACTGCCAGGTGATCAGCATGAGGGTTGAGACAGGTGTGCCCAGGAGCATTGTGGGAACCCCTTCTAGGTTTTGTCTGGATAGCACTCCTCATCACTGATAGGACACATGTTAGCACCAGTACTCCTGTTTCTCAGAGGACCAAGTTAAGATGCTGACCACTGCACTAGGCACCGTCTTTGTGCTGTTAGGCCTTAGAGTTAGCTCTTCACATCTTTGGCTGGAGAAATGGGGCTGTGGGCTGAGGTGGACTCACCTCCACTCCATGGTGGGTATTTGTATGTAGACTTGATAGGAGTTCTTCCATCCTTAAACTTCTTCCCCATGTACTCCACATAAGAGCGTGTTGCCCTCCAGACACAAAACCTGTGGGAAGAATGGTTTCCGGTCACATAGAATGGCTGGAACAAAGAACAAGAGGGCAGCTTGGGTGGGACCAGGCTTTCTCCTGACTACTTTAGCATGTCTGTTGGTGTTGTCCTGTCCTTGTTCAGCTCATGTTTGAACAGTCATGTTGGTTAGTCTTTATGGGTGTAGCTTCTGGTGTTGCTAGGAGACATCATCTCACAGAAAACAATACCTTTATTTTAGTGAAGGGTGCGTTTTAAAAAATGTATTTTTATTTATGTGTATGTGCCTATTTGCCTGTATGTGTAACATATGCACCCAACGCTCACAGAGGGGGCAGAAGAGGGAGTCATATTCCCCATAAGTAAAGTTATAGGTGGTAGGTGGTTGTAAACTGCCTGATGTGGAATTGATTTCAGGTGTTCTACAAGTGCTTTTAACTACTGAGCCATCTCTCCAGCTCCAAGGCCACAATTTTTTTTTTTTTTAAAGAAAAAGGGAACACTAGTAGCTAGATTTGCAATATGATGCAAGCATCCTCATTAGGCTTCTGTGATGGTTTGAATGAAAATGGCCCCCATAGACTCATAAGGAGTAGCATTATTGGAGTTGTGGCCTTTTTAGAGGAAGTATGTCACAAGGGTAGGCTTTAAGGTTTCAGATGCTAAAGCCAGGCCCATTGTCGCTCTCTCTTCCTGCCTGCCAATCTGGATGTAGAACTCTTAGCTACCTCTCCCACACCATGTCTGCCTGAGTGCTGCCATGCTTCCTGCTATGATGGAACAGACTAAATCTCTGAACTGTAAGCTAGCCCAAATTAAATGCTTTACTTTTTAAGAGTTTCCATGGTCATGGTGTCTCTACAGCAAGAGAAACCCTAACTAAGTTACCTCCCCTGGAAAATTTTGGCCAACCCTGGTGTCATTGAAACAGCACATGGGAAACAGAAGAGGGCTCTGATAGAAGGCCAGAGTTGACCATCATCTGAGATATCTGAGGCCAGACTCTGGGCACAACTCTTGGCAGGACGGGTTATGAAGCAGGGGCACAGGTTGTGTTTAGTCTGTAGATATTTTGCTCATTTAAGTTTTGAATTTTGGCCCTCATAGACTCCTTGTCATGTTTTCATTTTGAGTTAATTGATACATTTGTCACTTGAATTTTGGGAGAGAGGTGACATAAAACTGAATATCTAACTTTTCTCCAAGGAACTGTGCCTCAGTGGTGATTATGAGAATTGAACAGAGTGGTAGATGCTTTGGCCTGTTTGCTCCATGAGGTTCTTTATTATAAACAGTTCCTGCCTTGACAGACTTTGTCCCTCAGGAGCTATGGTCTACTTCATGCTTAGTGGGAAAGTCTGGGCTTAAGTACATCTCATACTCCTGATCCAAGAAAGCACAAGAAAAGGAAGGTTGTTGAACAAGCATTCTGGTGTTGTTCTCTTCTGTCCGTCCTTAGCTCAGTGTGGGATGGAGTATAGTGGGTAGGGTAAGAGCAGCCATCTTGGTTCCTCACAGACCTTGAAATTGTAGGACACAGGAAGACAGAAAACTCTTTGACTTGGTAGTCACTGGGTAGGAGGATTTAAATACCTTTTCCAGAAGTACATAATGACAGGGAAGATGGACATGATAGCCCCATGGAAGATGGTCCGGTCTAGGTGGCCTTCTGTAACGGCAGCAAGAATGATATCCTTCTGAGACTCAGAGATGTTCACCTACCCATAGGATGGGAACATGTCACCATTAGAGGCTCCAGGAAAGGAAAATGACTTCTCTTGACCCTTAACATCCCCTGAAACACCACCTCTCCAGAAGGCAGTTTCCTGTGCATTTGCTAGGCAACGAGCATCTTGTTGACCCAGGATTTAGGAGGCACCAGGAGAATGAGTTTTAGGGTTTTTATGGGAAAAGGGTGACAGTGCAGCCGGAGACTCCTTACCCTCAGCTTTGGAGGGACATCAGAAATCAGGTAAAGCTTTAGAATAATGTTCACTTTAGACCGCAGCAGGATAATGTCATTCTCGTTGTATGTTCTGTTGACCTGCAGCACATGAGCTGAAGTCACCAGGTCGTTAAATCTACAAGAGAGGGAGGCATATGAAATAAATCAACCAGAGAAGATGAGAGCAGGTGCTGGCAAGGGGGCCTGGCTCAAACCTGTTTCTGGCACAAAAAGGGGGGGCAGGGCTGTTTCTGAGCCAGATTGCAGATTGTGATGCCATTCACTCAATCTCAAGACTTCCATTAGCAAAAACCGAGCACAGACCAGACGTCAGGTCATATGCCATGCACTCTGTCTAGTACATTTCTTCACCACAATCCCCGCCTCCACTCCTTTATTTCATGGACCCCTCCTAATCTGGAAGCATGTCTCACCTATCACTAACTCAAGAACTTCAGGACTCTTCTGCTGGTGCCTCTCTGGGCAGGCTAGAGGCCAGCCCTGAGATGCAGGTGGATTCCCCTGGTATGGAGCACCTTAGGCAATGGCTTAGACGTCACCTCATTGGTGATGGGAAGTTACCAGAGCATTCCCAGCAGAAGAGTAACCACTGGTTTTGTGCTTTTATAAGTGTCTCTGGTTGCTCTACAACAGTGGTTCTCAACCTTCCTAATGCTGCCACTCTTTAAATACAGTTCCTCCCTCATGTTGTGCTGACCCATAACCATAAAATTATTTTTTGTTGTTACTTCATAATTGTAATTTCACTGCTCTTATGAAATCACAGTGTAAATATCTGATATGCACCCCCCTGTGGGGTTGAGATCCACAGATTGAGAACCACTGCTTTACAAAGACTAGTCTGCAGAGGGAAAGCAAGGAAGCAGACAGGATGGGGGAAAGAGTAGGAGCAGCTGCAGAAGTAGCTGTGTACTGGTTGCTCTCTCTCTCTCTCTCTCTCTCTCTCTCTCTCTCTCTCTCTCCACTTCCCATGGCTTCCCTTAACAAACTTGCTATTATCTCATTAGCCCCACTCATCCTTCACAGTTCAGCCTGTCTCTTGGCTCCATGTTGGGAGCTAGCTGGGGCTGGAGGCAGCCGGGAAGGCCTGATGATGACAGTGGATATCTTGCTCATCACCTAGCCAGAGCCCTACCAGACAATGCAGGCTTTGGACTGGTGCCAGGGCCTCGGTGGTGGGAGGGCATAGTCCAGGAACTGGCACTTGACAGTTCTCCGGTACGTATGTAGTCAGATGTTCCAGACACTGAGATGTAAAATGCTTTGTTGGCTGCTCCAGAATGTAGCTTGCTCAAGGGGAACTTGAGATATTCTGAGCTCCCTACAGTTCTGCTGTCTAATGAATGATCTTGACTGACTTGGTGTCTGCTTCTCCATTTGAGGGGTATAAAAGCGAGCTGTGCTGTTAATACACTTGCTGGCTTGGGTCAGCCTCTGAAGCAGCCCCACCCCCAAGCCTAGCTCCTCTCATTATCTCTTTATTTCTCTTTCATACTTGGTCCTCTCCCTGGAGACCCTGTTTGGAACCCTGATAAGGCTGATCCAGGTCAGCTTCAGGAGCAAGACACTATGCCTGAGGACACCCATTTATTTAGCTATATTCCCCATACCCAATTTTATCTAGCACCTGTCATCAAAGAGACTTCCCCACCTTCTATGTGCATCCTGTATGCATGAGTCTGTGGGCTGATAGACATACATGTCTATGATGACAGAGCCTGTGCTCAATAAGGAGGAGACAATCAGTGAACGTGTTTAGAACTGAACTGAGTCCCTCCGTGGAGTGTGGTGTGTCAAACTCCCCCGATGTGTGAATACCGGACATTCTGCGTTTCTGAGAATCATCTGGCATGATGAGCATAGACTGGGGAGCACCTTTAGTTCACTTTTACACTTCTCCCAATGGAGATGTTTTCCAGGGGTTACTGATTTTCCTTCCAAATATTTTTCTCTGTTGTACTTTTTACTCTAAGCTTTAACTCATCCATATGACACAGCTGAGTCTAAAAAGAAAAATATTTATTGTTTCTAGGAAAATAAACTAGAGCAGGGTGTGCTGGTGTGCACCTGTAACTGCAGTCTTGGGAAACAGGAGAGTCTTATGTTCAGGTCAGCCTGGGCTACTGAGTCAGACCAGCCAGAGAGAATGAGAAGGAAAGAGAGAGAATATGGGGGAGCAAGGAAAGAGAGAAGATTCTCTGAAATGTTGTAACAAAGACAAGTATTATAGCTTATACACAACAAAGGAAATTTAAATAATTGAAAAAGTTAATTTGAAAACTAGAAAGATTTGACCAGGAACATAACTCAGTTCTTCAGCTCCTGCCTTGTATGGGTGTGGCCCTGAGTGAGATCCTGCCCCATCAAAATACAGACATGAACAAACAAACAAAATCCAGAAATCCTGAGTTGTTTTGGAGCGATCTTTATATTTTCATTCCACTTTTGTGTTTTGGCTGTAAGTCTGGCCTTTAAAGCCTAAGTTATCTCTCCAGCCCTTGCTCCACTCCTAAAAAATTGAAATTAGAATTGGTTGACAGTATTTGGAGTATAATTTAGAATTCATACAAGAAAAATATATGGATTGGCTATTAGTAGATTGACCTTAAATTTGAAGTTTGGCAGGTAAGTGAATATGCATTAGCACATCTGACTTAAAAGTATCTACTAAATGGTGCGCAGACAACCATGCTCTCTCTCTCTCTCTCTCTCTCTCTCTCTCTCTCTCTCTCTCTCTCTCTCTCTCTCACACACACACACACACACACAGAGTTTTCCTTATAACAGTCTCTGCTTTTAAGGACTCTTGGTCCATGGGTGTTACATGAGTAACATGAGACAACTTGTTTCATATTTATAGATAGAGAAAAAACACCACTTACTGTCAATGCATAGGTGCATTATAACCTTGGAATCCCCAGGACATTGAATAAAGAGACTCTTAGGACCCAAGAATGATGGAAACTGATAGAGTGACAGAAGTCCAAGAGATTTTCAAGACCATTTTCTCTGACAGAGCTAAATCACTGGGCTTCTCACATGCCAATCACTGGGCTCTGATGTGTCAAGCCAACTTTTGCTGGGAGGTGTATGTGTGTGTGTGTGAGAGAGGGGGGGGCAGACACAGACAGACAGACAGACAGACAGACAGACAGACAGACACAGAGATAGAGACAGAGAGAGAGAGAGAGAGAGAGAGAGAGAGAGAGAGAGAGAGAGAGAGGAGAGATGTTTCACGACTTCATCACTCTCTGCCTCTGTCTCCCACTGAACCTGGAGCTGGCCTCGGGGGAACCTCTGACCTCTGTCTTCTCAGTGCTAGAATTAAAGCTCTGCACTGCTGAGCCCAGCTTCCCCTCACCCCACCCTACAGGTCCTCATGCTTGGGAGGTATCTCTCCATCCCCTGCGGGGAAATTTTAAATGTGAAAGCTACAGGAAGAAAGAAAGTTGGGGACTTACCTCTCCATTTCAGAAAAGAAATATAGATCATTAACGGCAAAATTGATAGTGATGATTCTGTGGCCAAATATCCGGCGTTTCATGATGATCATATCTCCATTTTCTTGTTCTGTGCTCCGGACACTAGGGGATACCGGGGTGTGACGTACTGATGTGTTGGTAGGTGATGCAGGGAAATCTAGCAGAGAAACAACAAGGAATCACTACCTGGTTTGATCACATTTCTCTCCGGTTCTAAACCTTCCCCTTAGGTGTGACCACTGTGTTTTGTATTTATTGTAAGTGTCATGCCCTATGCCTGGGTGCAGCCTCTTACTCATACCTGAATGACTGCTGAAGAAACCATCTGCTTAGGTGTATGACAGCACTCATATCAAAAGATAATAAACAAATTTATTACAAGAGCAATTGAGTGTTGAGGGCTGCTTTCATCTCCAACAAATTGTGCTAGCATAACTGAATGCTGGCATGTTAGAAGACTGAAGATAGATTCACGTCTATCGCCATGCACAAAACTTAAGTCCAAATGGATCAAAGACCTCAACATAAATCCAGCCACACTGAACTTATTAGAAGAGAAAGTAGGAAATACCCTTGAACGAATTGGTACAGGAGACCGTTTCCTGAACATAACACCAGTAGCAGAGACACTGAGATCCACAATTAATAAATGGGACCTCCTGAAACTGAGAAGCTCTGTAAGGCCAAGGACACTGTCAACAAGACAAAATGACAGCCCACAGATGAGGAAAAGATCTTCACCAACCCCACATCTGACAGAGGGCTGATCTCCAAAATTTACAAAGAACTCAAGAAGCTAGTCTCCAAAATACCAAATAATCCAATTAAAAAGTGGGGTACAGAACTAAATAGACAGTTCTCTATTAGAACTAATTTAGAAGAATCTAAAATGGCTGAAAGACACATAAGAAAGTGTTCAACATCCTTAGCCATCAGGGAAATGCAAATCAAAACAACTCTGAGAAACCATCTTGCTCCTGTCAGAATGGCTAAAATCAAAAACACCAAGGACAGTTTATGCTGGAGAGGATGTGGAGAAGGGAACACTGCTGGTGGGGGTGCAAACTCGAACATCCACTTTGGAAATCAGTATGGTGGTTCCTCAGGAAAATGGGAATCAATCTACCTCAAAATCCAGCAATTCCACTCTTAGGCATATACCCAAAGGATGCAGTCATACCACAAAGACATCTGTCCAACTATGTTTATAGCAGCATTATTTGTAATAACCAGAACCTGGAAACAACCTAGATGCTCCTCAACTGAAGAATGGATATAGAAAATGTGGTCCATTTACACAATGGAGTACTACTCAGCGGGGCGGTGGGTGGGGGAACAATAGACTCTTGAAATTCGCAGGCAAATGGATGGAACTAGAAGAAACCATCCTGAGTGAAGTAATCCAGTCACAAAAAGACAAACATAGGTGTGATGACATTCAGGGATGTAGGTGTGGACTTCTCCCAGGACGAGTGGGAATTTCTGGACTCTGCTCAGAGGGCTTTGGACATTGATGTGATGTTCAAGAATTTCTGCAACCTGGACTTTGTGGAGAACTATAGAAAATGTGATCCTGTCCATCACCATGTGAAGACTGAAAAGGAGTCTTGTCAGTGTAATGACCTTGGCAAAGTGCTTCATGATCCCTGCACTTGCTTAATAGAAATAATCACGGCTGTGACCATGCTAGTCCACAAGGCTCTGCAGAGACAGCAAAAACTGTGCATGCAGACTCAACTTTTCTTTCTTTTTTTTTTCTTTTAACAATCTACTTAACTTTATTTTATGTGCAATGATATGAAGGTGTCAGATCCCCTGGAACCAGAGCTATAGACAGTTGTAAGCTGCCATGTGGGTGCTGGAAATTGAACCCGGGTCCTCTGGAAGAGCAGCCTTTGCTCTTAATCGCTGAGCCATCTCTCCAGCCCCACCCCCCACCAGACTCGACTTTTTTAATGGGAGTGTGGTTCCGATCAATAGTTATTCAGAGTTTTTTAGGAAGGAATCAAGGGTTATCGTCTCGGAGGGAATTTGAAAAACAACAAACATCATAACTAAAGAAAAATTTGTTAAAGGGAAAGAAAATAGAAAGCTGAAGCAAAGAATGAAGATCTCAAATGTAGGGTTCCAGGGAGCCACTGAGACAGACTGTTGGGGGCTACACATTTATTAGGAGAGCTATTAGCACCTTGAGTGGGTAGAGAGATAGACAGCAGCATGGCAGGGACTCTAAGCAACTCAGGCCATGGTGCCACAGGCAGAGAGCACCAAGGTGGGTTAGAGTTTTAAAAATACACTATAATCTATGCTGGTGAGAATATGAAGACTTAAACCCCGATTATAGTCTTCGCAGAAGTATAAATTAGTGCAGTGGTTCTTCAAGGTGTTTCTTCTGTAGAAACAGTGTATGTTTGAGAGAATGTTATAACTCAGAAGATCATGTGATCTGTCACTGCCAGTTTCTTCCAAGTCATCTCAGGTACTTTTCCCATCTCATCTCTAGTCCAATCAGTCTGTCTGAAGTTCTAGGTTGTACCACCCTCTTCCTCGTTTTAGGATCCTGTGCATACTCTTCCCTCTTGTTACACCCGCCTAATGGGCTCATTCCCAATGGCACGGCATGTTTTTGGAAGAGTTCTTCTCTGACCATTGCCAGTGCTAACTAGGGTCCAGCCAAAATCATTATTGAAGCCACTCATCACACTCACATAGTAGTGACAGTAGGCTGGTTAACTATTCTGTTGTGAAGTACTGCTAAGCATAGTTCAAAGATCCCTAAGTTATCACCTCACTTAAGCTTCGCAAGAGCTCCAGGTAAGGATGGTTATTCCTATTTTACAGACCAGGAAATGGAGGCACACAGTTACCACTCATTCAAGTAAAAGTGGTAGGTATGATCTTTACCACCAAAGTCTCAGCACCTGGTGAAGTACACACACCCTAAAGCATTCTTAGCAATGGTCACGAATGAAGGAATTAATGAATAAATCAGTTAAATAAATCTATACAATGGACACTTTATGCTAGTCAAAAGCTGGACAGACAGAGGTGTACTGATAGAAAGTCATGTTCAATATAAAATACTAATGAAAAAGGTAAGTTATAAATGGAAAGTTTAGATATATATGTATATTTATACACACATATATGTGTATGCATGTATAATCAGAATGTAGGCTTCAAAGCATTGGCGATGTTATCTCTAAAGGTTTTCATGTTCTTGGAATTTTGTTGCCTCTTTATTAGTAACATATATTAATTATATAGACAGGAAAACTTCAAAGACTTTTTAAAGACCACATAAAACAGCATAAGGAGATATTTTTATAAAAAGTGGGTCCTCTCTGGCAAGATAGCCATGCTATAGTGGATGGCAGCATGAACATATGAGCAGCACAAATTGGACTTGGTAGGTTATAAAAACACAAAGAACATGAAGTTGAGGAGGGGGTAGAGAGGAGGTGGAGAGGAGGGGGTTGGATCTGAGAGGAATTAGCAAGAAGCTAATGATCAAAATATAGTGTACACATGTATAAAATTCTCAAAGAATTAATAAAAATATTATATATTTAAAATGTGAGCTTTCTGGCCTCACCCTCCCTGGGGAGCAGAAAGGGAATGGGATAGATAGGGTGTTAGTGGGGGGTCAGGGGAGGAGGGGAGGGAGAGGGAACTAGGATTGACATGTAAAACAATCTTGTTTCTAGTTTAAATAAAAAAATTGGAAAAAATGTGAGCTTTCTAAGTGCCTTCATGTTTTCCACACTTGCTGGCCCTTTGAGAAGTACCACTCCAGGCAGGCCTGGGAAGGGCTGGCCACCCAGGTCCTGTAGTCCTTGTTCACTGGGGCCAATGAGACCTGACACAAAGCCAATAGCTTGAAGTCCCACATGGGCTGACCATGATAGTAGGGGAGTGACTCACTCTCCTTGGTGTTGTACATTTCCAGGTGGATGAAATCTATAAACTGTTGGCGTTTCTTGGGATTTGTGACGAATCTTCGGTAACTGCAAAAGCTCCTGATGAAGCTCATCATTTTCACCCATCCTTTTCTCTGCAGAAGGAAAGCGTATCCATTAGCATGGCTGCTGTTGACCAAGAACCTACTGTGTGTCACAAACCTCCATTAACATGGCTGCTGTTGGCCAAGAGGCAACTGTGCCACAAACCTGCTATTGGTTATACTTAGAATCTTCACTTCTACAAAGGAATACTTTTTGAGTTCCCATTTCAAGGGTGGGAAAACTCAAGTCAGTCTGTCTCAGATCAAGTAGTTAGTGACTAGAAGAGCCCAGCTCCAGTCATCATAGAGCCTTGACTCAAACTCATTCTACCTCACTGCCTTCCAGCAGCAAGGGCCAGCACTGGAAGGCACAGGACTGAGGCCAGTTTCTGCTCACAGGAGGAAATGTCAGCTCAGTAGATCTTAAAGGTCTAAAGAAATAGAGAAATGAGCAAACCCAAGTCCTTCTGACCCTTAAGAAAAATTTACACATACCCACTCCCTCATTCATGCCTCTCCCCGACACAAGTAAATACATTCCGTTTCTGCACACCTTTACTAGGTACAGGGAAGCCATTCTCCAGCTCATTTGCCTCTAAAAATTTGATACACCGATCCAAAAAACATCTTGTTGGTGAGAGTGCCCACTCCTGTACCCCAGTTCTCGGAGAGAGAAGATGAAGGCAAAGGTGGCTTCAGGGAGCCAGTAGTGAAGCACTCGAACTGGATTCAGGGGCTAGAAACTTTTCCAGTAGAGCATAGCTTCTCCATAGATGTGCCATTTGGGTCAATTTACTTATGTAAGACAATTTACTTTGTGTAAGACAAAACTAGTAGCCTTCAGGGTTGTGGTGAGCCTTAGTGTGTATAACGAAGTGTGTGGCCCACAGCAGGCAGTAAGAACATTTGGTTTCTTTCTGTCTGACCTGGAAGAGCTGAAATTGAAACAGAACTCTCTGGTTCTACATATATTCTTTCGAACATCCAATTATTTGTGGTACCCTGCCAGATCTGTATCATAAACAGAGGGAGTGGAGAGGGAAAAAGAGTAGCACTTTTTCATGGCTACAATATTGGGGTTAAATCTTATTTCCAGCTATATCTTAACTTCATCTTTGGAGTTGGATAGAATCAGGCTCAAACTTTTCTGTCTAACCAACTCAACATGCTCCATCAGTGAGTTTATGTGCTTTTCCAAACCACATGAAAAGAATTCCCTGAGGACCCTTCCCATCTTCCCCTGTTCTCTCTTCCCACTGGACACAGGGTGAGAGGGGTAGCTGTGCTTGGGAGAAGGAAGTGGCACTCTCAGTGCCAACCACTGACACTGTCTCTCTGGGATTTACTGGCCTGTGGGACACCTGTTTCTAGGTCTATGCAGGGGGAGGCTTACATTGCCAGGGATTGGATGTGTAGATCAGACTAATCTTGGGGCAGAAAGATTAGCAAACCATTTGGCCTAATGGCCAATCCACACCCTCCAAATGACCATGGGCAGCAAAAAAACTGACAGTTTCATTTACGTGTATCTAACCTTTGTGCCTGTCACTTAGTTGGTGACAGAGGCAAATCAAAAAAGATTCCCCAGTATATTTTCTTCTGAGTCTCAGATTGCCCTTTTGTAAATGCGGCTTAAAACATGACCCTCACACCCAAGACTAAGTCTTCCAGTGTCATATCAAATGGCCTAACAGGGATAATCTTTTGTATAGCCTACAGAGCCTAGACAATGACCTTCCTGTCTGTAATGTCGTTTTCTCTTCCTCCTCACTGACCTGGAATTCCTGTATGTGTGCCATTTGCCTGGAGGGCTTCCTAGGGAGAGACTGTGTTTCAAGTTCCGCCTCCAAAGGACGCGGTGGGAACAGGTCTTGGTACTCTTTCAACCTACCAGAAAGGAGACCAAGAATATCAAAGACAAATTCATGGTGCGTGAAACATAGCAAGACAGCCTTGTTTCAAAGTCAGCTTCTGCACTTCTCCTGCTGTCTTAATTCTTATATAAAGTCAGCCTGTCTTCACAACACTGTATTCTTTCTTATCCTGTATATGTGTGTGTGTGTGTGTGTGTGTATGTTTGTGTATATGTGTTTGTGTGTATGTATATTTGAGGGTGTGTATGTTTGTGTGTATAATTCTATGTGTGTATGTGTGTGTTTGTATATGTGTGTGTTTGTGTATATATGTTCGTGTATAGGTGTTTGTGTCTGTGTGTTTGAGGGTTTATGTGTATGTGTGTTTGTGTATATGTGTATGTTTGTGTATGTGTGTGTGTATTTGTGTAGGTGTGTGTGTGTGTGTGTGTGTGTGTGTGTGTGTGTGTGTGTGTGTGTAGCACTGGTGCTGGCAGGCAGGAGATTTCCAAGTAAGTTTGGTGTTTCTCTTGGAGGGCTCTGTCAGTACACTATGAAGACTAGGAGACCTTTGCTTAATATGGCTTTTCAAAGCCAGGAAGCAACTCCAGAAGGCACCTGTCTTCTCTGAGCATGCTCACCACTTTTCTTCCAGAGATTTCATCACATTGCTCTGGAGCATCAGCAGTGTGGTGGTGGTGATGTGACGCATGTGAGCAATTTCTTTGATAAGCGGAGTATCACATTGCAGCAGTTCCTCTAGATGATGAGAGAGAAGGGGAGGGAGAGACAGAGAGACAGAGACGGGGGAGCGTCATTTCTGTCTACTGCTTCGTGGTTCCATGTGAAAATCTCATGGCCCTCTGTTCTCACTCTGAGCCTTCTACAATTCGCAGGTCTCTAAAGGATATTTCAAATGTTATGGGAAACTGTTTTTGTAGTCAAAATGCTATTTTTCTTAGTCCCATTTCAAAGATGAAAGCTTAAAGGGACACAAAATCTTAAATTTTAAACTCGCTTCTGCAGCTGGGGTGAAGTTTCTCAGTTTCAGGGGAGGCTTCGGAGGAAAGGAGGGAAACACAATCTTTGGGTGCAGGAGAGTCCAAGACACAAATCTCAATGCTGAGTGCGGTGTGGTGCTTCTCGTGTTCAGAAGTCAGAAGGTTTGTTAACAAGACTTGAAAATGCATCAGAGGAACATTTGGGTGCTAGACTCCCCCTCCATAGCTATATATAGAACTCATACCGTAAACCAGCAAATAAATATTTCATATATATATATATATATATGTATATATATATATACATATATATATATATATCAATGCATTATGAAAAAATATCTCTTCCATTCTAAGAGACAGGAACTTTGGCTGGACCACACAGAGTTAACAATGTACCTTGAGGTCACTTAAGGCTTAAGACTACTACTGCTGTGTACTTACTTAGACCATTAACCTGCCCTTAAGAGAACACTGTCACAACTAACATTCCTTGCCTTAGATTTCCCCTGTAATTAATTGTAACAAGGGAAGCTAATACAGAGCTGCAACTTTAAGCGTGTACTCTTCCATGCCCTGTCCCAAGAAGAGTGCATATGTGTATGTATGTTATGATAATCATTCGCTGAGGTCAGAAAAATAGGACCAAACCAGATTTATAAACTGAATGCCCACCATAAATGTCAGGAGCAACGTATGGATATTGCATGATAGTGTTGGATTGTTTGTTATCTGGGTTGGCTGGGCCCAGTTAGAATCAGTGACTCCATCATTTGAAGACTGTTAGACATTTCCGTAAAATACTCCATTCCTTCCCCACATGGTGCTTTCTGTGCTATCTAATAAGAGAGCAAAGTCCTTTGTTAGGGAACACTCAGACACAGACAGCAGGACAGATTCACAAGACAGCATGCAGGCAGGCACAGTTTCAGACTCAGATAGAGAGAGGACGATGGAAGACACAGGGAACAATTAGAGAATTCAAATCTTGGCTCCCTCTTGTTTAAGTTATACCACGGGTAAGTGTAAGTGCTTTTTAATTTCTTATAATTCCTCAACATGACACTGTACAATATTGGTGATTCCCCTGGGTTCATTATTACCACATTCGAAAGCACCTACAAATTGTGACCTACAAATTGTGGCGTGCTGGGCTGGGGCATGTCTGTAGCAAGTGGCAGCCAGAAGTGGGAGGTATGAGAGCTTCAGGCCAATCTGGGCTATATAATAAGCTTCAAGCCCTGTCTGGAATATGTGGCAATACCCTGTTTAATAAAAAACTAATGAACTAAAGAGACTGGTTCATTTTAAACCTTTTCTATTTACACTCTTGTCTTGGATAACTATGAACAAAACCAAAGCAAGCAAGCAAGCAAATAAAAACCAGCCAATAACCAAGCCCCTCTCCACCTACACAAACTCTACCCCCTCCTCCAGGACAGACACAAAGCTCTCTGTTTTACCACTTGCCTCCAGTGGGACACCGGCTCACCCTCTTTTGTGGAGTTATGAGCCAATACTTAATTGTAGTTAAGCTAGT
Organism: Cricetulus griseus; assembly: GCF_003668045.3. Lineage (NCBI taxonomy): Eukaryota > Metazoa > Chordata > Mammalia > Rodentia > Cricetidae > Cricetulus > Cricetulus griseus. The sequence goes on along the minus strand of NC_048598.1, from coordinate 37,900,128 downwards.
TAACTTCAATGAGTTCTACTTTCTTTGTTTAGAAAACACAGTTCTTTGTCCCTACCTTACAGGGATTAAAGTTTTGATTTCCAACATGAAGTGAGATTAATGAGCATGTATATGAATGTATCTTATGTGGCTCCTTTCACTAATATTATGGCGTTGGGCTTAACGTTGTTTTCCACATTCATTGTCACTGTCTCAATATTGCCCCCATGAAGCGACTCCCTTGTTCCGCTCTCTTGGGGTTTTCGTGGAGCCAGGCTGTTTCCCAGACTTTTCCTCCCAAGAAACTGAAGCGAGAATTAGGAGAAAGAGAGGCATACCAGGAGGGATCTTGCTGTGGAAGTAAGTCTTGACTATACTTTCCAAACCAGTCTTATAAGCTTTATCATTGGTCTCCAACATGATCTTCTGTACGGCTAACAGGAACAGCAACGGGGCTTCAGCCTTCCGCTCTTTGAGGAACTCCCGGAAGTGCTCCAGGTGTGGGGTATTTAGGAGGACTTCCGTCATGTTCCTGGAAAAGAGAGCACTATTGGTAGAGGGGGAAAGGATAATGACTGTGGAGACTGTTCTCCACGGAGCAGTGAACGAACTGGTTACAGTGTCTGCGCCTCAGCCTGTGAGATCCGCCTGCCTCTGCCTCCCGAGTGCTGGGATTAAAGGCTTGCGCCATCACCTCTGGCTGCTCCTTGAATGGAGTTAGCTCTAATGTTTCACCCACAGTCCTCTTTCCTTTTCTCTCAGTCTTTTCTGAGTGGGCTGTGCTCCCTCTGGGGTTTCATCTTCACTGGCATGGCGCAACTATATCTCTATTTGCTCGATTCTCCAATTTTAACTGGCCACTTAATCTCATTTTATGTCACAGTTCTCATCCAAAGCTCTCTGCATGGGCCCATCTTTTGACCAAGTTACCCATCTCCTTTATGTACATATAACATTTTGTTGGATATTAGCTATAGGTTTTTGATAGATATCCTTTATCAGAATGAGATAGTTTTTTCTAGTCTCATTTTGAAAGTTTTTTTTTTTTTTAAATCATGAATAGATGGCATGAGAGACTTAGTATCAACTGAGATACTCAGAAGTTTTCTACCTCATTTATTCAATGTGATACACGTAATAGTTAATCTTGATTATCGAATTGATTGGATCTGGAATTGATTTAAAAGGCAAGTCAATAGGCCCTGCTGCGAGAGATTTTCTTGATCGGATTATTGGAACCGAAAAGGGCCATCCTAAATATAGGTGGTACTTTTTCAGTGTCAGCCCAGATGAAAGGGAAATGGAAGAAAAATTTTGTTCTTGTCTCCTTGCCTTCACTCTCACTGCCAAGTTCATGCATCCAGTTGCTGCTGCATTTATTTCTTCACTGATATTAGAGTCAGTTTCTTCAAGGTAAACAAATGAGTGAAAACCAGTGACTCTCCAGAAATCCTCCCTGTCTTCAGCACCAGACTGGGAGTCCTGAGGCCTATAAACTGAACGACCACTGGGTTCTCAATCTCTTCAGTGTGAGAAAACCATTGTTGGACTACACCAGCTGTATTGTATTATACAATCTAAAAAAATCTCTTTTTAATATACACTCATTCTAAATATTATTTTGACATTTGAGTGTTAACTCAATCTTGTGTTACTCAGATAAATTCTATTTGGTTATGCTACGTGAGACTTTCATTTGTTACTGGATTTAGGTTACTATTCATTGAAGATTTGTATGCCTAGATTCAAAGAGAAGTACTAGTCTGTGTGTTTTTATGATGCCTCTTATTTGGGACTCAGGACGATACTGGACTCATAGGATAAGTGAGAGTTACTTCTGTTCTCTCAAAGAGTGATTGTAATGTTGGCACTGCCTTTGCTTTAAATAGCTCACAGAGTTCTCCAATGATACTGCTCATGTTATGCAATATGAAAAAATCAAATTATTAAACACCTACCACTTATTTTGAGGCTGGGTCTAACTGTGTAGTCCTGGCTGGCCTAGTAATTGCTTTGCAGATGAGGCTGGCCTTGAACTTTGAGAGATCTGCCTGCCTCTGCCTCCCAAATGCTGGGATTAAAGACGTGCACCATTACACCTGACAAAAATACTACTTCTTGATGGTGCTTGGACTATGTTTTTAAAAAAATTTCAATTATGTTGTTGTTTCTATAGATTTACTAATACGTTTACCTCGCTTTGAGTCTGCTTTTAGAAACCCAGGCATTCAACATTACATTGTTGAATCTGATCCTCCCATTTCCTAAAAATCTCAATTTCTGTACAGTCCTCTCTTTTCCATCCTTATTTTTTAACAAAATTTAAGTTATATTTGTGTCCTTGTATGTTTGTGTGTCTGTGTCTGTCTTCCTGCCTGTGTTGTATGTTACACAACACAGAGATGGAGGTCAAAGGATAACTACGGGGAGTTGGCTCCTTCTACTGTGTGGGTCCTCATCCTGCAGACTACTAGATAACGTCCATCGAGCCGTCTTCCAGGTCCCTGGATCTTCCTCCAGATTAAACCTTCGGATTCTGTCTAGCAAGCTTTTCACTCAGTTACTATGCTTTTCCTACCCCAGATCTGAATTTGGTTGTTTTATAATTTGTCTCATTATTGATTTTCTCTAGTTCATTAATGATTGCTGCCATATGTTCCTTCAACTCTTCAAACATAATTTCCTTTAGTTTGTTGAATAGTTTCTTAGATGTTCTTGACAAGTCCAAATAGGAACCGCTTGAGAACCACTTTCAATCTGCTGCCTGATACATTCCCGCACACATTCTGTGCTTCTCTGGTTTTGTTTTGTGTGACTATTGCAGCAACTCTGGAGGTGGAGCCCACTCTCTCTCTCTTCACTTTCCTCAAGTCTTTGCTATTGATGGTTTTATTTGCTTTTCTTCTAGTTTATTTTCCTTAATTGACTCACGGGGGTGAATTCTAGAGAGCACTGCTTCCCACAGTGTGTTTCCACAAGGTACCTGCTATGTTTTTTTTATTTATTTAATTTTTAATTTTTTTTTTTTTTTTTGGTTTTTCGAGACAGGGTTTCTTTGTATTGTTTTGGAGCCTGTCCTGAAACTTGTTCTGTTGACCAGGCTGGCGTTGAACTCACAGAGATCGAATTTTTTAAAAAAGTTTTTCCCCCATTATTTTTATTTTATTTTAAACATTATAATAAAAAGGATGCAAATAGGCTCTGAGCCTCCTCAGGCCTGGGGACTGTACACGGTGAACCAGGCCATCTAGAGTCTGTTGACATTGCAGTGCTAGTCCCACCTCCACCCACGGGAAGAGGACAGCCATTGGTGTATTGGACCTGCTTGCACCAACCAGAAGAGAACCTTGGACCCATACCCACCAGGAGAGGGAGAGACCCCACTGGCATCCACTAGAAGAAGTGATGGGAAGATGACAGTATAAGAACACAGTCAACAGCAGAAAGATCAATATGATGCCATCGGAGTCTAGGGACTCCACACCAGCAAGACCTGAACATCCCAAAACAGATGAAACAGAAGAGAATGACTCTAAAACAACTTTGTGAGGATGATAGAGACCTTCAAAGAGGAAATAAGAAAATCCCTTAAAGAAATGGAAAAAAAAACACAAAAATTTCAAGAAATGGAGAAAAGACAACCCAAAAATTGCAAGAAATAAACAAATCTCTTAAAGAAAACATGGAAAGTCAAGAAAAAAACAACCAAACAATTGAAGCACTGCAAGGCTTGAAAGCTGAAATAGAGACAATAAAAAACCACATTCTGAGGGAATGCTGGAAATAGAAAAGCTGGGTAAACGATCAGGAACTACAGATGCAAGCATAACCAACAGAATACAAGAGATGGAAGAGAGAATCTCAGGCATTGAAGATACACTAGGAGAAACAGATTCATCGACCAAAGAAAATCTTAAGTCCAACAAATCTCTAATGCAAAATATCCAGGAAATATGGGACACTGTGAAAAGGCCAAATCTAAGAATAATAGGTATAAAGAAGGTGAAGAAGCCTACCTCAAAGGTACAGAAAACATATTTAACAAAATCATAGAAGAAAACTTTCCCAATCTAAAGAAAGACATGGCAATAAAAGTACAAGACACATATAGAACACCAAATAGAGTGGACCACAAAAAAAGTCCCCTGGCCAAATAATAATCAAAACACAAAGCATACAGAATAAAGAAAGAATATTAAAAGCAGCAAAGGAAAAAGGCCAAGTAACATAAAGGCAAACATATCAGAAACTCTGAAAGCCAGAAGGTCCTGGAGAGATATCCTATCAACACTAAGAGACCAAGGATGCCAGGCCAGACTACTATACCCAGCAAAGCTTTCAATCATTATAGATGGTGAAAACAAGATACTCCATGACAAAACCAGATTTAAACAATACATATCCACTAATCCAGCCCCAGAAAGTTCTGGAAGGAAAACTCCAACCCAAGGAAGTTAACTACACTCACAAAAAAATAGGCGATAATCCCACTTTTCCAACAGCCAAAAGAAAACAAAAGGGGAGATCCACACACAACACCACCATCACCAACAAATCCAAAACAAACAAGAATTAACAATCAATGGTCATTAATATCCCTAAATATTAAAAAAGACACAGGCTAACAGAATAGATAAGAAGGCAGAATCCATCCTTCTGCTGCATACAAGAAACACACCTCAACTTCAAAGACAGAAATTACCTTAGAGTTAAGGTTTTGGAAAAGATTTTCCAATCAAATGGACCCAAGAAATAAGTGGGTGTAGTAATCTTAATATCTAACAAATTAGACTTCAGACTAAAATCAATCAAAAGAGATGAAGAAGGTCATTTCATATTCATCACAGGAAAAATCCATCAAGATGAAGTCTCAATTCTGAATATCTATGCCCCAAATACAAAGGCACCCATGTTCATAAAAGAAACATTACTAAAACTCAAATCACACACAAAACCTCAAACATTTATAGTGGGACACTTCAACACCTGACTCTCACCACTAGACTGGACTACCAGACAGAAACTTAACAAAGAAACAAAGGAACTAACAGAAGTTATGACCCAATTAACAGACATCTACAGACTATTCCATCCAAACCCAAAAGAATATACCTTCTCAGTGCCGTATGGAACCTTCTCTAAAATTAACCACATACTCAGCAACATAGCAAACCTCAACAGATACAAAAAATTGGATTAACCCCCTATTGGACCACCGTGCTTTAAAGTTAGATTTCAACAACAACACAAATTGTAGAAACACTACAAACTCATGGAAATTGAACAATGCCCAATCGCACCATTCCTGGGTCAAGGAAGAAATAAAAAAAGAAATTAAAGACTTCCTAGAATTCAATGAGAATGAAGACACAGCATACCCAAACTTATGGGACACTTTGAAATCAGTGCTAAGAGGAAAGTTCACAGCACTAGGTGCCCACATGAAGAAACTGCAGAATTGTCACACTAGAGAATTAACAGCACAACTGAAAGCTTTAGAACAAAAAGAAGCAAACTCACCGAGGAGGAGTAGATGCCAGGAAATAATCAAATTGAAACCAATAAAGTAGAAACAAAGAAAACAATACAAAGAATCAATGCAACAAAGAGTTGGTTCTTAAAGAAAATCAACAAGATAGACAAATTTTATCCAATCTAACCAAAAGGCAGACAGAACATGCAAATTAACAAAATCAGAAATGAAAGGGGGGACATAACAATGGACACTAAGGAAATCCAGAGAATCATCAGGTCATACTTTGAAAACCTGTACTCTACAAAATTCAAAAATTTAAAGGAAATGGGCAATTTACTGGATAGATATCACCTACCAAAATCAAATCAAGAACAGATAACTAATTTAAATAGACCTATAACCCCTAATGAAATAGAAGCAGTCATCAATATATTGTCTTCCAACCAAAAAAAAAAAAAAAAAAAAAAAGCCCAGGGCCAGATGGCCTCAGTGGAAATTCAAAGAGCTAATAACAATACTCCTCAAAGTGTTCCACACAATAGAAGTAGAAGGGTCATTGCCAAACTTTTTACGAGGCTATAATAACCTTAGTGCCCAAGCCACACAAAGGCACAACTAAGAAAGAGAACTATAGTCCAATATCCCTCATGAACACTGATGAAAAAATACCCAATAAAATACTGGCAAATCGAATCCAAGAACACATCAGAAAAATCATACACCATGATCAAGTAGGCTTCATTCCAGGGATGCAGGGATAGTTCAACACACAAAAATCCATCAATGTAATCCACCATATAAACAAACTGAGAAAGAAAAATCACATGATCATCTCACTAGATACTGAAAAAGCCTTTGACAAAATCTAACACCTTTTCATGATAAAGGTCTTGGAGAGATAAAGGATAACAGGAACATAACCTAAACATATTAAACCCAATATACAGCAAGCCGACAGCCAACATCAAATTAAATGGAGAGAACATGCCTCAACATAATAAAAGCAATATACAGCAAACCAACAGACAACATCAAACTAAATAGAGAGAAACTCAACTTGATTCCTCTAAAATCAGGAACAAGACAAGGCTGTCCACTCTCTCCATATCTCTTCAATATTGTACTTGAAGTTCTAACTAGAGCAATAAGACAACAAAAGGAGATCAAGGGGATACAAATTGGAAAGGAAGGCATCAAACTTTCACTATATGGAGATGATATGAGTGGTTACATAAGTGACCCGGAAAAACTCTACCAGGGAACTCCTACAGCTGATAAACACCTTCAGCAAAGTGGCAGGATACATGATTAACTCAAAAAAATCTATAGTACTACTATATAGAGATAATCTCCCATGCTCTTGGATAGTTAGTATTAACATAGTAAAAATGGCAATCTTGCCAAAAGCAATCTACAGATTCAATGCAATCCCCATCAAAATCCCAACACAATTCTTCACAGACCTCGAAAGAACAATACTCAACTTTATATGAAAAAACAAAAGATCCAGGATAGCCAAAACAACCTTGTTCTTTCAAGGTCTGTGAAGAATTGTGTTGGGATTTTGATGGGGATTGCATTGAATCTGTAGATTGCTTTTGGCAAGATTGCCATTTTTACTATGTTGATCCTACCTAAGGACATGGGAGATCCTTCCATTTTCTAGTATCTTCTTTAATTTCTTTCTTTAGAGACTCAAAATTCTTATGGTACAGGTCTTTCACTTTTTTGGTTAGCACTACCCCAAGATATTTTATGTTGTTTGTGGCAATTGTAAAGGGTGATGTTTCTCTGATTTCTTTCTCCATGAATGTATCATCTGTATATAGTACGGCTACAGATTTTTTTGAGTTAATCTTGTATCCTGCCACTTGCTGAAGGTGTTTATCAGCTGTAGGAGTTCCCTGGTAGAGTTTTCCGGGTCATTTATGTAGACTATCATATCATCTGCAAATAGTGAAAGTTTGACTTCTTCCTTCCCAATTTGTACCCCCTTGATCTCCTTTTGTTGTCTTATTGCTCTAGCTAGAACTTAATATTGAAGAGATATGGAGAGAGTGGACAGCCTTGTCTTGTCCCCGATTTTAGAGGAGTTGCATTGAGTTTCTCTCCATTTAATTAATGTCTCCATTTAATTTAATTAATGTCAGCTTAATGTATATTATTTTTATTATGTTAAGGTATGTTCCTGTTATCCCTAATCTCTTCAAGACCTTTATCATGAAGGGGTGTTGGATTTTGTCAAAGGCTTTTTCAGCATCTAGTGAGATGATCATGTGGTTTTTTTTCTTCAGTCTGTTTTATGGTGGATTACATTGATGGATTTTCATATGTTGAACCATCCTTGCATCCCTGGGATGAAGCCTACTTGAGAGAAGAGGAGTCATAGTGGTATAGCCAGTGGTACTTGGCCCTTGCTCAGGTAAATAACTCTTAGCTATTCTCATGAAAGTAACTCTCTGTATAGGATCACACACACACACACACACACACACACACACACACACACACACACACTGGTTAAAAAAATAAAACTAGAGAACAAGTTAGATGAGAAGGGAATAATAGAGGTTATATATATTATAGATGGTTTAACTATATATATATATATAAACAAATAAAACTTTTAAAACATTGTCTGTGATAGTTTAAGTTTTAGGAAGTTATTTTGTAATATATGTCATACAATACTTTATAAAACAAGCAACTTAACATTCACAGTGTCTTGTTCAGATGCATATGATCTACAGAAAAAGGTCTGGGAACCTCCACACACAAATGAAGTCTGTGCCTAGAGATGTTGCTGTAGCCAGATTCCCCCATCTTACCTTGGTCTCAGGGAAGGCTTCCTTATGACAGCTTTCTTAAAGGATTGTTTCCTTTGTGTGGTTGCCTGTTTTGGCTGCTTGACAATTGCCACTGTAAACCCTGAGAAAGACCACAAAGTTAGGTAATAATATTTTATAAAGAGATAATAGTAAGGGACATTTTTCAGGCATCAGCTACAACTATTGTATCAGGCCACTGGACACCCGGACACTGTCATCAGGTCAAGCTGTCTTAGATGCTCATGTTGGCCATCAGGCCTAGAGCCCACCTTCCTGAGAGACTGCTGAGACCAAGTCCACTATACTTTTAGGTACATTACTAAGAGGAGATGCCACCTGCTTTCCAATCTGACCTTTTCATTCAACCACAATGCATGTGCTGTTCTGTCTTTGTTGACACCTTGGCTCTCCTCTCAGAAGCACTCTGCACGCCATTTGAAAGTTTTGCTTTGTAATCATTGAACTTACTGACTGTTGTTATCAACTTTAAGAGGCTCCAATCAACTTCTTTCTTTTATTAAAATGGTTTTCTTTCCAAAGATGTGGCATTGCAATGGTATTCTGGCAACCCCCACACAATTCAGAACAGGTGCCTTGCTCTGTGATGCACTTTAGGACAGTTATTCCAAGAAATGTATTTTAATGTTTTTGAAAAATAATGGATCCCACAGATCTCACCATTATCAAATCCCTTTGGGGGTTTGCGATGGCATTTGATTGACAGAGTCCATGCCCTGCCTTCATGAAGCCCTGGGCTCAATCCCCAGCACAATGTGATGTTATTGCCCAAATTCTAGAATTTACAAAGTGGAAGTAGGAGATCTGAAATTCAAGGTTATTAATTACAAACCAAGTTTGAGGCTAACCTTGACTACCTAAGACTCTTTAATTTTATGGAAGAAAAATGCTGACTATAAAATCATCAAGGTAGAAACAGAGTCATCTCTGCTGGGCGTTGGTGGCGCACGCCTTTAATCCCAGCACTCGGGAGGCAGAGGCAGGCAGATCTCTGTGAGTTTGAGGCCAGCCTGGTCTCCAGAGTGAGTGCCAGGATAGGCTCCAAAGCTACACAGAGAAACCCTGTCTCGAAAAACCGAAAAAAAAAAAAAATGAAACAGAGTCATCTCAAAATCAGAACATGACCCAGTTATAGTCAATGGCTTAATATGCATACTAAATAGAATGTGCACACACAGAGTATTTTTGTGTGATTTGATAATATTTCTGTGATAGGCAGCATACAAAAACTATTGAAAGTCATAGGTATATACATTGATTCTAAATAAATGCAACTGAATGATTTAAAAAATGAAACCCAGACTGTAGAAGACTTGATATAACACAAAAAGAAAATCCACCAAGTTATAAAAGCAAAATACTTGAGTTAAAACAAAAATTCTAAGCCATAAATAAACCAATAAGAAATTCAGTTAAAACATAAAGGTTAGAAAAATAAAGATGGTGAAAATGGGAAGAGTATGTTGAAATAATAATTTTTAGTGTTTAATCCATAGTGAACATAAACAAAGTTCCAGGCTTGAAAAAAAATAGAAAAACTTCCCATGCTACATTTTTCTTAAGATAGCTGGCAATTTTGTAAATGCAAGAAGTTTAAAAAACTGGACATTCCTTTAAAAAGTAAAACAAAGAGGAAGACCCTTCCCTCTTGACTTCAGGTGTGACTCATTTTCTGAGTTCCTGCTTTGGTTCTACCTGAATTGAAAACCCAAGAACCCTGGTGGAAGTAGAAGCAGACACCCACAACTAATCACTGAACTGAACTGGAATCCAGTTACAGAGAAGAATGAGTGATGAGCAAAGGGGTCCAGACCAGGCTGGAGAAACCCACTGAAACAGCTGACCTGAACAACGGGGAGCTCTTGGTCACCAGACTGATAGCTGGGATACCAGCATGGGACTGATGGAGACCCCAGGAGCGTGGGTTCCAGTGAGGAGACCTTGAAAATCTACAGGACCTCCTGTAGTAGTTCAGTACTTTTCCCTAGCATAGGTATGGACTTTTGGAGACCATTCCACATAGAGGGATACTCCCTGAACCAGGACACACAGGGGTGGGCCTAGGCCCTAGCTCAAAGGATATGATAGACTCTGATGACCCGCCCCCCCATGGAAGGACTCATCCTCCCTGGGGAGCAGAAAGGATATGTGATAGGTAGGGTTTTAGTTGAGGGGGGTGGTAGGGGAGGAGAGGAGGGAACTGGGATTGACATGTAAAACAAATTTGTTTCTAATTCAAATAAAAGAAATCTGAAAAAAAAAGAAAACCCAAGAACCCTTTTCTCCTTTAGAGCTGCCCCCCTTCAGGTATTTTATCATGATGGTTAGAAAGAAAATTAAAACACCAATGGAAAGATCAACATTGTTGCCTGGATACCCAGAATGTCATCACAGACTCTCATTAGAGAAAGTGCTTGTCAGAATTAGGTTTAGATGGAGTCCTGGACCAAGTCCAATTCACACTATGTCCACGGATCTTTATTAAAGTCATTTCTCCAGTCCCTAAAATGTCTACTTGGAATGGGGTTATTTGGCAATCAGCAGGATGGCTATATCATTTCTTTGGTTTGAGGAGTGTTGTAAGAGTAAAAACGACAACTGAAACTACCTAGAGCACTCTGCAAGAGTAGCAAGTGCCCTTAACCCATCAGCAATTAAATTATATAAGCATTAGGGGTAAAATCAAAAACAAGTTAGGTAAGTGCTAACACCAAAAGGGGGAATGAATCACAATGACCCAGCGGGTTACCAGATCCCCAGCACAGTCAGAAGACCTTCCCTATAGGAAGCTTCTTTGCTCTGGCTCAGACACTTAACCAAGGTGGACAGAGGATCCATAGGAAGAAGGGCCATACATCTGGAGCATGCAGAACAGAAACAGAAACTGGAGGGCATCACAAAAGGCTGGCACAGTGTGAAGAGTCCAAGTGGGCTGAGAAAGAATGTCTGTATTAAAGGAAAGAAATCAAGCCAACACGGATCAACATTCTACCTAAGCCAACAAGCTTAGGCAGAGTGAAAGTGATCTCCTCTAGGGGTGGGCCCACATGGGATGTCAGAAGCTGAGCAAATTGAGGCTATCCATGTTAAGGGGTCATTGCTTGTGGGGTAAGAAAGTCCAGGCAAGTATGAACAAGGCCTTAACAAGGATAACAAGGAGAATACATACATCCCCAGGAAGGGATAGCTGGGTTAAAGGTGTGTCGAGCCAGACTAATTTGTCTGTACTTGGAGGGAGGCATGTGGATTGAGAAATTGCAGGTAGAAATAACAGAGACACAAAAGAAATAGACATAGGATATATTCAGCTGGGCTGTCAGTGAATACTCTAGCCTCGAGTTTATTTTTTATAGCCCTTTTCTACCCCAAGCCCAAGGGGAGGACACATCTTCTTTTCCATGATACAAAGAACAATTACTTCCTTAATATTCAACACATTTAATAGCAATGCCCTAAGTCAAACATCCTGTTATTAGGTCTTCAGGAGCAAAACATCTAGTTGCTACACCTTAGGCCGAATATCCTGTTTGACCTTGGAAGGAGCCAAAACAAGCTTGAACTCTCTAACCTAAGTCAAAAAGGAATCAAGACAGAAGTTGGAGTCATTATGAGCTCCCACAAAGGTGGTGGTCAGAACCTCAGTGTCAGGTAGAGTGACTACATGCAGTGATGGCCTGACATAAATTGTTAGATGTGGGAAGCCAGACTGACCTAAGAGGCCTCAAAGGCCCTCATGAAAGGACAAAGTCTGGTGCTGGGCTGGAACCAGTGCCTTGTAGGATTCAACATTGTGGTTTCCGGGACCCCAGTTCTTCCTCCTGGGCTAGGATCATCAGTGCTTAGACAGCTGTGACTGAGGTATCCCGTATTCTCTTTGCCGACATTGTCTGACTTAGCTCCCTGCTGACCTTGGTTGTTTTACCTTTTGCAAATAGTATATATGATGCTGTGCTTCTTAATAAACTTGCTTGGCATGATGCATCAGCTTATGCAAGGCATCTTGGTCCCAGCTATTGATTTTCTCTTTATTTCTCATCTTTGGTCCTCATACTTGACACCTCGACTTGGGACCCTTATTCCTGCTAGGTGGAGTCAATTAGAGCAAGCCAGATAAGGAAGGTTTTCCCTCAAAGGATCAGCCTGACAGTGGCTGTGGAGTTCTTGCAAAGTAAGGAGTTCCTCAGGCATGAAGGTGCCAGTGCAAAGCACTGAAGACCAGGAGAGGGGAGACTGGCATTTGTGAAAACAAAGGTGCAGGGGTGGGGAGAGGTAGTAAAGACAGACTACTCACGGGATGGGACTATTAAAAAAATAAGTAAATTTAAGACAGTGGGAATCTCATGATCAGAGAAGGGAAGCATAAACATGGAAAAGGAGTAAAATAGAATGAGCCCAACTATTTGGGGATAGTAAGATAAAGGGACAATTTTGTGCTGCTCTTTGGTACTCCTCAGCCCAATATTGATGATACATCATCAAATGAAGCAGCAACAGCCAGAGAACTCATGACAAAGTGGATCTCAGATACATCAGGGATGAAAGGCTAGGTTATTCAGCCCTGCCTGGTAGGTTCTCCAAGACCAGCAGAGGTGCTGGTTGAGGGAGATGAGAGCCCAGCACAGGGAGCAGAGGAGGGAGCGGAGAAGCCTTCCTCTCTATACACATTGCAGTGGTTCAATTTTCTTTTAGAATATGTTCCCCAAGAAACCAAACTGATCTCTGGAGAAGCTGCTCTAAGACCCAATGGCATTTCTATATGAAGCAATCTTCCCTTTAGGACCAAAGCACTCATTCTCCCAGCAGTGTTGGTTACTGATAGCCTACAGCTCCCTCTGTTACCTGAACCACAGGAAACCGAATGACCCAATGTTGTAGTATACCTTGATCTCCACCCCCACGAAGGCAAACCCATCTCATCTGGGTTAAGGTGGCAGTACAAAAGCCTAGGTACTTTCCTTCAGTGAGGGACAATTAGAGCCATCCTAACTTCGGAGCTTCCCCTGGTATCTGGAGAGTTCTGATGTCAAAGCCTCAATGCTTTCCTCACTCAGAGCCCCCATCCTAACAAACATACTTCCACAATTCCAAAAGAAACAACAGCAAAATCTTTGACTCCAGGAAATTTGGCAGAAGATGAAGTCACATTACTTTAAATGTCTATTAAGTAATAAAGAAGAAATGAATGATTGTTGGGAACATAGCATGAAGGTCCTTGAGCCCACAGATCTCTAGAGAAACCAGGAATGTTAAGCACACAGGATTGTCTATACAATGGGAAAGATGTAAAACCTGTTCTTCCACCCAGAAAGCTGAGAATTGACGTGATTAACAGTCTGGTGATCTGTGCGATCTGTTGGGCCAGGCCATATTAAGCTCCTACAAACAGGACCAGGGGTGGCTAGTAATCTTAATGACCCTGATAGGCAGAAGCTCTCCCAAGCTTCCACAACCAGGACCAGAGGTGGCCAACAGCCCAAATGACATCTTTGCTATCTGTAGAGGACAGACCCTTATGCCCTTAAACTAGTACAGGTAGCCTAGCTCTAGAACCCATCTTCTTGGAAAAATGGCATGTACCCTGAGTTGAGTTTAAATTTAATTATGCTTCTTTGTACACCAGGGATTGTATTTTACCCAGAAACTTTTTTTTCAAGTTGTATTGGGCTTAAAAATATTGTGAATAAACCACCTGCCATTATACTCTCTGAAGTCTGATCCAGATTGATGAAGTCAGTTGGCACCCGGCTTTCATTCTTATCTCTTTGTGTGATTCACTTCCCTGTAAGACACCTGCAGGGACCCCCTCAAATGATTTTAATTGTTACCATCCTCAGTGATTTATAATTGCCTTTGGTTTGCATCACACCCTCTAGGACTCTGTAAGAGTGAGAGTACATGGTGATTATCTCTGGAGAATTATCTCCTTGCAAACAAGATATGATTCCTCTTTTGCCTTAGGCCTCTAGAGTTTGGAAATTCTTAGATTTGAAAAAAACAAAAACAAAAACATTTGCCTTAAACATAATGGTAGCAACTTACCTTTTGCAGGTGCCTTTTCGCAGTATATTTTGTAATCTTCACTGATCTTTTCTATGGCCAACTTTGGATTCTTATAGGCAAGCTCCTCAAAGGACATTTTGTTTACATCTGTGAAGGAAAAATAAAGACAGAGTTTAGACGTCCATTTTAGGGTCAAATATCCATGTACTTTATTGAAGACATTGCCTTTAAAATATTATTTGAATCAGACAATAGTGTTTAGATGGGGGTACTTACACAAAGAATACAAACTTTCTAAGTTAAGTTGGAATCACAGAAACAGACTCCCCTCCATTCTAGAATGGGTATGTTCTGCCTTCTCTGCTAGTATCCAGTTTAAGAAGTTACTCATTTATCCAAATGGTTTTTGATCCCTTCAAAACAATCACCTCTTAAAGGAGGAGATGCAAATGAATTTTGAATATTCTGCTATTGCATTAACTTTTTTACATACATGTCAAATAATTTGCTAAGGTTTTTCTTGGTTTTGGCTTTGACTTTTTGTGAATTAGTTTCAGAACTAGCAGCTCATAGGTCAGGATCTTGTAGGGTTTTTGAGAATAACAGGACCTTTCATGGTCCAGTTATGTGTGACCCAAAGACCTAAGATGCTAGATACTGAACCATCACGGAAGATCAACCTGGACAATGGAAGCAGAAAGCAGCATCTTGCCCTTACCATCTATGAAGATCGGAGACGTCGTCAGTTCTACCTGGAGAGAGCCGCCCTGCTTCAGGCTCTCAGTAGCCACCTTTTGCCACTGCAAAGACTCCATTTCCTGCAAGTTAGCCAAACCCTGGCTTAACACCAGAGATTGCTGAATCCTCTTATAAAGAAGAATGCTCTCTTCTTTGCTTGTGGCTTCTTTTTTATAC
Source organism: Cricetulus griseus (assembly GCF_003668045.3). Lineage (NCBI taxonomy): Eukaryota > Metazoa > Chordata > Mammalia > Rodentia > Cricetidae > Cricetulus > Cricetulus griseus. The sequence continues at coordinate 37,884,912 of NC_048598.1, read as the reverse complement.
CAGCGGGTTTTGATGAAGCGTGCTTGAGTCTGAGAGGAGTTGGGAGAAGAGAAGAGACAACTGTTGTGGGAGTCAGCCAGAAGCAAGAGATTTGTGACAGCTCAGTCTTCCATCTCCAAGCCTCCTGGTCACATTGACTTTGCCTGATGGTCTTTGGAGATACATGTCATGCCCCTTCACCCCTCATAATACAACTCATTTTCCCTAAGAGAGAATTGTACATGAATATAACTTCCTTAGCATTAGCTATGTATTGAGTCTTTTTCCTTGAGAGCTTTATGTTATTTTATTTATTTATTTATTTATTTATTTATTTATTTATTTATTTATTTTGGTTTTTCGAGACAGGGTTTCTCTGTGTAGCTTTGGAACCTATCCTGGCACTCGCTCTGGAGACCAGGTTGGCCTCGAACTCACAGAGATCCACCCGCCTCTGCCTCCCGAGTGCTGGGATTAAAGGCGTGGGCCACCAACGCCCGGCATGTTCTTTTTAAAAATTTGTATTTTTATCTCTCTTTCTCTCTCTCCGTGTGTGTGTGTGTGTGTGTGTGTGTGTGTGTGTGTGTGTGTGTGTGTACATGCATGTGTGGGTTCGAAGGCCAGAAGAAGGCATCAGAGACTTTGGAGCTGGAGTTACACACAGTTATGGCCTATCCAATGTGGGTCTTGGCAACTTGAGTCCTCTGAAAGTTCATTAAGCGCTCTAAACCTCTGATCCATCCTTCCAACCCCAGAGGTTTATCCTCTTTAGAATATCAGGGACAGTGTCCACCTCCAGTTGCCCCGGGAGAGGGGGGGAAGTCCTAACTTGGCTTAAGACTCTAAAACAGAAGAACTTTCCCTTCCCTCCTGAATTCTCCACAACCCAAAGTCCCTCCTACTGTGAAAACGAGAAACCAGTAGTCCTCTTCTTTCAGGAATTCATCGTACCAGGGACAGAGCACCTGAAATTCAAGAACAAAGTGACTATTAGAAGATGAGCCCTCAGCTGACTAAGGCTTCCCAGCTGTGGCTACACCACACAGCAGATTGCAGCGTCTGGCTTCTTACTTCCAGATCTAGTGAGGTGGCAACATCCAGTGGACAGTCCCTCATTTTTTTTTTTTTTTTTTTTGGTTTTTGAGACAGGGTTTCTCTGTGTAGCTTTGGAGCCTATCCTGGCACTCGTTCTGGAGACCAGCTGGCCTCGAACTCACAGAGATCCGCCTTCCTCTGCCTCCCGAGTGCTGGGATTAAAGGCGTGCGCCACCAACGCCCGGCCCCTCATTTTTTTTTTTTTTTTTTTTAAATATAGCAGCTCTCAGTAAGTCTCGGAGAATAGCAATAAATACACACTGAAAGGGCAAAGTAGCTCAGAGCACTTAATATCTGCAATCTGCATGCTGCCTAGTGCCTTCCCAAAGCTCTGTCTTTGTTTCTCAAAATGGCATTGAAAACCAAGCAACTCTGCTCTCATACCCCCAACTTGGAGACATCTCATACTTGTGAGTGCTGTTTCATATTTCAGGGAAAACAAAACCTATGAATTGGTGTTAGGCTGAATTTATTTACCCACATTCTTTCTTTACTTGGCAAATATTTGCCAAGTGCCTCCCATGTGTCAGGCACTGTGCAAATTGCTACCCCCAGACTTGTTCCAAGGAGCCAACCTCCCAGAAGGGTGAGCATCAGTGTGGTACTTGCAGCATATGCGTGACTGTCATGCAGACAGGGCATTCTGGGCAGTAGGAGGCACTTAGCAAAGGCACAGAGTGGAGAAAGGGTGTGTTGAAGGACAATGGGTATTCTCTTCTAATGAGCCTGGGAGATGGAAGCATGGCAAGAGATGAGGTAGAGAAAATGGGTTAGCACTCGCTATGAGGGGGTTCAATGACTGGTTCAGTGACATGGGCACTATTTTGAAAACGGTGAGGTGCCTATGATGTTTCTGGAAAACTGTCTGATGAGCTCTGTAAAGCAGGATAGGGAGATGGCTCAGTGGTTAAAACGCTTGCCACTGCAATCGAGGGGACCAGAATCTGGATCTCTGGTGCCCACACACATACCATGGAGGTATGACAGGTGGCCTGTAATTTCAGCCTTGGAAGACGGAATCAAGGGGCACCCTGAAGCAGCTGTCTGTCAGGACTAATTCTATCAGTGAAGAGCAACTATCTGTGAGCTCTGGGTCTGGTTCAACATCCTGGTCTCAAAGAATAAATTCTGGGAGTGGGGTCCACTGGGACTATGTAAGTGAAGAAATCTCCCGAAAGCAAGCAGACAGCATGGATACATTTGTTCTCTCTGCCCTTGGTTGTGGATGTGAGGCTTTAAGTTCCCTCCTTGACTTTCCTGAAATAATGAACAGCAACCTAAAACTGTAAGCCAAATAAACATTTCCCCCCTGTGTTGCCTTCTGCCAGGGTGTTTTATTACAGCACTGGAAATGAAATTAGAATGAGGAGACTGCTTCCCAGTGTCTAAGACTTCTGTACTGTCCTCTGAATTTCGTGGTTTGGGGAGGCTGCACTTGAAGGACTGAGAGGCAGTGGGAGGCAGGTATTGACCACATATTCAGCCATTTAACTTTGGAGGTTTTGATTGTTTCAAGAAGTCACAAAACTTTTTACCTTAGAAAATTAACCAGACCCCCAGTGTATGAAGGTTTGTGTGAATAACTCTAGCATTAACGAAGTGAGTATAGATGATCAGACGGTGTTTTTTTATTGGCCTTGACCTAATCTGCCAGATGCTAACCCATTTCTTTGAGACACATCCTACCTTGCAGATTTCCTTCTGGGCTTTAGGGATCCAGGGGTTCACATCCCCAGAAGGCAGGAGTTTCTTTAGGCCCTGAATGATCTGAGGTTTTAGTGGTAAGGGTGGCCCAATATGCTCATTCAAGTAGAGCTCACAGATTCTGTTACCCAGCATGTGACGGAAGAGCGCGTTCCCATTCTTCCTGTTACTCGTCAGAACACCGAGGAAATGCTGCAGGTCCTGCCAGAGGTCCAGGAGTTGCACCTCCACCTTCAAGTTCAGCTTCTTCAGGTAATAGCGGAAGGGACTCCCTGCACAGGCGTCAGCAGTCAGGGCCCAGTGAGTGTACCCAAAGGAGATGCCTCGCTTGAGGGACTTCTTGACTGCCAGCGGGGCAGTGTGATTGATGACAGGAGTGGATATTCTCAGGTAGTTGGAGAACGTTGACTCAAAGATACCCTCCATGTGGAGCTGGAGCTTGGATTTCTTCTTCACAATGGGTTTTTTGGCAGACTGAGTATCCTTGTTCAGGGAATGGCTTATTGACTCCTTTGAAGAATCTACTTCCAGAGAAGGCTTTTGTAAAATTACCTTTTCTGGACGACTCGTTTCTTGTTGGGCCTTCGTGGAGACTTCTGGCTTGGGGTCTGTTTCCAGAGACCATAAGACAGGATCAATTAACTGCCACAGCTTCCTCTTGGCCTTCTTGCTTGAGTACTTCCTTTGGGCGTGGCGGGATTTCTTGATGCTCATATTTAAAGGGAGCCCACCTTCGTGTGTGCAGCAAACACTGCACAGGCGGGTCTCATATTCCTGCATCAGGCCATGACATGCTTCCTCGTTGGCCATTGTCATCTTGGCATGGGTGTAAAAGTTGGGGAGCCAGTAGCTCTGGATTTTGAAGAGGGCCACTTTCTGCATGTGGCTTAGGATCTCCCTTCTGGTGGTGGACTGGTTGGGATGCCAGATGGAGAGGTTCAGGAGGGACTCTGGAAGGATAGAGAGGTAAAGGGTGAGAATGAAGTGGTGACAGCCATGACAGTGTGGGGTGTTGGGGGCCATGGCAAAAGTAACCTTGGACCTGTAAGAGACTTGGGCAGAAGCTGCCAGTATAAACACACTACTTTATAAGAATAGCTGCTTCCAATCCTTTCTTCCCTGATACATAAAGTCTGGGCTCATGAAGTAGCTTATAGAACGAAAGATACATTTCATGGTCAGGTTACCTAGCAACTCTTTCCCCCTTTCTAACCCACTGTCTAACACCTGCACCCTGCGACCTTGGTAACCTCCTGCACTCTCAAGGACTCATGCACAGGGACATTCCTTAGCCTGGTTATCAGGCAAGTAGCCTCAAATGACCTCTCCCTGCCTGCCAAGCTCCCCGCTTGGCACCCCTATATAAGGTCCCTGTGAAAAATAGAAATTGGCAGCTTGATCAGAAACCTGTCTTGCTGTCGTTCTTTGTTCCCCCTGACCCTTCTGTTCTAGGTTCTTTGGTGACTGCAGCACATCAGGGTGTGAGTTCGCATTATTCCCCGCAGGTCGGGGCGGGGGGTGGGGGTGGGGGTTGAAGAGTCTCTGAATATCTGTGTGTAGTATGTGGCTGGTTCTGGGTGGAGCCGTGGGAACAGGAACAGGTAGAACACAGTGGCATGCTTTTGATGTCTCCCTAGCACACAGTAGCTACTTTTCTCTCATAGCTACTTTCTTCTTCCCCACAGAAGAAACCCATTTTGTGGGATTTCTTGAGCATATTTTAGATTGTATTATAAACAAAAGCAAAAGATACAAGAAAACATGATTTTAAGAGAATGAGAATATACACAAGTGAATGGGACTCATGATTCTAAATGATGACCAGAGAATTTGGACTGGATAATTCCAAGGAGTCAAATCCTTCAAATAATATCCAATCCTTGCTAGCCCTGGATTCAATGTTATCAATTTTTAAAATGGTCTCATATAGCCCAGGCTGCCCTTACTGTGTGGCCAAGATGGCATTAAGTTTCTGATCCTTCTGGCTTTACCTCCCAAGTGCTGAGATTGCAGGCATACATACCCACACACCCAGATAATATCATCAATTTTTAATTATTGTTAGGAATGAGAAGATTATGATTAGTCACAAACAGCATATCTTCTGGAACACAGTGATATTGTGTTCAAAATCCCTCTTCGGTTTTCATTAAGACTAATAGGGATGAGCCTGATAGTCAAGAGAAAGAGTTTAAACAATGTCTCAGAGTCCAGACAGTAAGTATTTTAAGCTTTGTAAGCTAAATAATTTCTGTTGAACTCTAAAATTTACAGTCTTTGCTTGCAAAAGCCACAGGTACTCCCTTTAGTCCATGGGCTGTTATTTGTTCTAGAGAATCTCATTAACACAAATAACAGAGCCATGCAGACTCAGAAGATACAGTAATTTCCCAGCTCTCCTGTCCCAATTCTCGTTCTCTTCTTCCAGGCAACCTGCACTGGCCAGCTGGATCTCAGGAAGATCTAAGCATCACCCTAAGCATAGCTGCTGTCTTTCAACCCTTTCTCTGTTACAGGTTGTGAGTTCCACTTGCATCCCTGACATCGAGCATATGGAGAAGGTACCAGTGTGGAAAACAAAAGAAAGGAGAGAGCAAATGCCAGACTGAGCTGTTGGTTACATCTCACAAGAATTCCATTTCACATATTTTCTGTAACTCTTACTGATGTCCATGTTGCAGAGAGTCACCACTCGGGAGCTTTCCTGCAGATGAGTGGCCTTGAGCACCAGCAGGAGGGACAGGTAGTAGTCTCTCACTTCTACATCTGTCTCGTCTATGCTCAGGATCTTCTCAGCAAGGATCCAGAAATCCAGCAGCTCTTCACCTACAGGTCAGACAGGGCAGACAGGAGAGACACAGAGCTGCACTCTCATCCGGCCCCTTTGGTGCAGCTGCTCATACCCCCCAAGGCTTGCTCTGTCTGCTGTACCAAACAGCATCACTAGCCAACTTCCAGTTCAGACAGTGTCTCCAGAAAGTCTCCAGTGTGTGAGCATGGGGAAAACGGACTAGTGGGAAAGAGTCCTTTATGTCTTTCTTTGGTTTTGCTTTTAAAAAACAAAGTCACTTTAGAGGAAACCAGGACATCATGGAATATTGTGTGTTATCAGAAAAAGAAGGGAATAAAAGATCTCATGGAAAAGAATATTCCCCAGATCATGAACTCTGAGGAGCCTACAGATGGGCCACAGTCCAAAGGTGCCAAAGACCATGTTCTCTATTTTATAACTTTGACAACTCCTAATTCTTACTGCTCCCCAGAGATCCAGGGTTTCATCCCTAAAACTAGGGCACTGAATGAAACTCAGTGTGCTGGGCTGGAGTGTCATCCTGGGCTGGTGGCCTTCCAGTACCCTGACACTACTGGACCAACACTACCAATAGACCAAGGAGTAGTGTTTCCCACTCTCGACACAGGCTCCCTGTCTGTTTCCTACCATAGTGGGAGCTTTAAGAAGCAGAAACTTACTGGTCAGTGGTGGTGCCCTTTGGTCCCAGTACTTGGAAGGCAGAAACAGGTGGATCTGAGTTCAAGGCTAGCCTGGTCTACACAGTGAGTTCCAGGACAGTCAGGGCTACAGAGAGAAACCCTGTTTCAACAAAACAAAACAAAACAACAGAAAAAAAGAAGAGAAGGAGGAGGAGGAGGAGGAAGTGGAGGAGGAGGAGGAGGAGGAAGAGGAGGAGGAGGAGGAGGAGGAGGAGGAAGAGGAGGAACATATGGCCCCTGTGCATCTTTGTATTCCATCCAACTAGCATAGTGACTGCCATGTAGACATGATTAGCAAATACTGTTAAATGGATGAGTGAAAGGGACTTGCATTGCTTTTACTGTAACTTATCTTATGGATCCCAGGTTCTTTAAGGCTTTTTTTTTTTTAACCCAAACTGCACTATTAAATATATCTAGATTTTCTCCAGACACACATAATTGCCATCTGGGGTTTGGAAACCCTGGAAACTGTTAAGATTCCTTTTCAGAAACCCACCTGCACTGTCCACGAGGTAGGAGCAGAAACGCCATATCCCTCTGACTCCAGCGATACATTTTTCCAGAAGCCACTGGTCTGCCATTTGCCATCTCATCATCTTGGCTGCCAAGAAAAGTCAATGAGAGAGGGAGCATGAACTCTTCCCTCAGCCTTGCACACAGCTAGAGCCCCATTCATGCAATGTGAGTCATTTATATGAACCAGGCGGGGGCGGGACGGGAGTGTCCTGATGGGGTGACTTTGAAACTAGTCACTGGACCATCTAGCAACACGTGTCAGGGGCATATGCAGGGTCTTCATGCATGCATATAATCCACAGCTCAAAAATACCCTCTCCCCCACTCCAGTCCCTACCTGACAATGATATTATTCTTAATGTCCATTTGACTCTCTCCTCTTTCCTTGTCTCTGTCTCCCTCCACTCTATGTGTGTGTAACGTGTGTGTGTGTGTGTGTGTGTGTGTGTGTGTGTGTGTGTGTGTGTAATTGAAGTGATAGTTGAGCATAACAGGTGGCTTTGTACAATATTTGGCTCCACAGATGCCCCTGGCCATAGCTTCCTTTGGCTAGTGAGTCAAAAGTTGTCAATTCAACCCTATGTGGAAATTTTGTTCATTCATTCAGCAAATACTGATTAAATGGCTACTAAATGCCAGGCCCTGTTCCAGATGCTTGGGATACCAAAGAAAAGTTCCTGCCCATGAGGAATTTATATTCCTGTGAAAGAGATGTGCCAAAAATATGTATGAATACATTACTCAATAAGACCGAAAGTACTAAGAAATGTGGTAGAGCAAAGTAAAGCATGCTGGGAGTTCTGGGTGAGCAGATGGACAGGATTCTGTGGGATCATTAGAATAGCTTCCGCTGGAGGTGAGATTTGCACAAGCATTTGAGAAGATGACAGGGAGAGCCCTGTGGATATCTGGGGGAGAGCATTCCAGGCAAAGCAGAGCAGTGGGAAGGTACGGAGCATGCTTGAGTCTGTGAGGTTGGAATGGAGTGATTGGGGGCAGGGAGAAGTGATGAGACCCAAGATGAAAGGGAGACTGGTCTGTAAGGCCCCTATGGGTACAGAGTTGCTGGATTTGCACAGATACAGGAACCATTGGTGTGTGTGGGTAGATGTTGGGGGTGGGGCACAAAGGCCTTGAGCAAATGTGTGTGCCTGATCTGAATTACATTTCCCGGTCTTCATTGTATTAAAGTCCATTTAGCAGAATTACTATTTTAAGTGTACAATTCAGTCACATTAAATACATTTGTAGTGTGCAACTGAAATGACCATGCATCTCCAAAATGCTTTCTTTTTCTAGAAAAACTGCAATTATAACCATTAAATAATAACCCCTCACTTCTCAGTCATTTCAGCTCCTGGCAGTTACCAACACACTTCTCTTTCTGTGGTTTTTGTTTTGTTTGTCCAGACATGGTATCTCTGTGTAGCATTGGAGCCTGACCTGAAACTCACTCTGTAGACCAGGCTAACCTCAGACTCACAGACACCCACCTGCCTCTGCCTCCCATGTGCTGGGATTAAAGGCCTTCACCACCATCACCAGGCTTTGGCTAGCTCTTTTATTCTTTTAACTTAAATTAACTTGTTTCTGTTTATCTACCTTTTGTCTCGGGGCTTTTTATGTTTCTTTTTTTAAAGATTTATTTATTTTTATTATGTATACAGTATTCTGCCTGGATGCATGCATGTATGCCTGCGTGCCAGAAGAGGGTGCTAGATTTCATAACAGATGGTTGTGAGCCACCACGTGGTTGCTGGGAGTTGAACTCGGGTCCTCTGGAAGAGCAGTCAGTGCTCTTAACCTCTGAGCCATCTCTCCAGCCCACCTCTTTCTGTGATTTTTGACTCTTAACACTTCATATAAAAGGAACATACTGCATTTTCCCTTCGACTCTCACTGGGTTGTAGCATATGTCAACATTTCATTTTCAAGGCAGCATAACATCCCATCGAATACATGTATAATTTTTTGCTTAGCTACTGATTTGCTGATGGACATGTGTTGCTTCCTCATTTTACTGTGTGAGCAACACTGTTAGGAACATGGGTACACAAATAACTCTTTGGGACTCTGTTATTCAACTCCTTTTTATAATATATGCCTAGAAGTAAAATTACTGGATTGTATGGGAATTCTGTTTGTTTGTTTGTTTTCCATGGCAACTCTGTCATTTAACATTCCTACCAACAGCCCAGCGTTGGTGGCGCACGCCTTTAATACCAGCATTCAGGAGGCAGAGGCAGGCGGATCTCTGTGAGTTCGAGGCCAGCCTGGGCTCCAGAGCAAGTGCCAGGATAGGCTCCAAAGTTACACAGAGAAACCCTGTCTCAGGAAATAAAAGTTCCTACCAACAATGTGTAAGCGTTCTAATTTCCTCACATGCTCCCTAACAGTTATCACTAGACAAGTTTTTTGGGAGAGTGGTTGTCTAGTGGACTTGGCAATGGATATCTCAGTTCAGTTTTGGCTTGTAGTTCCTTTACAACTAGTGAATCAGGCATGCTTCTATGTACTTATTAGCTATCTGTACATCTTCTGGGGAGGAAATGGTTTTGCATGGTTTTTCTTTCTCTTTTGCCTTTTTTCTTTCATTTTACAATTTTTATTGTTGTTGAGTTTTAAGAGTTATTTATACATTTATTATTGATCTGCTCTATCAAATACTATAGCGTTCAAATATTTTCTTCCATTCTATGCTGTTCCTTGTTTTCTCTGTTGACAGTTTCTTCTGAGGTCTAAATTATAAGAGTTTTCTTCTTTATTAAGTCCATTTCTGTTGTTATCTCTGCCATTGATGCCACAGTCAAGAAATCACTGCCAAATCCAATGTTGTGAAATTCTGGGCCTAGACTTTCTATTGGTTTTGTAGTTTTAGATCTAATATTTAGGTCTTTGATTTATGTTAGTGATTATCTACCATGTTTTATAGAGGTCAAATTTCTTTCTCATTTATCTAGAGTCTCTCTCTCTCTCTCTCTCTCTCTGTCTCTCTCTCTCTCTCTCTGTGTGTGTGTGTGTGTGTGTGTGTGTGTGTGTGTGTGTGTGTGTGTGTGTGTGTGTTTATGTGTATTTGTGCATATGCATGTTCATGTGGAGGCCAGAGGACAACCTTCACTGCCATCAGGGGCCATCCACCTTTCAATTTTGAGACAGGATCTTTCACTGAACTGGAATTTGCCTAGCAGGACAGGCTGAGTGGAGTGTTCCCCAGAGATCCTCCTGTCTCCACCTCCCTAGTGCTAGGATTCCAAGTGTGTGACCCAGCTGTTTCTGTGATTAAACTCAAGTCCTCCCCCTTCTAAGGCAAAGAAACCATCTTACTAAGTCATTTCCCCAGCACTCAGCATTGCCTATTGAAAGATTGTTCTTTCATAGAATAATTTTGGCACTATTCTCAAAAGTCATTTGATTGTACAGTTGGGGGTTTGTTTCTGGGCTTTATATTGTTTTTCAATGGTCTTAAGGTCTGTCATTATGCCAGTACTAAACTGTGTTTTGATTATTATAAACTTGTATGAAGTTTTAAAATTAGGATGTATGAGACTCCCATTTTTTTTTTCTCTCCAATTTCAAAATTGTTACAGCTATTCAGGATCCATTGAAACACTATATGCATTTTTGGACAGACTTTCCTATTTCTGTAAAAGATGCTATTGGGATTTTTATAGTGATTTCAGGAATCTGTGTTTTTAAGGAGTGCTGATATCTTAGCAATATTTGTTTTCCAAACTACACACATGGGAGATATTTATATTAATTTATTCCTTAGTTTGTTTCTGCATTGTTTTGCAATTTTCATTGTGCAAGTGTTTCACTTCTTTGGCTGAGTTAATTCCTAAATATGAAATATTTTATTATTTTTAATATTCATATACATTCTATTGTTTTGTGATTTCTTTTTCAATTATTTATGGAGGGTATAGATACATGCAACTATTTATGTAACTTTGTATCTTACTACTTCACAGGATTCATTTATCAATTCTAACAGGAAATTTTGTGTAAACATTAAGGGTTTTTGTTTTACATAAAACATATCATGAGAGCCAGGTGTTGGTGATACACACCTTTAATCCCAGCACTCGGGAGGGAAAGGGAGGTAGAGCTCTGTGAGTTCGAGACCAGCCTGGTCTATAAGAGCTAGTTCCAGGACAGCCTCCAAAGCCACAGAGAAATCCTGTCTTGAGAAACCCAAAAAAAAAAAAAGAAAAAGAAAAAAAAAACCCAAAACAAAAAACAAACAGAACCCCCCAAAACAAAAAAAAATACCATGAAAACAGTGATAATTCTAGTTTCTGCTTTCTACTATCTTTTATTTTTCTAAAACCAAAACCTTTTAACTTTATTTTCTTAATTGCTCTTGTAAAGACTTCCACTACTATGCTGAATAGGAATGATAGAGGTGGGACTTTTCCTTCCTTCTGTTACTGTGATGTGTTAAAGTGATTAATTTTTCCATGCTGCGCCATCCTTGCCCTCTGTGAATAAGCTGTTTGCTCAAAATGTATATAACCTTTTACTATGTTGCTGAATTCAGGTGCCTACTATTTTATTGTGGATTTTTGTATCAATATTGATAATGGTCATTGAGCTGCTTTTTTCTTACAGCTTCTTTGTCTGGCTTTGGTATCAGGGTAATGCTGTCCTCATAGAATGACTTTTGAAGTAACTCTGTTGTTGGATACTTAGAATCATTTAGAAAGGACTGAGGCTAGTCCTTAGGTGTTTCATAGCTTCTGAGAGCACACAAGATTGGGTGCCTTCAAGGTGGTATGGTTGTAGATGAGTTGTCTGTTTCTGCATTTAGTTATGTAAGGTTTTGTTTCATGTGTTTGGTTGGTCTCCAAGAGAAAAGTAAAAGTTCAATAGTTGTTATATCTTCTTGATATTTGGAATGTTGCTTGCATTGACATATGTCTTTATGTGTCTGTTTTGTCTGATTTTATTATAGCCACTCCAGCTCTCTTTTAGTTACTATTTGTATGTAATATTTTTCATTCATTTACTTTTCTTCCTCTAAAAACCTTGTAAACTGGATGTAATTCATGAATGTATGCTAATTCATACAGTGCATGAAACAGTTAACAAACATATATATATATATATATATATATATATATATATATCAAAGAAATTATAACCCAACAGTAGAAAATACTAAGGCTAACTAACATATAATTTGATCTGAAGAGACAGAATATATGTATAAAAGATAAGTGCCTGTTACATGAGCTCAATCAAATATCCTTTAATCACAATTACTTAAAAACTACATAAAATAAAGTCTCTAAACCAGGTGGTGGTGGTATGTGCCTTTAATCTTAGCACTCAGGAGACAGAGGCAGTCAGACCTCTGTGAGTTTGAGGCCAGCCTAGTCTACAAAGCTACGCAGAGAAACTCTGTCTCAAAAAAACAAACCAATAAATAAATAAATATGAAGACTGGCAGTATGCTAGATATTTCAATTCACTTATGGAATTGTTTTAATTCAACATCTGTTTTCAAGAATGCAGTTAGACTGCATAGTCCAGAAGTTACCTTAAGAATGAGGGACTGACAAACATAATATATTTAAAGTTTTATAAAACTTATTACAAGTTATATAATTTCTAGAGCATTCTACACAAATTATTTTTACTAAAGTTTTCTTTTGGTATGACTTAGGTTTTCATTCAAATCTATGAAACTGTTTGATATAATAGACATGCTTTTCACATTTACAAAGTTCTTAGTGTGTATCACACATATGGGCAAACTACAGACTTGTATGTCTCAATTTCTCAGCATAGTCTGCTCTTTCATATTTGCGTTTAAATTGAGTTGACTAGAGATATACCTAAATGTTTTATGTTGAATTTTCTTCATTATGCATAGTCATGTTTGCTATAAATATGCTGTGATAATGGGACCTATCTACACTGCATATTGTATATAAGTATATATACTCTACTTCTCTCAGTTGTGACTTTTTACATATTTTCAAAGGGAAACAGAATAAGAGAAGGCTTTCCCACATTGCTTACATACATGTTGTTTATCTCTAATATACTTATATTTATGCGTTTACCATTTACTCAAAGGGTGTAAGGCTTTTGCACACATATCTTATACCCTAAGGATTTTCTCCACTATGAAACCTTTCATGGAACTGAAGGGAACTGTGACGAGTGAAGGCTTTCCCGTATTACTTTAGAGGAAATTGGAAAAGATGAATGTTTTCCCACATTTATATAGGGCTTCTCACCTTGGTGAATCTTTCTGCCATCTAAGGGAACCTCGAAAATTGAGGGCTTTTCCACATTGATTACCTACATAACATTTCTTTCCTGTGAATCTTTTCATGGTATAAAGAGGAACTGCAACTGGTAAAAGGTTGCACACATGGGGTGTTTGAGTCCCATGTGAATCCTGTCCTAGTCACTGTTCTGTTGCTGTGAAGCAATACCAAAACTCTTACAAAAGAAAGCATTTAACTGGGGGGTTGTTTACACTTCCAGAGGCTTAGTCCATTATCATCATGGAGAGAAGCAATGGTGGCACACAGGCAGGCATGAAGCAGAGGCTAAGAACTTTATATCCTGATCCACAGGTAAAAAGAGAGAAAGACATTAGGCTTGGGGTGGGCTTTTGAAATCTCACAGCCCACTCCTGGGGACACACCTCCTCCAACAAGGCCACATCCACTCCATACCTTCTAATTTGTCCAAACAGATTAGAGACCAAACATGCAAATATATGAGCTTATGCAGGCCAATCTCATACAAACCACGACAGGTCTGGAGGATTAAGTGTGGTCACCAAAGGTTTTCCCACATTAGTCACACATATAGGGGTTCTCTTTGTTGTGGATCTTTTGATAGCAACGAAGTAAACTGAAATAAGGTAAGGCTTTATCACATTGCTTGCACCCATAGGTTTCCTCTTCACTGTGGCTAATTTCTTGGTGTCAGAAAGAAATGGATCAAGTAAATGCTTTCCACACGTTGCTCACATTCACAAGGTTTCTCTCCAGTGATTCCTTTCAAAGTACTAAAGGGGAAAAGGATAAGTGAAGGGTTTCTCACATTTCTTACATCTAAAGTTTTTTTTTTCATTGCAACTTCTTTCATAACTGAAAGTGAAACTGGTTGTGCATAGGTACTTATGTGATCCAACTCTGTTGTGTGTTACATGGCCCATGCACATAAGGTTTCTCTTTAGCATGATTTCTTTGAACACGACTATGCTTGCCGAAGGGTTTTCCGAGTTTGCTTGCATCTGTGGTTTTTCTCCAGTGTGAATTTTCACATGCTTCAGAAGTCATTGCGGAGAACGAAGGAAGTTTCCTCATTCCTTACATTTGTAGTTCCTCTTCATATTCGTGATACTCATCTGGCTTGTGTCCATTCTCAAATGTGATGGGAACACTTGGGAACAGATGAACGCTGAGGACATCTCCACATACCTTCCTTCTACATGGTTTTACTCCACAAGGATTACTTGTGTTCACAAGAGGATCTAGAACACAGCTGAATTTTTCTCCCCCTGGAGGGCGTGGTGGGTTCATAAGTGAGTACACAACTGAAAAAAAAATTCCCCCTTTCCAATAATTTCCCAATAGTTGATAGTTTAGTGGTAAGGGGTAAGGCCTCATGAGCTTTTCTCTCATCCATAATTGATTGTTGACAGGGTCAGTATTGCACACATCTAGAACAAGTAGCTAAGGTTACTGAGTCTGTGATGGTAATAGTTGTGTTATACCTAAAGATGGCATTTTACAACCTGTTTCCCTGTATTCTGGTTCTTACTGTCTTCCCTAAAAGAATTAAATTTTAAAGAGCTCTATTATTATCATTTTTGGTTACATATATGTGTGTATCTGTATGTGTGTGTGCATGTGAAGGCAGATGCCCAGAGAGGCCAGTGGTGTCACCTTTTGATGTAACAGGTGTTGGGCTTCTTCCATGTCTACAATTGCAGGCAGGGTTTGTATCATACCATTGAACTGATAAGCACAGGGTCATTATGCAGTGTGGCTTCCTTTGTTTCTCCATACACTCCCACACCTCCACTTACCTCCTTCTGGGGACTTAATGAAGCTGATGAGTTCCTGACAGAAAATGTAATAGAAACACAGGTTTGTTTTGCAGAAGAAAGGTAACCGGTATTTTTCCAACCAGGTCAATAATCCTTTGTACTTGGCAATCTAGAGTTCAAACAAAATACCAGAAAGATAAATGGAACTGAACCCTTCAGAAATGCAGCATAGAAAGGGGCATCAAGTCATGCTGCATTTGCAGAGTGTTGGTGGCACACATCTTTAATTCCAGCACTAGGGAGGCAGAGGCAAGCAAATCTCTATGAGTTTGAGGCCATCCTGGTCTACAGAACAAGTTCCAGGACAAGCTCCAAAGCTACATAGAGAAACCCTGTCTCAAAAAAAAAAAAAAATGAAGAAAAGAAAAAAAAAGAATTTAAGCTTTGTTTGAGACATCAGGTCCAACTCTAGTAACTTGTTTCTTTTTTTTCAAAATAATTCTTCATAAAACTCCAACCCACATCCACTGCACAAAGATGCTGAGTACGATGATGCATACTTTTAATCCTGGCTCCCAGCAGGAGAATTACGAGTTCTAGCCTAGCCTGAGCTACAAAACAAGTTCCTCTTTCAACAACTACACAAATACATAGAAAAACATACACTTGCCTCTATTTAGAGGAGAGTGGGATCCTGAGAGACAGTTCACCAGAGAAAGGAAAAAAGCAGTTTTGAGTTATAGTGCAGAAACCAAATACACTAGTTGAGGTAAGATGGCTCCTCTTAGGTCTCTGAACTCAGAGAGAAACAGACTCCTGCTGTGAGGAAGTCTCAGTGTGATCTCGCCAGTAGCACACAATACTAGCATAGCATAGAAAGCCACTGGCTGGTCTAAAGTCTACATAATGGAAACAGAGAAGAGAAGAACAATGTATGCAGAAAAGAAAAAGAAATAAGGTGAAGAAAGGAAGAGAAAGGCATGCTTTGAGAAGAGACGGGCATCCGGCCTTCAACTGTACCTGTAGTGCACAGCTGATCACAACTATGGTTCAAGTTTTCTGCCTCACACTATGTCAACTTAGTTTTAGATTCTTTCTTGCTTAGGTGTTGTGGAAGATTAGTTATAGATGTGTTACATTTGTTTATGCTGTGGAATATTGTTTAATGATGCAAAGACGTGCTGCATTCTTGATGCTGCATTTGTTTAACTCTGTGAAGCTATTACTTTGCTTGTCTAAAACATCTGATTGGCCAATAGCAGGGTAGGAGAAAGGATAGGCAGGGCTGGCAGGCAGAGAGAATAAATAGGAGAAATCTGGGAAGAGAGGATCAGGAAGCAAGAAAAGGAGGAGAGGAAAACTCAAGAGGCCAGCCACCCAACTCCCTAGCCAGCCACGGAGTAAGAAGTAGAGAACATAGAATAGAGAAAGATAAAAGCCCAGAGGCAAAAGGTAGATGGGATAATTCAAGTTAAGAAAAACTGGCTAGAAACAAGCCAAGCTAAGGCTGGGCATTTATAAGAAAGAATAAGTCTCCGTGTATTTATTTGGGAGCTGGGTGGTGGGCCCCCCAAGAGCAAAGAGACAAAAAGTAAAGAGTGAAAACACCACCACCACCACCACCACCAGACCTCAGACTTCTCAGCATTGTGTTCAAGCATCTCCTCCCCAACCATCACAGCAGACTGAGAGATTTCCTGACTGCTGACTAGAATATAAAGAGAGCATTCCGCAACAATTGCTTGTCTTGGGCGGGTAAAGGTGCCAACTGTCTCCCTGGCTTAATGCTATTTCTTCTACTCACTGCTTCACACCTTCTTCCAAGGTCACCCTCTAGGTGTCTTCCTCCTCCCCATCTGCAGATTCTTCAAATATACCCTCCTCCCAATGCCCTGAACCTTTTGCCATTGAAGAGTCTTACCAAGTCATAAGGTATTTCTGGCCACAAGTTCCACTGTGAATTGTCAACATTATAAAATGGTGTCTGACCAAAGACCTGTGCAAAAGAAAATGTGATGATTTGAAAAAGATATTCCCCCATAAGCACAGTCCCAATGGATACATCTACAAGACATTGTGTAAGAAGGGGCAGGAAGATTATAAGAGCCAGAGGAGGAGGGGCTTGGCTGTGAGACTGTGTCTGATTGTAAAGTCTCACTAACATGACTGCCTAAATGTGAGCTGAACAAGGAGTATGACAATGGACATGCCAAAGTGGACAGGAAAAGCCCATCATGAGGCTTCAACCCGCACAAGAAACTACAGGCAACCTTGTAACCCTGGGAGTGAGAGAGGTGGCCCTGCCCGGGGAAGAGCACACCAAATGGTTGTCCAGGCCCAAATGGTCAGCCCTGAAAATCTACATACAAGTAACATTATATGGGCAGAATAGGTTATATTTAGGAATATGTATGTATATACAAATGCACATAGGCATGAAATAACAGTTAAGAAAAAAAGAGGCCATGAATTTGAAGGAGGGTAAACAAGGGTTTATGGAAGAGTTTGGAGAGAGGAAAGGGAAGGGAGAAATGTTGCAATTAAAACACAATCTCAAAAACAACAACAACTTAAAGGTATCTTCCATAGACTCAGATATGGGAATATTTGGTCTCCAGTTATTGGTGGCACTGTTTGGGTAAGTTTAGATGGTGTGGCCTTGTGAAAGGAAGTATGTCACTAGCTGTGGGCTTTGAGGTTTCAAAGCATATACTCTCCAAGCACTCTCCCTCTCTCCCTCCCCTCCCCCCCATGTTTGTGGTTCATGATGCGAGCCCCCCCCCCTGCGCTTCTGCCACTAGCCACCATTCCTGCTGCCTGCTGCCTCTGCTCCACTACCATAACCTCTTATTCCTTTGAAACCATTAGGCAAAATAAACCTTTTCTTTCTTAAGTAGCCTTGGTAATCACAGGACTGGGAAAGCAACTAGTTCAGAAAGCTAAAAACCTCCTAAAGCAGAGAAATCTTCGCACATATAGCAAGTTTCATCCGCAGTCATGGGGGAAGAGTGACTTCCAATGTTGCTATTTCAAGAGACATTAATTCCCAAAATTTTTCCACTTTAACAACTTTCCCTCCACAAGAGCATTAAGTTGATTTAATTCTGAGATTGACTTTTCATTTGGATATACCGTGCATACACCTGGGAGCCATCTTACTTGTATGTAAAAGCTAAGACCCTTGATAGAATGTTCTTATCGGTGCATTGCAAAATTTACCTTCTCGTGGATTTGAGAGAGAAAACAAAAGCCTAACCTTCTCATTTCTAATTAGAAATAGCTTTTATATCTACCTATACCCCTAGCTAGAATGCCACCTTCCTATAACGATGTTTCTAGAACATCACAGTAAACTACGTAAATTGTATTAGTGAATGGATAGCTATCATGTCTTTAAATAGCTCCTGAGGCCTGAGACAGTGTAAGAGGCATGGAATGATTCTGGACAGGAAAGCCAGGCTCTGGATTTATGATTTGATTGGGACGTTCCTGGAGACTTCACAGCTGATTCTGGTTCGTGTTTATTTGCTCAGATTAAATTGAGCAAGCACCGTCAAGTAGGTAATGCTGCTGTCCACCAAGCCTCGTGACCTGGATTTGACCCTTGGGTCCCACTTGGTAGAGAAGAGCACTGACTCTCACAAGTCTTATTTTGATCTCCACACATTCACTGTGGTGCTTGCATCACACACACACACACACACACACACACACACACACACACACACACACACACTAAATATAATAAAGAAATTTAAAAACAGAAAAAAATTCTCCATTTGAAAAATAAATTAATAAAACAAAACAGACACTTAGGCACACGGACGGAACATTTGGATTCAGGGCTGAGAATGCTTACCGGAAGAGAAAGAAATGTGTTGAAAAAATCAGCAAAGATTTCATCTTCCAAAAGAATTATAAGATTTGTAGAAGCGATGATCTCTGCATGTGGAGAAAACAAAACAAAACAGCCATGATGGAGTTATGTCTGATGGAGAAAACAAAGGTGCTGGTCAGATGACTGACATGCCAAGTCTCAGCATGGTGGCCTTTAGATCTGACCCTGTGTCCCTTCTCCAGGGCCCTCTTCTCATTGTCACTCCCTTACATACTCCTAGCTGTGGGGAACTCACCACCTCACACAGCAGCCTATTTTATTTATGAAGAGATAAAAGCCAAGAGTGTTTTTCCTACCTGTGCACTGCCTTTACCTTCTGCTTGGGGGCACGCTGCCTTCTACAGTGTAACAGGATTCAATCAAATCCCTTTACACAGGACAGGACTCCAACCTTTCAGAGTCCCCCTCCCCCAGCCTTCCGCTCATCTCAGGCTCTCAAGATGGGCTCTTTTCTTACCCACTTCTCTTCTTGGCTGGAGCTGCCCCATAACTCAAGCACCAGAAATGCTTCCCAGGGTGGTGCACAGAATAACTGCCTATGTGTAAGCATGTAACATCAGTGTGTCCTGAATCAGGGATCCCTTTGGGGGTTCTAACATGACACTGTTACCTCTACCATCCTTAATCTGTGGCCTTTCAGAAAACAAGGGGAGGAATTTGTGTGTATTCCAATAGAATTTCACCGGGCTAATTTAGGCCTAGCGTTCCAGCTTTCTTAGATACTGACTTGCAATTGTGAACCATTTAAAGTATGATAATTGTTTTGTTCAAATGAACAGAAGATAGGAAAGCTAAGTGTGGGCTGGTGAGGTGGCTCCATGGGTAAAGGCACTGGCCACCAAGCCAGTGACCTGAGTCAGTGGAAGGAGAGAACACACTCCTGCAAGTTGTCCTCTGACTGACACATGTGTGCAGCACACAGAATAAATAAAAATTGTAAAACAATGAAATAAATGCTGTCATAAAGGCTAGTGAAAAGTTCTGTACCCGAATTGCAGGTGTCCATTTCACAAGTCTATGCCAGAATGTAAAGCCTAGCACAATGCATCCAATATGGTAGGTCTTGGGTCAAAATCAGAGTGGGTGGATGATATTCTCTTTAACAGAATGCCTCATGAAGAAGGGTTCCAGTGGACAAGGCAGGACCTGGTCCCAGTAACAAGTCAGGGGCCTGGCATGGCCATGTCTTTGGCAGGACACCACGAAAATCGCAGGAGGCCCTGGGTCTCTAAGGCAATGACTTGGAAAGGGCAACTTACCTATTGGAAATGACAATGTACCTAGTCGAAAGCCACTCCTAGCCTGGTGAAGAGCAGGTGTCGGGGAGAAGGGTTTTTCCCCACCACATGGCCCTGGGCTGGTGGGGGGAAAACAACCCCCTCTGTGGGACCTTCAGATGAAAAGTTTCTGCAGCCCAATAAGCCTCTCTGCTGATGCAGCAATCAAAATCAGACCAACTCAAACTGAATTTTAAAAGCCTATGTTTAATGGA
This sequence comes from Cricetulus griseus, assembly GCF_003668045.3. NCBI lineage: Eukaryota > Metazoa > Chordata > Mammalia > Rodentia > Cricetidae > Cricetulus > Cricetulus griseus. The sequence continues at coordinate 37,864,713 of NC_048598.1, read as the reverse complement.
TACAACGCTCCCAGATGACCTTCCAGTTGTCTCAAAGAGGAGATGGGAAAGAGAGACCAGAAAAGTCTATTTTCTGCGGCAGCTTAAGTACTGTGTGAGAGTGGTCTTGAGCATCTGTGGGGGAGGGGTCATCATTTCTGAGATGCAGCAGGGTTTGGAGGGAGATAGGGGAGGGAAGGTTTGGGTGGAACCTCCATCACAATAACTAGCATGAGGCTTTAAGGTTGTTCAAATTCACTGTCTATGCTATTGATTGACTGATTGATTGACTAACTTTTGAGGAAAGGTCTTGCTATCTAGCTCAGACTGGCCTAGAACTCATTATATAGCCCAGAGTGGCCTCAGATATTAATAATCAGCCAAGTGGTGGTGGAGCACACTTTTAATCCGAGTACTCAGGAGGCAGAGGTAGGTGGATTTCTGAGTTTGAGGTCAGCCTGGTCTACAGAGTGAGTTCTAGGACAGCCAGGGCTACACAGAGAAACCCTGTCTCAGAAAACAAAACAACAACAAAACCAAAAAAAGAAAGAAAAGAAAAAGAAAAAACTAAATAAAACAATAATTCTGCCTCAGCTTCTCACATGCTCAGATCATGAGTCTGAGCCGCCATGCCAGTATTTATCTATGTTTTTTAGAACTTAAGGTTTAATGAATAGCAAACTAATGGCTGCATCAATAGCCCAACCATTTTCTATCATACCCAAGGTTTATAATGAAAGGTGGTCAAAGAATAATCTAAGTAACCCAAACTAGGCTCTTGTCTCAGTACAGTTAAGCATCTGATGAGAAAGATGAATGTCACTAATATGCAGTCCTGATCGTATAAGAAAACTAAGAGCAAAAGATGCAGCTCAGCTGGTAGAGTTTTGAAGTCCTGGGTTCAATCCCCAGACCTGCATAAACCAGGCATGATGGTACATGCCTGTAATCCCAACACAGGTGGAAGAGGCAGGAGGATCAGAAGTTCAGGGTCACCTTCACCTACAGAGAAAGTTTGAGGCCAGCTTAGACTACCTATGATCCTCTCTCCAAAAATAAATAAAATGAATTATCATAATTAATAATAATAATAATAATAATAATAATAATAATAATAAAATGTAAAAGTAAAGTAGCTTGGTGGGATAGTCCATGCCTTTAGTTCCAGTACTCAAGAGACAGAGGGAGGTAGATCTCTAAGTCTGAAACCAGTCTGGGGTACAGAGCAACTCCAAAAACAGCCAGGGCAATGCAGAGAAACCCTGTCTTGGAAAAAAACAAAAAATAGATGTAATAAATAAATAAGCAAACAAATGAATAAATAAAAATAAAGTCAACTGAATAATAAATAGCCTCTGGCATTTTCCCTCATGATTGATTCCAGGAAATGTTTGTCTTTGAATAACAGAAATATAAACCCAATCAAATATGACTGTGGATGGCAGAACCGGCATAGACCTCATCTTCTATCCCTCCTCCTCCTTTTTAACCCCCTGCAGAATCTCATTTATCCCAAGGTGGTCTAAAGTTTACATTGTAGCCTGAGGATGACCTTGAATTCTGGTCCTCCTGTCTCCACTTCTCTAGTGCTAGGATTATAGGCTTGTGCCAGGATGCTCTCTTATTTCTTAAATTAATTTTTTAAATGATACTTTTATGTTTTGGAGACTCCATACATTTATTTTTGACATATCCATCTACTGCTAGTTCTTTCCAACTTCCCTAGGACCCCTCCCCATCTCCCAGTGTCTCCCTTCTTGTTGTTCTTAACAATTCCCCGATTCTAATTAGTGCTTTCCATATGCACATGAGAGTGGGGCCATCCACTGGGGTGTGTGTGCCCCCTGTACGCTGTTGGGACTTGAGCTCAGGGCTTCATGCCTGCCCTACCAATTGAGTTATAACCCCAGCCCTATTAGTTATCTAGTTTAAACAATCCATTGCACATTAATCATCTAATTCAAGAAACAGTCTCTTCTCTGTCTTTCTGTGTCTCTCTGTATCTGTTTCTCTCTGTGTGTCTCTGTCTCTGACTTCTCCTGTGTCTCATTCCACCCTGCTCCTCCCCACACACAATAGTGGTCCACACCGCGTGGCTTCTCCTCTCTTGCAGACTTCTGGAATCTTCCCCCTCTTCTCCATCCACACAGAGTCCTTCTCCCATTTCAGACCCCACCATCTCTCTTCTAGATGACTACACTGGTTTATTAAATGATCTCCCTGCTTCCAGAGTCTTCCCCCAAGTGCCATCACACAGTCACCAGAGTGTGTTAGCCTTATTATTGTTTGAATCCTCACCAACTCCTCAGTGTCTCACAAGATGAAGTACCAACCCCTTAGCGTGGTCTCACAGGCTGCATTTTAACTGCTGTGTGCCTCCCACCCCTTTCTACCAGGCCCACACCTTTTATAAGTGCAAACCAAGACACTGGTGCTTCCTGAGCATGCTGCAGAGTCACTTCTAACCCCTTGACTTTGATCCAGATTCTCACTGCCCAAGTATCCTCTTGACTCAAATGACATCACAAATCACTAGCCATAAGCAAGAGCTGCCTTCTCCTCCAGAATCTACCACAGTGGTACAGAGGCTCACTCTGTCCCTGCACTATCCATATGCTTTTCATTAGTACAGGCAACGAGGCTTGTTTTCCTCCATTGATATATGCAACTTCTTCACTCAATTGAGCTCTAGGGCAAAGGGGGGTCTTTTCATCCTCAACCCCTAGGCATGAGAAGTACTTGTTTATCTAACATCTGTCACAGACGCATGAATTTTAAAACATATTAAATACATACTATTCTATGTCCGTGTCCATGGAGGCTTGAAGAGGGAGTCAGATCTCTGACACCAGGGTTACAGGCAGCTGAGAACTGTGTCACATGGGTACTGGGAACTTAACACAAGACTATGTTCTTAACTGCAGAGACATCTCTCCAGCCCCATGCATGTTTTTGGGTTTTTGGTTTGTTTTGTTTTTCCTAATGTTTTGTTTTGTTTTTCCCAAGAGACGGTTTTCAATTTACTGGTTTGGGCTGGAAAAATGGCTCATCTGGTAAAAGTGCCTCACAAGCCTGAAAACCCAAGCACAATCCCCAGAACCCACAAAAAAAAAAAAAAAAAAAAAAAAAAAAAAAAAAAAAACAACCCTGAATACAGAAACATCTAGGATCCCAGAGCATCTAGAGAGAAACAGAAGGAAGAGACAAGAACACCCTCCCACCCCGAGTTCCTGAAATCCCCAGAAACAAGAGAGATGCTGCCCCAAGATAAAAGGCTGGTACCGGCTCCCAGAAGTTGTCTCTGACTAGCACACACGTGCCCTGGCCTGAGTGCTTCTGTGTGTGCTCACCACACACACACTAATGAAGTTTTTGGTTCTTCTGTTTTTCAATTGTTCATACTGATCATTGTTTACTAATTAAGCAGATGTTTATTGGACGTGAATGTCATGGAAACACCATCTGAGTGCAGGAAAGTGGGGTTTAGCTGAAGTCTCCCATTTACTGTCACAGGCAGGATAGCCTCTTCCTAACTCTGACATTTCTACACTCCTGTTTTCCACCCCCAACCTGGTTCTGCCTCCAGCCGTGCTAGTCCCACACCACAGCATACGTTTGACAACAAAAGAAATCCCTGGATAACTGAACCCCACATGGGCCTTCTGCCTGGAGGAGGTAAGGCACATGGTGACTGGATCTAATTTGATCTCCTCTCTCTTGCTTTGTCTTATGATCCTGTCCCATCCTTGTGATGACAGGAGTGGGAAAAGGAGAGAGAAAAGGAAAACAAAGTCCAAGAATGACATCAAAGTCATGTAAGGTGTCCCTGAATGGCTTACTGATGTTTAGAGCAAGGGTAAGTAGTTTGCTGTATTTGAGGGCTCAAGGTCTTAGATTCATCCACTGCTGTCAGAGACTCACCAGCATTGCTCATGTTGCCATGCTCTTCTTGCCACGAATAGGTTAGAAACAGAATGTGAGTACACAATGAGCCTTCCACAGTGTTCCGTCCCAATTCCATTCCATTTGACTCATCTCTGGCGCTGACCTCAATGTAACAGTAAATCTATCTTACTCCATCTCCGGGATCCCCTTGAACAAACCCAGACCCATCCTCACTTGGTCCATACTCTGTGCGTTCAAAGCTTCTTTCCAAGACTGTCTAGGGTCTCCCACCACCATCTGAGTGTCGCATTACTGAACTTGGCCTCATCCTTCATAAGCGGTATATCCTGGTTATTCAATCCACTTAGAGCAGGGGTTCTAATGTTGTGAATCTTTAATAGAGTTCCTTATGTTGCGGTGAACAACAACTATATAATTATTTTCGGAGCTACTTCATAACTGTAATTTTGCTACTGATATATAGGTGACCCCAAAGGGGTCGGTACCTGCAGAAGCATCAAGCTTCTGATATCTTGAATTCCCATCTCTGAAAGTTCATCAGGCAGCTAATTCTTATCAATTCTTGGTTTCTCTGTCCTTTTAAATTATGTATTTTCCTCTTTTTTCTGATAGGAATTGGACATTAATATGAAAGACCATCAGATATATATACATCAATGACTTGGCCAAGAATGTCTCCCAAACTCCCGAGAATAGATAGCATTGTTCAGTACCACAACCACACCTAAGAGAAATTTCAAGAATGTAAAAGATCTGGCATTGTTGGGAGTTCTTGGCCAGCCTGGCCTACAGCCCCAGACCAGCTGAGTCCACATAGTAAGACCCCATCTAAAATAATAATAATAACAATAACAATAATAATAATAATAATAATAATAATAATAATAATTTCCAGAGGAAAGACTCTGAAGTATGACTTCTGGATCCCACATCCTGGGGACATAGGAAGACATACATTTTTTAAAATGAAAACATAAATTACTGTTGTTAGAAAATTTATGGAGCCCCCTGGGATACCACATGTTACCAGGGAAATTGGGGTTCCCCTCTCAAGGTTCTTAGTTTCGTCAATAAAAGAATTTAAGAACAGGCACAGAAGGAAGCTCAGGGACAGTGTTTATTCATGCTTAAAAGAAAACACACAGTTCAGGCAAACTAGAAATCTCAGCATCTGCCTGGAGGAGGGAGATGGAGAGGAGGAGCCATGGCTTTTTGAGGTTCAGCAAACAGCCACACAGCACACAGCACATGGGAGGTAGCTCCAGAGAGAGACTGAGAACCAAAGAATGCATTCTTGGGCTTTAGCTAGCATAGGACCAAAGAACAAATTCTTGGGCTTTGGCTAGCATCCAAAGCAAAGGGTCAGAAAAGGGAAAACAAGAAGAGGAAGAAGAAGGAGGAAGAGAAAGAAGAAAAAAAGGAAGAAAAAAAATGCACAACTACCAGATGCTGGCTTTCTGGGAAGGAAAAACCCATCATCTCATTAAAGGGGTAGTTATTCCTCCCATCTGTTTAGCAGGGTTTAAGGAGAACTGGCCTTCCTGAGGGGTAGTCTCTGTTGGGTGATTAACAAGTACAACTTTATTAACTCTAGGTGTGTTAGGAGTCTACCCAGGGCCAAGAGAGAACTTGGGTTCCTTTTGACCCGAGTCAGTAGCTTTTCTTTAATGGCTTCAGCAGAGCCTTTGATCAAGGCTGTGGCAATATTTCCCTTCTGAACCGGTAACCCTAAAATCATTTACAAGATAGGCTGAGTAAATTAGGGAATGGATATAATACATTTTCTTCATGAAGACCTGATTCTAAAGCTGCTCACCAGAGGGATGGGTGTCTAGGCTGTGGTTCAGTCCTGCCCCCACATTTAGCCTCTAGACAGAAATGCTTAGTTCGGGGAAGAGATCTCAAGGAATGTGGAACCAGAGCCTTCTTCAGGCAATCCTGGCCTCCAGCAAGGACTTTCCCAGAACTGTTGTTCTGGTTCCCTGTCCTTTCTCCTGCCTGTTCTCATTCATCATCACCAGGACTTTTCCCAAGTAATTTTGATTATAAGGGTTGGGATGAGACCCAGGAGTCTATATGATTTACAGGTACTCTGGATAATTATTGTCATCAAGCAAATATGGGAAATATTGGTTTATAAATTAAAAAGCTGAGTTCACATCTCAGCTCTTCTATTTACTAGTCGTGGTTTGTACCAGGTCTTAAACACAATGATTTCCCAAATTCTGGGCGCCTCATTTACCCCGATACACACTTAACTTACCCTGGAAATGACAGTAGGCCACCATCAAATATTAAGAAGAAAATTCATAACAAATGCTTGATAAGATGCTGCTAGCCTTTGCAAAAGGGGAAAAAATAATCTTGTCTTTAGTCTGAGTCAAAACTGCAAACTGGATTAGGGTCCTGCTTCTGGCCCTTCTCTAGGGTTTCTCATGTTAGCTTTTTGTCTGTCAGTTCAGTCATTCAACGTGTTTGTTGAGTGTTGTGCACAGTTCTGAACCCCCAAATCACCAAGAGACCCGTTCCAATGCAAAAGCAGAGTCTCATTGTTTAGCAAGCTGGCTATATTAACTTGTGCCCTTCATCCATTCATTGCGACAGATGGCACAAGAAAGACCCTCCCACCCCCGAGAAACTTCGAGTCAGGGAACTTATGGAGCAGCCTAAGGGGAGTGTCTAGAGGTATGCAACAGTCTCCGGATTGGTGGGCTTCCGGGCTTAGATGACCTGTTCTTTTGGTCAACTGGTTGTTATGGCCTGTAGGCCCTCCCAGGGTGGTTGCTATGCTCTACACATCACTGTTGTGCCACTTGTACTGTAAAGAATGTCCAGAGATGTAAAGCACATCCAGCATCCCACAAGCTAACTTCTGATTGGTTCCTGACCTCCTAGTGACTAGGGCAGGCCCAGCAAGGTCAGACGTGCGCTGAGTCAGAGGCCTTCAAGTCTTTTCCACAGCTTGTCATGGCTGCTAAAGTCGGGGACTGGTCCCTTCTTTGAGCACTCCATCTGACAGAAAATTTTGACATGTTTTGGATGCACCAATGAAAAGAACAATCAAAAATACCTCCCATTAACATCCACAGATATACACTGAACTGAACTCTGGAACTTAGTTGCAGAGAGGGAGGAATGAAGATCGAAGGGGTCGGTACCAGGCTGGTGAAACCCACAGAAACAGCTGGACTGAACAAGGGGGAGCACATGGACCCCAGATGCTGTCTGGGAGGCCAGTACAGGACTGATCCAGACCCCTGAACATGGATGTCAATTAGAGGCCTCTGCACTCCAGGGGGCCCCTGGTGTAAGAAGGGACTTTGAGAGCCCATCCCACGTGAAGGGATGCACTCCTGCCCTGGACACACGGGGAAGGGCCTAGGCCCAACCCAGGAAGATTTGGCGAACTTTGCAGAGCCCCCCCTCGGGTTGAGGGCCCTACCTTACCTGGGGAGTGTAGGGTGGATGGGGAGGGGGGTAAGTCAGGTATGGGGGAGGAAAGTTGGGGGTGAGAAGAGGGAGAGAGAGAGAAGGGATTGACATGTGAAACAAGCTTGTTCCTAATTTGAACTAATAAAAATTTAACAAAAAAAGAAGAGGAAACTCAAAAAACAAACAAACAAACAAACAAACAAACAAACAAAAAACCTCCCATCACAGAGCTATTCCACCCCAAAGAAACTCCATGACCAGTCATCACTAAAATAATACTTCCTTGGATCATTCTCAGACCTACCCTGCATAGCTGCTTCTTACTGTATCATATGACAGTTTGCTCCACCTTTCCACAGAAATCAAAGTCAATTTTCAATTACTGCATGTTCTCCCAGCATGTCCCCTGACTGCTCCTACTGCTAGCTCGTTACCATTGAGTATTCATTGTTAACGGCACTACCTTTGGTGTCTCCTCTCTAATCCAGTGGTTTCTGGGTCTAGGATAGATGTCCTTGCAGATCCATTCCTCCTCCTTTCCCTTCAGAAAAGGGCAGGCCTCCCAGGGTTATCAACCAAACTTTGATTGTCAAGTTATAATAAAACTAGGCACATCCCCTCATATTAAGGCTGGATGAGCCAACCCACTAGGAGGAGAAGGGTCCCAAAAGCAGGCAAAAGAATCAGAGACAGTACACCTCACCCTACCCTGCCTCATTGTTAGGTATTTGAATACCAATTTGAGAGCAAGTACCTTTCCAGCTCATGGGAAGATGATGCCCTCTGGTGGAGGATGAGAAGCATTACCCCATCATCTTGAAACCTATAATTTAGGGTTTTGCTTTCAGCATTGATTGGGATTCATTAGTGCTCTTAGTGACTGTGAGGAGTACAGAAAGATCCTTGTCAGGACAAGGTGGCTCAATGGTTAGGGCACCTACTGTTCTTCCAAAGGACCCAAGCTCAGTACTCAGCCCCTACATCAGATGGCTCACAACTCTAGGGGCCCAGTCTCCTCAGGCACCTGCATTTACATGCACGCATACACACATTTATGCAAAATTAAAAATAATTTAAAAACTATTAAAGAAAGAAAGATCCTTGTCATTCAGATAGCAAGCCACCTATTTATCCCACCACTCCATCAGGCTCCAGCTATAATTCTCTGTGTCTTTGACCTTTATTACCTTACCTAGAAGTTATGTGTTAAGAAACACAACAGTACCCAGAAGCAGTGATCTGCCACAAGAGATGGGCTCCTCAGTATTCATCAAAACTTCCAAATATTCAACAATGGACAAGTCTAAGCACGGACTAGTTTTGGTATCTGGTTCATCTTAGCAGGGAAATGGTATTTGAAGTACTGATATTTAGGCCTTGTTTCTCAACTCTCACATCAAAGATAGCATCTTAGAGTATCTCTGAGTAAGCACAGGATTTAGTTCATGTGGTGTGTGTGTGTGTGTGTGTGTGTGTGTGTGTGTGTGTGAGAGAGAGAGAGAGAGAGAGAGAGAGAACATGTGTGTGTATGAGTGTGTGTGTGTGTGTGTGTGTGAGAGAGAGGAGAGAGAGAGAGAGAAGAGAGAGAGAGAGAGAGAGAACATGTGTATATGAGTGTGTGTGTGTGTGAGGAGAGAGAGCATGTGTGTGTGTGTGTGTGTGATGTGTGTGTGTGTGTGTGTGTGAGAGAGAGAGAGAGAGAGAGAGAGAGAGAGAGAGAGAGAGAGAGAGGGAGAGTGTGTGCAAGTGTGTGTGTGTGTGTGTGTGTGAGAGAGAGAGAGTGTGTGTGTGAATGAATGTGTGTATGAGTTGTGAGTGTGTGTGTGTTGAGATCAAACTACAATTACAGTGAAAAGGGTTAATTTTAAATGAAAAAAAATCCCAAATGGGGGCTGGAGAGATGGCTCAGAGGTTAAGAGCACCGGCTGTTCTTCCAGAGGTCCTGAGTTCAAATCCCAGCAACCACATGGTGGCTCACAACCATCCGTAATGAGATCTGGTGCCCTCTTCTGGTGTGCAGATATACATGGAAGCAGAATGTTGTATACATAATAAATAAATAAAATCTTTAAAAAAATGTTTGATTTAAAAAAAATCCAAAATGCCTTTGTGTAGTACTAGAGTTTGAACCCAGGGCCTTGTACATGCTTTACCACAGAGCTACACCCTTAGCTCCCGTCCCCCCTGTTTTTTGAATAGGGCTCATTGTATAGCTCAAACTGTCATTTGCTTTGGGTCTGTATTTCATGTGGCCTAGTCTCCTTTAATCTCCTGATTCTCTTTCATTCACTCCCCAGTCCTAAGATTAGAGCTGTGTACCGTGTAGTCCAGGCTGCCCTTGATGATGGAAACATCCCGCCTTTGCCTCCTAAGTGCTGGAATTACATGGATGTACCACCATGTCTGGCTCCAAAACATACTGATAAAAAGCGGTGAGGTCTGAATGAGTAGAAACAAGAGTTGTGCTGCATCAGTAGGAAAATGTGTGGGAGAAAAGTGGGTTCCGAACCTAGCACCCCAAACTCAAGACACGAGAAGAAGCACAAGACTCAAAGGCTAAAGCAAAGCTTGGAAAGAATTCCATGAGTGGAGGAGAAACAGTTGGGAAAAGGCAGAATCTTCTTAGGACACTGTAATGTCCCAATGGCCCAGGACTAGGAGGAAGCGTGGAGACTAAGTTTCCAGAGGCACACCTTACTTCCACACCAGGACGCCTCTCCTCCAGTGGAGAGGAATATTCTGGCCTAATGATCCTACTGATGCAGGACAGGCCACTGTGGATTGTTGGCCACGTGCCAGAAGACTTAGTGGTTCTGTGATCACTTCTCCTCTTGGCAATGGCTCAGACCTCCCCCAAGCCCCCTCCCCTGTCCCCAACAGGAGGAGGAGGGCTCCTGAACACCGGATAACAACTTACTTACTCCAGACACACCTTGACTTCCAAACAAGAAAATTAATAAGAAAGAATGGGTCTGAAACAGAGGACACATCAAGTTCTCCTAGAAACTAGAATAATAGACAGACAGATGACACACAGGCAGACAGACTGATAAGGAGAATGACTTAGAGAATGCCTTGCTCCAAGCCCACTTTGTCTTAACTGTGTGTTTTACTCTCCATTTGGAGTGAGGGACATTCTTCATACCATAGACTCTCCTGTGCTTTACCAAAGCCCAAATTCTACTCCTTTAGCATCCAGATGTAGCATTATGGAATACAGCATTTATCGGCCTTACCACTTTGAATAGCATTCACCAACAGAATTGTGAGGCAGAACAAACAAGCCATTAGATTTTATTATCCATAGGAACCAAACGGGGCTGGGGCCGGGCAAGACTACTGTTTGGAAAGGGATGGAGATGAGTCCAGACAATGGGAGGGGATGCTGAGGAGGAGAACCTGACCATGCTTGGGGAGGCTCCTGTGGCCTTCTCCCATGTGTTGGGGGTCACTGAGTTCTGCCAGATCCTGCAGAGGAAGGGTCTGACTTCCTTCCAGTCTGACACATCACGAAGTGGCCAGAGGAAAGAACCAGGACAAGTTCTGAGCTTCATACAGTCAAATTTGGAATGAGCATCACAGAAGTCCAGGCCAAAAAACCGATGGAGATGGTTAGTAGGATGGCTGAATTTGCATGTGCTAAATGTGACTTCCGGTTAATGCTCTATGTGATTAAGTAAAAGATATTTATCAAAAGTTAGAAAGGCAGCCGGGCGTTGGTGGCACACACCTTTAATCCCAGCACTCCGGAGGCAGAGGCAGATGGATCTCTGTGAGTTCGAGACCAGCCTGGTCTACAAGAGTTAGTTCCAGGACAGCCTCCAAAGCCACAGAGAAACCCTGTCTCGAAGAAAAAAAAAAAGAAGTTCCAAAGGCAGGATTTCATACATTTGTTATGTTCTCATGGAGGGGAGTGAGGCATGCAGAGTGGGGTGCAAAGAGGTGCAGGGCAACCAGGTGCTGTGGTTGGAAGTGGGGGTGGGAGAGGAATGCAGGGAGCTAAGAGTGAAGGTCATAGCCGTGTGCCTTTCTTGTTCATTTATCTTTCTTTGCACCCTTCCATCCACAAATTAAATGAAGAGAAGCCAGAGAGGGAAGAAGGCATACCCATCCCACCACAGTCTGCTGTCTCAAGGTGGGGCACCTCTGAAGATGTCCTCCTGGCAGCTTGCTCCTCATCATTTCTCATCCAGATGTCCTGGGAGTGTGAAGGCAACAGGAACCCACGTGGGCACGTCCGGGTTCAGGCATCAGCAACTAGGTAACGATACCACAGCATGGAGAAGCCATAGATCCAGATCATCAAGAAGGCGTTGAAGGCCACATGCCAGCAGAAGAAAGTGGTGGCAAAGGCTATGTCATTCTTGTCATCGTCCATCCACTTATAGCCAGAGATTGGTCTGAAGAGCATGAAGCTAATCTGCATCAGCCAGGAGCCCGTGACAAGGTACAGAAAGGCCTTGAGCATCCAAAGCAGCAGTTCATTGGGAGCCCACAGCTCCACAGTCACCACTAGGGTGAGCAGAAACAGGGCCTGGATGAGCAGCATGTGAGTCTGCAGCTCTACGCCTTCCGTGTCCTGCGTATGAGACACCATCAGTGGCAAAAGGAGACACATGCTCAAGGCTTGGGCACCTTGCTCCAGAACTATGCACCTCTTGGGCAGCAGGTTCTGGCTGACCACGTCTACACACCCATTCAGAAAGAAGGACATGTAGAGAGTGAGATGCTGCCACTGTTTGCGGTACATGAAGTTTCTCTGATGATGCACTTTGCTGATGAGTACCAGCTGCCAATGGATGCTGTGCAGCTCTTGCACTACTAAAATGCAAGAACTCAATATTTTCAGAAAACCAGTATAATACATTTGCCGTGACCTTGCCCATCTTCCTTTGCTCCAAGGAGGGCGTGGTGGATATTGGACAGGGGAGTTGCATATCACAGCCCTAGAGAAAAGTCCTGCATGATAAAGTCCATAAAGGAATAAGGACAGGCCAGGGTACAGATGACCCTCAAACCCTCCCATGGATTCCAAGGCAGGTGTGATCAAAGGCAGAAGCAAAAGCAAATGGCCATTCTCTCCGGGCTCTGGGACATGGAGGGAGCCTCCTGAAGATTACTTATAACCTCTACCCATCCCACTGTATTCATTTGAAGGAGGGAAATGGTTTTGGAGGAAACCCAAACTTAGGGTGGGGTGGGTGTCATGGTTTCCGTTATGGTCTTCTGCTCTGGTTCACTGATAACCAGCTAACCACTGACAATGACATCAGCATGTCTCCATCGCAATGCTTGGCTGACAGATGTTCTCATGCCCCACGACCCGGGCCTGCTGTCTCTCTGCCCACATGTTCCTCAGTGCCCTGGCTACCTTCCTCACTTTTGTCTTGTCTAGGTCCATGCAGAATGCAAAATACTATGAATAATATCAACCATTGAGCACATGGCTTATAAACAACAGAAAGTATCTCATTGCTAGAGGCTGGATGTTCAAAATGAAGCTGCTAGACGAATCAGTGTCTGGTGGGGCATGGTTTCCCACAAACAGCACTTTCTCACTGCGTTCTCACATTTTCCAAGCATCAAGCCTGCTCTCTGGGGGGTCTCCAGTTGGTGTGCCTCTATCATTTATAAAGGTTTTGCCCATGTGACCTAATTACCTCCCCAGAGGCCTCACTTCCTAGTACCATCATCTTGCATTAACACATGAAAATATTTTATTGTCACATAATAATGGATTTCATTATACCATCTTTACACATGCACGGAACATTTTTCAGTCATGTTAACCCCATTATTCTCTTCTGGATTCCTCCCACTTAAGCCAATCTCCCTTTTTCTAGCTAGCCTCATTTCTCGTTTCATGTCTTTGTGTGTGTGTGTGTGTGTGTGTGTGTGTGTGTGTGTGTGTGTGTGATCCAATGAGTCTCATTAAAGTTTTTTATAGACATGTGGGAATTATTCCACAGGAGCCTGGGCACCTATCAGTGGCTATAACATTGAAGAAAAGGTCTCTTCCTCCACCATTAATCTGTAACCTATAACCCACATAAATCTTCAGGGAGGGGTGGAACCTCCTGAGTCCTGCCTTTTCTGTGACAGGCTGTTGACAGGCTCACTCTTGCAACACATGAATTTTAAGGGACACAAACTTCTAATCATCTCTAAATTCACAGACTAAAGAACTCAGAGAAAACATGCAATACAGTATGTGTTCCTCGTGGTTCCTTATTAAGGGCTGGAGTTGTCTCTCAGTGGACATAGTGCTTGCCTAGCATGCTGGAAACCTTTTAAGCTAATAACAGTGTTATTAGTGTATAATAATTTGCTGTGAAATATTTTCATAAAGTTACATTTATTTAGAATTTGGTGGTCATGTTACCCTTCATGACAGACAACAAATGCAGAGTATGTCTCATTTTGTTTCACAAAGACCACACAGGGTTCCCTTAACTACATTTTGTTGCTATTAAGAATGTTTCATTTTAGCCAGGCAGTAGTGGTACAGGCCTTTAATCTTAGCACTTAGGAGGTAGAAACAGGTAGATCCCTGTGAGTGCCAGGACAGACAGGGCTACACAGAAAAACACTAGATGGATGGATAGATAGATAGATAGATAGATAGATAGATAGATAGATAGAATTCTATCGTAATTATTGCTGATATGAAAACCATAATTTTATGTTGCTCTTCTTGTTAATTCTTTTGTTGAATTGCCACTGTTCTAATTTTCAATGATTTAATATGATTATATTAAATATCATCTTCACAGAATAGAACACATCTCCTTTTAGAGGTACTTTTGTCTTTCCTTTGTACTTTGCGTGATTCCATATGCAACATTCAAAAACCACATAAAGATAAGTAACATGAGAAACATTTAGAATCAAAACTCAAGAACATGGTCACCTCCAAAGGTGAAGAATGACAGATTTTAAAGGGACATAGGAGACATCAAAAATGACAATATTTTCTTGTTCTTAGAGTTAGTGAGGAATGTGAGAATATGGACTGGATCACAACTGTATAGTTTATATGCATTCTAGAAATTTTATTTTATATCTATTCAATTTTTCCCAAGAATTAGAAAAGTAAGCAGTGCTATATATGCAAGCAATAGCTAATATCTAATAAATCTACTTTAGAGAGAGAGAACTTCAAAGTACCAAAATGTGTTTGTTCTAGGGCATCAGGTGTTACTATGTCACTTGTAATAGGCTTTCTCTTTCCTTTTTATTCCTTTCTATTCATCCATATACAAAGCATTTGAGAAAGAACCATGAGAAATGGAATTTCCCTCTTTCCCACCCCTCACCTCTATGCTCACCACATGCTAAGTGCTCCACTGCTGAGCTACATGCCCAGCCCAAGAATTCGATGCCTTCTGTTGCTTGAACGGGATCACTTTAGCCAAAGTTGATTTGAGGAAAGTGTTGGCAGCTTGCTAGTCACTTTTTTTTTTAATGTTTTATTTTTCCACTTCAGTCTTGATACTCAGCCCAGATTGGCCTTGAACTCTTAATGGACCTGCTTTGGATACCTGTGTCTGGGATTTACCTGCAGGCGTCATCGTGCCCAGCTCCTCACAGTCTATTAATCAACATGTTTTCCTTTCCAAATAACTCTAGTCAGTTTCTTCTGCTTCATCCTCACTTACTTCCCTTGTTTAGGCATCAAAGACTCTGTTATTAAAATATCTCTCAATCAGATTCAAGCTTCCTTTATTCTTATCTCTGCTGCAGCTAGGTGAGCTTCAAGGAAAGAAAGCTAATCATGTCAGCAGCTGATTTGGATTCTCCGGTGGCATCCTATGGCTTCACAGGTAATATCCATCCCTGAACAACCTTCAAGGCACCTGGGGCTTTGCCTGGGTCTCATTTCCTGTCCCTTTCCACATGTGTCTGAAGCTCGAGGTCGGCTTGTATATTTCTGTCCCTAATTCATTCTGATTTGGGAAGCTCCTCTTCCTCATTTGCCCTTCAAGGCTCAGCTTAAGCTCCACCTCCTCCCGGAAGGACAGTGTACTTTCCTGTGCAAATTATAGGTGTCTGCATCATTGCCTTTGTGTCACCATTTCATACTATGTATGATTATCCTCTTGGGCTCTTTAGAATCTAAGTCTGGAGGTGCCCATGAATGATGTAAGTAAATCATCAGGTGTGAACACATGGTCTCTACCATAAAGTAAAAAGACAAACAAGATACATGCATATGGGAACTGGTGAGAGGCTGGCTGACAGCAGTCCAGAAACACTGATCCTTAAAAAGCAAGAACTTTTTAAGTTGACTTCGCCTGGTGCCGCCTAAACAGAAACCGCTTTATTCATGAGAAAATAAAATGTGTACCACAGAAGTGAGGTCTTTTCACAGAAGAGAGAATATGCCAAGCTGTTCCTGCGTCTGCTGTAGTCCTTCCATGGGACCATCCACTTATTTGTATTCCAAGGCAGCATAGATGAATGGGGCTATTTAAGTTAACCCTACAATCAAAAGGACAAAGTTAAAATGAATTTAAACCTCTCACTCAGCTTTTGTGAGTCTAGAATCTGGGAACATCTCATTCTATAAAGTAGAATGGGTATGCTGGTGAATGGAGCAGATGAAAGGGCTGAGAACAGCAGAAATAGAACAAAAAAGAGATTAGTTGTTGCATAGTCATTTTCTTTGGCTTAAATTGGTAACATTTGGCAGCTATCTCTCCAGATCTCTTGGGATATCAGACAACTTGATGGCATGGAACTTCAGTATGAGTTGACTCCATTTTGGTTTGGTCTGTTGGGCCTGGTGTACTGGCTCAGTCCAAACCAGTGGCCTTCTATACATTGTATTTAATGGCAGTAACCTTGACCCAGGATTTGAGGAGGAGGAAAGAGTATGGGTATAGGAGACCAGAGTTCTCCTAAGCAGTCAGGTGTATTCAGCCACTGGAAAAGCATCCTTCAGTGTTGACTAATAAGTTGGCCTTGTGGCTTACAGTCTAGTATCAGCCAGTCCCTTTGGAACACAAATAGAGTAATGCAGTAGGGTTTCTGGATCTGTAAAGCAACTGCGCTGATTTTGCTTAAAATTCATGTTGCTCTTGTGAACCCAATCCAGCCTTCAGGCTGACTTTCTGCCATCTCAGCTGTAGGAACACTCTGATGTTGTTCAAACAATTTATTTTCTTTTAAAAGGAGCATCTTAGCATCCTTGGCCCTTGCACTGAAACTCAGCAAAGATGTGTGAGTCACCTGCCATTAGCCAGCACTGTGCTGGAAGCTGGTAACAAATACAAAAGATGTTCCACTTGCCTTTAAAGGAACTCAAAAACTGTAATCTCACCACTCGAAGTGGTCCATAGGCCTCCAGTCTCAATATCACCCAGAGTGTGTGGGATATGTAGAATTTCAGACTCCCAAACCTGTGTTTGACCAAGTTCTCCAGTTGATTCAGGTGTGTAACAAATTTAAAAAACATTGGTTTATATTTAGCTAAATTAGTATTGATTTAGATTTTTATGGTGGTGGTATAGTCAGAATATGTAAGTGAGATTAATTCTGATGGGAGGACTCAGGATGACCCTAATGGGTATCTGGTAAGTGAGGAGCAGTTAGGGTAAGGGTTGTTGGGGGTGGTGCAGAGGCAACAGGTCACATTGGCAGAATAGGACAAAAGTCTTTCAAGAGCTCCCAATCGCTCTCTGGCATAGATAGCTCTGCCCAACCTGCCCATATATCCTTGGCATTGACCTACGCGTTAAGTCTCTCCAGACCCTAGTCACTTGACTTCCTCTCTAGTTGCCCACTAGGGTGTGGACAAGGAGAGGCCTCCCAGCTCTTCACCCTTGGTGACCCCTCAGGGATAAGGGGCTAATATTTGCAGTCAGCAAAGGGTACCGAGTCTCAGATCTCATGCCAGGCTATCTGGTCTCTGGCAGCAACTCTGAAGATGTGGTAAGATGTGGGTGTAGGATCCACGTGCATTCCAGGCAATCCAAAAAGCCTATGGGGAGAAGATGATAAGGAACGTTGGCTCTAGAGACAGTATAAAAGAGTGAAAAAACATGGCAAAGGAATATTTGCCTGGGCCCTTGTGTCCCTTCCAGGCCCGAGAGCCTAGAGTTTTGGCATCATATAGACAATTTTGGAAAGGCCTGCCATTTTTTATATTTCCTTTGAATTCATTTGCCAGTGTCAAAATTGTAACATTCTACTTGGGGACATGATCTTCATCCATGTCACATGGGCAGCGTTTGCACTGGTGTGTCTATCATGGTTCCCTGGGGGGGAGTCTATTGGCTAATGATATGTTTGTTATTAACTGTCTTGTGAGCAAATCTATTACTTTTCTTCATAAAATTTAAAAAAAATCTCCCATAGTGTATGGAAACTGAGTATGTTCTGGCCAAGTGTTCTGATGCATGTTTCTCAGACAGTCAGATACTTATTAGTAAAGAAGCAGTGAAAAATTCCACAATAGAGAGTTTTATTAATGATTTTAACATTTCACAAAGCTAAACACTTTACAGGAAATACTTCATTTGTTCCACACAAATAATGAGATTATTCATTTTGGATGATTTGGGCTATAAATAATTGGGAATCTGATTTCACTGGCTTGAAGTTTGTTTTTTTGTTTTGTTTTTTGCTTTTTCCCCTGGAAACAGGGTTTTTCTATATGGCCCCGGCTGTCCTGTAACTCATTTTGATTGTCCTCAGAAATCCACCTGGCTTTGCCTCCTGGTGGGATTAAAGGCATGAGAACTTTAAAAAAAAATAACCATTAACTTTACTCTAACATGAATTCTAGAGGGAACAAACCACTTGAGCTGGCTAATCTGATGGAAGAAGTGATTAGCATCCGGGCTGTTTCCTGTTTTTCTCTCAGTGGTTCATATTGGCCTTTGTCCTCAGCAAGCATCAGAGTTTTAAGATGGCTGCCACACTTCCAGAAACCACAACCCCACAGCTTTATTTTACATATGCTATGCTGTCTCTATATGGATGCAAGTTTCTTCATGTTCCTCATGTATATGATAGGGGAAGGCCTCACCCAGAGGCCCTTTAGCAAACTGCCATTTCTCTGACAGCATCTTCATTTTACACCTGTCCCTGAATTCAAACACCAGCGAGGGAAATCACAGGACTGACCTGGTGAAGCCCTTCCTTACTATAATATGTAGGGTTATCATAGTGCTAAATAAATGGAAATTATCATCGTTTTCAGGGTGTTAGCATGGATTTTGTCAAGTTTGATATTTGTAACAACTGCACTGAGTAAAGGATGCTCCCTCTCCATAACAGCTGAGGTAACTGAGCCTAGGCCCGAATGTCAGAGACTGTCCTTGTTCAGATTGCTGCCTTTCTTGACTGGGGAGTTTCTTTTCCATGAGTGTATGCCAGCTGACCCACCTCGTGGATTCGATCTGCTATGGTGGATTCTCTCTGCTATGGTGGTGGTGGTGGTGGTGGTGGTGTGTGTGTGTGTGTGTGTGTGTGTGTGTGTGTGTGTGTGTGTTGTTTGTGTGTGTGAATTTTTTATTCATATACTGAAGTCTCCAGCACTACAGAAGATAATCTTTTGTTTTGTTTTGTTTTGTTTTTTGTTTTTCGAGACTGGGTTTCTCTGTGTAGCTTTGGAGCCTATCCTGGCACTCGCCCTGGAGACCAGGCTGGCCTCGAACTCACAGAGATCCACCTGCCTGGCCTCCCAAGTGCTGGGATTAAAGGCACCACCAACGCCCGGCCAGAAGATAATCTTATTGGGGGGGGGAGACTATTGCAGATGGGATTATCTAAATTGAGGTCCTACTGGGGTAAGGTGGGCCCCTGATCCAATATAATGGGTGTCCTTATTAAAAGAGAAAAAATGGGCATATATCCAGCACACCTGGGCCAGCACACAAGCAATCTGGGTAATATTTCTGTAGCCTTCAGGAGTCAGTGTGCTGATGCCTTGATCTCTTCATCTTTGCCCCTAGAGCTAACAGTCACGTCCTGTTGTTTAAGTCACTCTGTCTTTTGTACTTTGTTACAGCAAACTCAGGAGGTCGGAGCTGTGTCGTTGATTGGGAAACCACAGCAACTGAGGATGTTTTGTCCTCTGGGAGCCTCTTCTGTTTCTACAAGGCACCCCAAAATTGCACTGATTAGATTTTTTGATTGTGTCAGATTTTACATCAATATTGTGGTTGTGCACTGCCTGAACTGGAATAGCATGAGTTTGGAAAAGTCCCAGATTCTCACAGAAGCTCACTTTGTTTGCTTCTTGTTTCCCCTCTTTGATCTTGCTGTGTTTCCAAGGATGACTCTGAACTTCTGGTCCTCCCGCCTCCACCTCCCGCCTCCACCTCTGCAGTGCTGGAATCAGAGGTGTGTGTTACTGTGCTGGATCGTTTGTGGAGCTGGAGATGGAACCCAGGGCTTCATGCATGCTGGGTAAACAAACTACCAACTGAGCTACCAACCCTTGTTTTGTTTTCAATCTTGAAGTAGCAGACAGAAGCGTCCCTGTCTTTTGTTAGCACATGTGTTTGTTTAGTCTTCTCCATGCTGAGGGGTCCACACCTCCAAGCTTCCAAATCCAGCCTTTACATAGGAATGGTGTTCCCATTCACTAAGACTGTACCACCTACCTACCAGCATTAAATTCCCATACCAGTCCTACTCCATACTATGGAATGGACTCTGGAAACCAGCAGTGAGTGGAGCAGGATGCGGGTGGGGTGTTCTGTCATTATCTACACAAAATCCCAAACTTTCAGCAATATTTAGATTTTGTTCTGCTTGTCAGTTCATTCTTTTGTCAGTATATGTCTAACTCTTCCTGCTGTAAATTTCCATTTTATTCTTCAACAAATATGCATCTTACAATTCCCCTAATCTTGGAAATGAATCAGTTGGCTAAACTGGTTAACACTGTCTAAAAAGGAACTGGACTGGCTGTAAGTTATGTGGTTATCTTTGCAAGTTTCATACCACTGAAGAACACTGACATTTGTTAAGTTCTGTTCTTTCAGACAGTCTCAATATTCTGAATAACTTCCTCTAAATGACCTATCAGGTCACAGTAGCAGGTAACTGCATTTTTCCTGCTATTTAAATTTCCTACTACTTAACATCTAATTCTAAGTGCACAAGTACAAATTTGGGGTACCTTTTCATTTTCCCTCTCTGTGTGTGATCCATCTTCCACCTAACACTGCCCTATTCTCTATCATGTTGACATCATAAAATTGGCTTTCAAGTTTGGACCATGAAATTCAATTGCTAATCTTTTTTTTTTTCCACTATGTACACAGAAAGCAACATGGTTGATTTAAATGTCATAGTCACCATCTACTTAAAAAGAGTGCTAACTCTAAGTCACTAGGGCATTGTGAAAACTGAGATGGCAATGCTCACAAAAGCATGGTAAAGATGCTGTGCTCACCTCTTGGTGCCTCGGTGGGCTGTGCACTTACAGAAAGACACACTCCAGCTACACTGTGAACAATGGGGCATGACATTTAAAATTAAACGGTTTGGGCAGTGTGGGTGTAGAGATGGCTCTGTGGTTAAGAGTGTTGTGGCTCCTGCAGAGGACCTGAGTTTGAGACCCAGCACCCATGTCGGGCAGCTCACAACTACCTGTAACTCCATTATATTTTGTGTATGTGGATTAGTATAATAGTGACAACTACAAATGTCTGAGTCAACAACTGCTATAGCACTGTTAGCTATTTATCTGCTTCTCATTTAAACAAATCCCCAACAGAACATTCAAACCTTGTATGGGGCAAGAAAAACTGTTTTTCTTTGCCTGATACTGTCTCATACATTATGGAACGTTCAATATCTCTAGCTTTGGTCTATGCAACAGCAGTAACACTTCCCATCATTATGAAACTGAAAATGTCCCTTAAAGCTTTCAAAGGGTTCCCAAGGAGAATGCTACTGTCAAAATGTTGGGAGATAATTCCCCACAGAGCCTGCTTCTTTCTTCTTCTTCTTCTTCTTCTTCTTCTTCTTCTTCTTCTTCTTCTTCTTCTTCTTCTTCTTTTCTTCTTTTTAACACATACACACTATGTAACAATATGATATACATATATATATATATATATATATATATATATATATATATATATGCTAATACAGGCTCCAAAGAATGCTTGCCATCCTGTGTCTGGCTTATTTTACTTAATATAATCATTTCCAGTTCTACCCATTTTCCCACAAATGTCATGATTTCATTTTTCTTTTGAAGATGTTTGTTATCACATTTGTTTTGTGGATATGAGTTATGTGCATATAGAAGTCAGAGGCCAACCTGAGGGAGTTGGTTTTCTCCTTTCACCATCTGGCTGTGGCCTTTTCATTAGGTGATTATCTCCTTTGTTGTATGGAAGCTTTCTATTGTTATTTGTTGATGGAGTTTTCTTGTCCCACCAGGTCCGGCTGCCACTTCAGCACCAAATAAGCACACAAAGACCTATATGGCTAGGGCTTCTTATTGGTTAGCTCTGTCTTAATTACTAACCCATTTCTATAAATCTATGTATTTCCATGTAGTCTTGGCTTGCTGGAGAATCCTCGGACTGGCTACATCGTGTCTCTCTGGCTACCTTTCCCAGAATTCTCCTCATCTCCTAGTCCCATCTATCTTCCTGCCTCTATTGGCCAGACAGTGTTTTATTCATCAACCAATAAGAGAAACATATATTAAGAAGGACATTCCCCCATCAGTTTGTTTGTTTGTTTATGTTCAAGACAGGGTTTCTCTGTGTTGCCCTTGCTGTCCTGGAACTCACTCTGTAGACCAGGTTGGCCTTGAACTCAGATCTGCCTGCCTCTGCTTCCTGAGTGCTGGGATTAAAGGTGTGTACCACCACAACCAGCTAAAACTTATTTTTTGAGACACGATCTCACTATGCAGTCCTGGCTGGCTTAGAAGTCATATGTAGACCAGGCTTGCCTTGAACTCATGAGATCTGCCTGTCTTTGCTGCCCAAGTGCTGTGATCAAAGGCATGTATCACCATGTTTGTCTGAAGACACTTTCTAATTGTTCTAATCCATTACTGACTGGCTTCAGTTTGGACTTTTTTCAAGGACGTTTGAAAGGCAAACAGCTTTGAGTCTGGAAATAGTGACCTCAGAGCAAAAGGTAGCATGCTGCTTGCTATTGCAAAAGATTCAGGCTTGCTAAGCTTGGAGGCCCTTCCCATATGCAGCCCCGTGTGTGGTTAAGTGTCTCCTGATGCTCTTCACACTGGCCTGAGAACTGAGGCTGGGAAATGGAACAGGAAAATGTGGGTGCTCTGGTTTCTGCTGTTGGCACAAATCAAGTTCATAGTTTATAAACTGGGTGCCTCTGTTGCCTACAAATGCACACAAGATGGCAGGGCTAATTTTCACTAGGAAACAGGGTAAAGCTTCATTCTTTTACACTTCTTGACAACTGCC
This sequence comes from Cricetulus griseus, assembly GCF_003668045.3. Classification (NCBI taxonomy): domain Eukaryota; kingdom Metazoa; phylum Chordata; class Mammalia; order Rodentia; family Cricetidae; genus Cricetulus; species Cricetulus griseus. The sequence continues at coordinate 37,841,974 of NC_048598.1, read as the reverse complement.
CCTTGAAGATCTCCAGAGCCAGATGGGGTGGCACACACCTGCAACCCCAGTACGCAGGAGGCACAAACTGTAAGATCAATGCAAGTTGGAGGTCAGTGTGGCCTATATGGAAAGACCCTGTCTCAAAAAAAAATCAAAACCTAATAAGCAACAAACAAAAGTGACTCATCAGAAGTATAGCTAACTCCACGAAGTATATCTTAGTATATCTGTTCCCAAATTCCAGGCATTCATAGCAGATAGCCATCAAAACCTGAATGTCAGACTTAGAGTATCTCAGGTAATCTGGTCTATTTTATAACCTTCCAAATCTTATCATTTACCTTTGTCCCATTTCAACAAAATGCAGCTTTATCTTTCCAATTTCTTTCCCTAAAGGCTTGGCCATTTCCTTCCTGTTGTTCTGTCTCCTATACCAAACACCGATTCATTGACACTGCCTTCAAAAACACACAAAATTTGAGCACTTCTTTTCCTCATTTCCCTCATTTTGGGTCTTCCCATCCCCAATTCCCTTCTAGATGATTGCCAATACCTCCTAACTGTTCTCCTGTTTCCTCCCCAGCTCACTTAATGCCTTTAAAAATTAAAAATATTTTTTAGATTTATTTGTTATTTATTTACTGTGTCTGCATGTGTGTCTGTGCACCAACTGTATGCCTGGTGCCTGCAGAGGCCAGAAGATGGCATTGGATCTCCTGGAACTAGAGTTATAGGTGGTTGTGTGTTATGATAAAGCTCGAGGGGAACCTTGGTGGATTCCAGGGCACCTGGGGGTGACAGAGGCGGAGGACAAACATGCCAGGCAGACAGAGCTTAAGTGAGAAGTTGTATTAGAAAGGGAAGAGGGGGGAGGAAAGAGAAGAGAGGTAAAGAGACACAGAGACAGAGAAAGGACAGAAGAGAAGAGGGAGACAGGAAAAGTACTGTCTGCCCCAAGGGAACAGCAGGAAAGAGAGTGTAAGTGGGCAGCGGTCTTTCTTTTAAGGGGGTCCTAAGTACCTGTGTGCAGTCTACTTAGCCATGGAATCCTGGACTGACCAGGGTACTGCCTGAGTGCAATCTGCCAGGCAGGCCAACATAATGCCTGAATCCTTACATTGTGGATGCTGGGAACCAAACCTGGTCCTCTGTAATAATAGTGCTCCAAACCACTGACCCATATCTATAGCTGCTAACAGCACATTTTAAACACAGCACTCACAATGATTTTATTTAAATTTTGGTCTGGTTAAACCATTTTATGGCTCAAAATCTCTCATCTCTACAGTCTCCTTTTCTGCTTGATTTCTCATTCTACACATTAGTAGCATCTAATCACACACACACACACACACACACACACACACACACACACACACACACACACACACCAAATACCAAAAAGCAAGGATAGAAGAATCAGGGAAGGCACCACTCCTTGTGTGCAGTGCTCACAGCGTGTCCTTCACCTGGCACATTGGCTCAACAGATTCTGTATTCTTAAGAGGTAGTGCCTATCTGACTTCCTGCATAGAACTGCCCCAGTCCTAAGAGCTGTGCATTCCTCTACTGGAGGGAAGCCCGAGTCTCTCTTACAACACACCACAGCCCCCTCTTCTTTGGGAATTATGTGCTATTTGTGCACATACTATTGTCTTTCCTGAACATGGGATTCTTGAGAGCTGAGACTGTCTTCTTCATCAGGCGCTATCTGCATCACGTGGTAGGGGCATTGGATCAAGTTTCTTGGTTGAAACAGATGTCTGGCTCTTGTTTGCTGAATGCGGCACACAGAGGCATTGCAAAAGGTGGAATCTAGTATTCTGGTACCACAGCCCCTTGTTTTCAGCTTAGATGGATGAGATCTGAGGGTTTGCTGTCATCAAAAGCAAACGCTGGTCGATTGCCAGAGGGCATCTACCCCATCCTGGCTTCTGCTTCAAAGGTCCCCCAAGTCCCAGCCGCAGCGCTCTTGATCTTTCTTTGTTTGCTCATTAAAGTTAATTTGGGACATGAAAAGACCCAGGACTGAATATTTCATTAAGGCCGGGTCTTCTTAATTCAGGAACTGCAGACAAAACAGGTGGAAATAGGGCAAAAGTTGCACACAAGGCCAGTCACTTTAGCCCTCTGTTCAAAGGCTGCATCTTTAGGGATGCTAAGGACAAGGACACTGAGGAGCACACTTGTGTCTTCACAGAGACACTATCAGTTTTCAAGGAGCCTCATACTGTCCTTCTTGGGGAACTTCTGTGAAAATGGTTGTGTCCAGAGCATCCTGGCCTTGGTCAAATTATGCTGAATGTTGCTATCAGCCACCATTTCTGGAATTCTTACTATGTGCCAAGGGTTTTGCTGAGTTTTTTGTTTGTTTGTTTTTCAGAGTTTCTGTGATAGAATTGGAATTCCAGCATACGGTCAGACTCTAAGAGTATACATAACTCACTGCCATGCTCCATTGCTTCTTAGGGTGTCTTTCTTAGTGACAGGAAAGACACTAACTAGTGATGGCTGTATTCTGTGGTGTTGTTCTGAGGTGACATAACCTTTTATTTAATTTCATTGTTTAAAATCATTTTCAAATTGTAGGTGTGTGAAAGCAAAAGAGAGAAGAAATGAGAAAGAGATGGGGAGAGAGTGACAGAGAGGAGGAGGAGGGGGAAGGAACAGGGGGAGAGAGAGGAAGAGAGAGGCAGGGGAGAGAGAGAATGGGAATGTCAAGAGTCCTGATTTATCACTCTCCAACTTATTTCCTAGAAGCAGTGTCTCTCACTGAATCTGGAGCTAGGCTGTTAGCCAACAAGCCAAAGATCTTGTCTCCCTTTCCCTAACTCCAAAGTGTCCTTGCTTTTTCACAGGTGGGCTGGGTATTTGGACTCACATTTGCATGACAAGTGCTTATGTCTGCTGAACTGTTTCTGAATTCCTAAAACTACATGTATTTGAGGAACGAAAGAACAGAGACTGACATACAAATTACTGGTGCTCTGAGAAGCCAAGGATAGCTCTGCCTATGTGACATGTCATATAAACTTGAGTGACATAAAGCTTTACACAGATGAGAAGTGATGAACATGCAAATGTAATACATGTAACTAGTCTAAACTTACTGTACTTTCTTTCAGTGTGTGTGTGTGTGTGTGTGTGTGTGTGTGTGTGTGTGTGTGCAACTCTGGCTGTCCTGGAACTGCTATGTAGATCAGGTCAGGCCGGCCTTAAAAACTCAGAGGCTGGCCTGTCCCTGCCTCCCATTGTTGCCATTAAAGGAATGAACTACCAGGCCCTACCTGGTTTCCACCTGGTTTTTAAAGGAAGAATTAGGGCTTAAAATTCAACAGTAAAGTGGGGCGGTGGTGGTGCACGCCTTTAATCCCAGCACTAGGGAGGCAGAGGCAGGCAGATCTCTGTGAGTTCAAGGCCAGCCTGGTCTTCAAAGAGAGTTCCAGGACAGCCTCCAAAACCTACAGAGAAACTCTGTCTCAAAAAACAAAAACAAAAAAACAAAAAAGAAAATCAACAGTAAATCTAAATGCACCAATAATCATGATAAACTTAAGTATCTTAAATTCTGCCAAAGTAACACACTTGTTTAGAACAAGGTGAAATTCTCTAAGTCAAAATACATAGTATTTGTGAGACATATGCTTAAAATAATGGTACACACACAAAAAAGTAGAAATGTAAGCCTTTTTTGAAAAATAAAAATATCGCTGTAATAATACTATAAGTCAAAAGAAAATGCAATGTAAGGACATTAACAATAAAGAGTAGCAAAGACATTGTCATTTTCTCTTATGTTCATTCACCAGGAAGATATAACAATTATTAACCTTAATAAGTTGACAGTCTGGTATGATATCTAACTACATATGCATATATATGCAGAAAATAAAAAATGATAAAAATATAAATGGAGGGAATAACCCAGAGCCATAGTCAAAGAGCTTAAACCCAGACTTAAATATATCAGGTTAAAGTAGAAATGAATATAGATGATATGACCATTGCTCGAGGAACAGATATAATGAAAAGCAATATGTATATCTCAAAAAAAAACAAAGAAATAACATCAATATAAAAAGAATTGAAAAACAGATGATGCAATTTATTTCGAAATTAGAAGATATTTTCATAGGATCTTTCACTGCCTCAGTGGGTAAAGTTACTTGCTACCAAGTCTGACCATCTGAGTCTGATCCCTGGGCCTCACATTGTGAGAGGAGAACCAAGTCCCTCAAGATGTCCTTTGACGTCCAAGTATGATCTGTAGCATGTGCATGCATGCATGTGCACACATGCTTGTGTAGCTCGTACACACACACATACACACACACACACACACAGAGAGAGAGAGAGAGAGAGAGAGAGAGAGAGAAACACAGGCACGCACACATACACACACACTAAAAACTGTAATGAAAAGATATTCTTCTAGATAGTTTTGGGGTTAAAGAGAGAATATAAACAGAAATGGAAAAACTACCTCTCCCAAAAGAAAGATAATAACTCCACATATCAAAACCTGCATGCCTACAGAATGGCTCCTCTAACTGTACAGAGATGTATATACTTTGGGTCTGATTAATTTTGCTGTGTATTTTTTTGTTTGTTTGTTTGTTAGCAAGCTCTTTTTTCCCAAAGCATAGTATTTTTTTTTTTATTGGTTATTTGGGAGTTTCATACAATGCATCTTGATCATGCTCACTTCCCATTCCTCCCTGGGCCATACTCCCATCCTTTTGCTCCCCCTCAAAAAAAAAAAAAAAAAAAAAAAAAAAAAAAAAAAAAAAACCCTTCTTAGTCTGATTTCATGGTTTTACTTTTACGTGTTTGGTTTTCTTCTTAGGAGTTTTAGCCTAGTTTTACCTAATCCATACATATTTAATAGCAAAGAAACCATCAACTGTTGAAAAAGAAGTTTCTTCTTTCCTGTTGATGGAACAACCCAGAGAAACAAGTTCAGCTCAGCTGTTTGTAATTAAACCTTATCTGTAAAGGTTAGGCTCCCTTCTAAGCCTGACCTGAGACTCCAGTCTTCCAGGAATCATGGGTTTCAGCATGCACCCTTTCTTTACAGCTCCCAAATACAGAAGCATCCTGCTTGCTGTAAATACATCCTAAGATAAGTCTTTATTCTGTTAGTCACCAGTCAATCACCAGCATAAACATTGGCAACTGAATGTTTGCAAGCTCTTTATAAAAAATTAAAAAAAAAAAAACAAAAAAAAACAAGAATCAACCTGTCAGGGATCTGGTGTCAGAAGAAAAAGTACTACAAGTCCCTGTGATTGGGGTGAGTGTTGGGTAAGCAGCTTATGTCTTGTAGGTTCATTCTTCTGAACCTTCCCCCTCCTTAAACTACAGTGCCACTATCCAGCATTGTAGCTGCTAGACACAGGTGTTAAGAAGAAGTATTAAGATAAAATATAATATAAAACTCAATCCCTTAGTTATAATGGCTGCTTTTCACTTGTTCAATAACCATGATAGCTACAAGATTTGGAACAGTTATAAGTACTAGAAAAATTCCTATCACCACAGAAAATTTAATCTGACAAGAGTTACCAAGAAAGTTCTGACATGCCAGTTTCACTAAATGTAGATAGCTACTTCTTTTTTTTTTTTTTTAAATTGTTTGTTTGTTTTTCAGAGACAGGGTTCTTCTGTGTATCCTGGCTGTCCTAGAACTCACTTTGTAAACCAGGTTGATCTCAAACTCACAGAGATCTGCTTGCCTCTGCCTCCTGACTGCTGATCAAAGATGTGTGCTACCACTGCCTGGTGACGGCTAGTTTTTAACTGACCCACTCAACAGATCTTACATCATTCTTACATGTCTGAACTTATTAAATCAAGAGTTTCATGAAATAAAGCTCATGTTGATAACTGTGGTTCCAATTCCTTAGTTGCATTGTTCGCAGTCAAACATTTGTAGAAGTTGTTCGCATCCATGCTGTCCACACTGGCCAGCACTGACCAATGAGATCTAACCACTACTTTGATATATTGATTTCCTATCCTACTGCAGACCCGGCCTTGGACATCCTCTCCTGGGCCTTACTGGAACCCTATAGCTACAGACCTGGAGGTCATCAGAAGCTCCTGCCTCTGGGTTACTCCCTCCTGTGGTGTCACTCTCCCAGCGGCAGCTTCTGGGAGGGGGTTAGCTGGAGGAAGGCTTTCTCTCTCTGGCGGGAGAGGCTCTCAGACAGAAAGGACCTGGGGGAATAGGGCAGTCAAAGTTCTAATCTCATCTGTTCTCCCCTTCCATGTATCATCTTAGGCTCCTCTTTCTTTTCCCATCAGCACCTTTGACTTTATGTTAGAGCGGCAGAGCCAAGCACTTAATCGGATCTGCTGTATATACCCCATATAACATGGCACCATTCTTTACCATATCTGCCCCACAACTACAAGAAGTGAGCAATTATTCTGACAGAGGCCTAAACTCATTTTCATCCTCTGCTCATCTTCTGAGTTGTATGTTTGGGAGGCTTTCACTTTGTCTCCTTGCTCTATGCACTGTCTTGGGCTGCATTTTTCCAGTGTGACTCTCTGCAATAATAAAGATGTTCTATGTCCGTGCTATGCTGTAGCATGGTGCTAACTTGAACATCTGTCACTAAAGTAACTGATTTTTATATCTATTTCACCTTTAAGTTAATTTAGAAAGTGTTATTTACTGGTGTGTGGAAGCGAGAGAGCAACTTCCAAGAGTTACTTCCTGCCTTTCTCCATGGCTTCTGGGGATGGAACACAGCACGTGCTCCGATCCACTGAGCCACCTCACCAGCTCTAAATAAATATTTTCGGTTAGTGCAGTGGGCTGGTTTCATTATGATATTTTTATACATAAGCACCATGATGCTTTGTTCTAATTCATCCCACTTCCTCATACATTTTATTTGATTTAATTAATTTTAATTAATTAATCTGGTAGACACAATTAGTGTCTACCCAGATTAGATAGCACAACTGCTGTGCATCAAAAAGCTGCACAGCACCCAAAGGTTTAGAAGCACTGTTGAGCCAGGCAGTGGTGGCGCACGCCTTTAATTCCAGCACTCGAGAGACAGAGGCAGGTGGATCTCTGTGAGTTCAAGACCAGCCTCGTCTACAAGAGCTAGTTCCAGGACAACCTCCAAAGCCACAGAGAAACCCTGTCTCGAGAAACCCCCCCCCCCAAAAAAAAAAAGAAAAAAGCACTGGGAGTCATTTCCTCTCTCAATCCTCAGTTCTCTCATTTGCAATTCAAGCAATGCATTCTAGGGGTAATTGTGATGTCACTATGTGCTAAAAGTTAAATGTCTCAGTTTTTTCTGAGAAGGTGATTATATGTGTCTTACTCAACTGCACGAGGGACTGTAGTAGCTAGTTTTATGTCAACTTGATACAAGCTAGAGTCATCAGAAAGGAGGGCGCCTTGATTGAGAAAATGCCTCTAAGATTCGGCTGTAGGCAAGGAGTAGGACATTTTTTTAATTAGTGATTTATGGGGGAATCACTTCCCCCATAATCAAGAGTTAGCAATGGTTCATTGTGGGTGGGGCCACTCCTGGACTGGTGGTCCTGGGTTCTATAAGAAAACAGGCTATGGTGGTGCATGCCTTTAAACCTAGCACTTGGGAGGCATTGGCAGGTGGATCTCTGTGATTTTGAGGCCAGCCTGGTCTACAAAGGACAGACTCCAAAGCTACACAGAGAAACCCTGTCTCGGTGGGGGTGGGGGCGGGGAGAAAACAGGCTCAGCAAGCCATGAGGAGAAAAGCAGTAAGAAGTATTTCCCCAGGTCTCTGCATCAGCTCCTGCCTCCAGGATCTTCCCTGTTTGAGTTCCTGTCCTGACTTCCTTCAATGATGAATTATGATGTGGAAGTATAAGCCAAATAAACCCTTTCCTCTCCAAGTTGCTCTGGTTGTGGTGTTTCATTATAGCAACAGTAACCGTAATTAAGACAAAGATCTTGTCCAGAATTTCATCTTTAGGGTCACTCCTGAAGCCACTACTACTGTATGGTCCCCTGATCCAGAATCCCATGTCCCAGTGAGGTAAAAGCATTAAATACATTAACTAAAGAACCATTTAAGATATGCTGGCACTCAAGAGTTAGCAATGGTGAAGAGCTATTAACTACATCTATCTGATGTTCAGGGAAATGGGCAGCTTGAGCTATGGGAGCCAGCCTCCTGTTGGAGCTATGGCCTTCTGTAACGATACAACCAACCTACCCTGAGGGGCTCCAGGGGCAGATTGCTCACCAGAGTCCTGCCAGTCCTCTCATTAGCAAACCAAAGCAGAAGCACAGGGTGAAGGTCTCCACTGTTGTCCCTAAGTACCAACAGATAGGGTGGAGAGGGTTCTAGAATAGTAAGCAAGATAGCCCTCATGCTTTTGTTTAAATTAAGAAAAATCTAGGCTTAGAATCCTCATCAAAATACCACCTGTGTGTCCCTAGCTAAGCCTTGGCCACACAACCAGTCTTCTTCCCATTGGAACAATCTCCTAGCGAAACAAAATGGGTTATAAACACTAATGAAGATAAGGATGATAACGATGGCAAGCCAAGCCACCAAAGACAGACAGACTGAAAGATGACTACAGCTCCCTCAGTAATTGTCACTGCCCTCTGGCAGCTATTCTAACCGTGCATCTCTCCCATGAATATCTCTGGCCAGTGAAATACTCTCCAAACATGTTCAAGACTGTGCTCACAACATTCTTTATTGCCTTCATTTTCTTGCTTGTTTTGTTTTTGTTTTTTTCCCATGCTAGCCTAAACCTCACTGTATAGTTCAACTTGTCCTCAGACTTACGGCAATCCTGCTGCCTCAGCCTCTCAAGTGCTGGGATTAGACACATGAGCCACCACACCTGGCTCACTGGTCTCTAATTCTAAGGGTCATTGTTAATGTACATTTAGGAAGTGTATGTGTATATTACACTTTTAAGCTCCTTGAGGACTGTGTCGCCACAGTTAACAAACTCATTTGAAATGAATTCTGAGGAACTTTCCCCCTATCTTATCACCTGATGGAGTCAGACAAATGACATCGGCTATGCCTGGGGTACTCGGAAATACAGGGGGCCCCCAGATGAGAAAGGTAGGTCTGAGAGGAGTGGAGGACTTTCCATGGGTTTCTGTAGTCAGGCTACTTTCCCTCTTAAAGTATCTTTCCACCTATTCTGCATCCTCAGATTTTGGAGCTGTCTGGCCATTCTGCTAATCATTCACCATGTTTGGCTTCCTCCTCAGCTTCTGTGGGTAGTGTCTGATTTGGGATGAGTGATTCCTATCTTCAAAGTCCTAAGATCAGAATGCTCATGTTTTAATGAACAGCACACATCCTTGATGTTAAGCCAGCATGCAGGACTAGATTTCACAAACGGAACATTATGTAGGCTCACTTGTTCTGTATCCATGCTGCTGTCAACTTGAACTTCAGGTGTCCTGGGGAACGTTCTGTTCTCCTCCACTGATACCTGATGCCCCCATCTCAGTTTCCAGGAAATTAGGAGATAAAAATGGTGGCCAGGAGGTGGATGATATTTGCTTGTGCCCCCACATTCATTGTGTCCCCAGACCCTACAGGCCCAGGGCACAAGAAGTGCCATTGCTAATGGGAAGACACTGTCCCAAGTAGAAATGGGACACACAGAAGCATGTCTGTTCATGGAAAACACTTGGTGGAACCGCAGACTCGGGTACAAGGAACCACATTTAGCCACAGTAGCTCAGGATTTCCCAGAGCAAAGGTGGCTACCTGGAAACTTTCCTCTCTGGTCCCCTCTGTAATCATATCCATAGCTTCCCTTTGCATCTCTTCTGTCTGAGCATTCACCCTTTGGAGCTTTTTGGCTATTATAATCTTAAGGTTTTCCTAATATCTTTTGATTGGCTAAAAAAGAAAACTTATGGGGGGTGGTAAACACTCCATTTTATTCTCTCTCTGTCTCTGTCTCTGTCTCTGTCTCTCTCTCTATATATATGTGTATATATATATATATATATATATATATATATATTTCTTTTCTTTTTTAAGAATTACTTATTTATTATATATACAGTGCTTTGCCTGCATTGCATGTATGTCTGGCTGCATACGTGCAATGTATATATTACATGTATTAAAGGTGGTTGTGAGCCACCATGTAGTTGTTGGGAATTGAACTCAAGATCTTTGGAAGAGCAGCCAGTGCTCTTTACCTCTAAGCCATCTCTCCAGCTCTCTCTCTCTCTCTCTCTCTCTCTCTCTCTCTCTCTCTCTCTCTCTCTCTTAAGGACACTTAAGAACACCTTCTTATATAGCTGGGCATGATGGTGTATGCCTTTAATTCCAGCACTCAGAGGGTAACGGCAGGTGAATCTCTGTGACCTGGTTTACCCAATGAATTCTAGGCTAGCCAGGACAATAAGTCCCTGTTACAAAACAAAACAAAAATTACTCTTTCTCACTTAGAGAACACAGATGTCAAAACCTTACCTTTCTACAGTAAAGAACAGAATCTTTAAAAAGATAAGAAAAAGAAGCAATCTACTAGTTAGGAGAAATTGGGACTGGGATCATGATCTTAATTCTAGTCATTTTTTTTTTTTTTAACTTCACAGCCCTTCCATGCTATAGCTGGATTCCTACAAAAGGCTAACACTGGTTATCATCAGCTATAATTTTGCAGATGATTATTATTTTTTTTCAAGACAGGGTTTCTCTGTGTAGCTTTGGAGCCTATCCTGGCACTTGCTCTGGAGTCCAGGCTGGCCTCGAACTCAGAGATCCTCCTGCCTCTGCCTCCCGAGTGCTGGGATAAAAGGCATGTGCCACCAACGCCCAGCTTAGATGCTTATTTTTTAATCACATTTTTGCTTGTGCACTTGTTCAGATTTTTCTAGAAGACTGTGTATCAGTTTTGCACTAGCTTTGATGATCTCACAGTTCTAGAAAAATGATAATTTCCACTCCTTAACAATCCCGACAAAAACTTTTATTCACATGTGTTCATCAGACTCTTCATTGCTTTCAGAAACACCTGAGATAAACAATTTAAAGGAACAACATTTTTGTTTTTTAGATCATGTTTTCAGAGGTTTCTGCCTAAGTTTGACTTGACAGAGGCAAGGTAGAGGATGTGTTAATGGGAATGGATGGTAGAAAAATTTGTTCACCTCACACCTCTGAAAGCAAAGAGGAAAACAGGAAGGGAGCAGAGATAAGACAGTCACTGAAGCCGGGAGTTGGTGGCACATGCCTTTAATCCCAGCACTCAGGAGGCAGAGGCAGGCAGATCTCTGTGAGTTCGAGGCCAGCCTGGACTCCAGAGCAAGTGCCAGGATAGGCTCCAAAGCTACACAGAGAAACTCTGTATGGAAAAACCATCCAACCAAACAAACAAACAAAAAAGACAGCCACTGAAATATCAGCCCCTGGGACCCACTTCCTTCAATGTGGCTCCACCCTACCCAACAACTCTATTCACATTTTTTAAATTCATCAGAGAACTAAATCATTGATTAGGTCAGAGTTCTCATGACCTAATTGTTACTGAAAATGTCATCACATGGATGGTGAGATGGCTCAGCAGGTAAAGGTAATGGCACTAAGTCTGACTACCCAAGTTTAATCCTTAGGACCCACATGGAAGGAGAAAACAGGCTCCCTCAAGCTGTCCTCTGACCTCCACATACATGCCATGACACTTATGTGTCCACACACAGACACACATGTACACACTCACTCACTAACTACTAAATATTAGAAATGTTACCACAAACATACCTATGGATACACTTCACTGATTTCCTAAGCATCTCTCAGTTTGATTTAACTGACAATCAAGATTAACCATCACATCATATATAACCCAAAATATGAGCTTCTGTTACCATCCTCAAAAACATTATTGTTAATAATAATGATGATGATGATGATGATGATGATGATGATGATGACGATAATTTGATGCAGAGTCCTAGTTTGGCTTGAACTTACTTACAGAGATCCACTGCTTCTGCCTCCCAAATGTTGGGAGTAAATGTGTGCAGCACCATGCTGAGCTTAACATTTAACTCTTAAGTAAGATGAGATACTCTGTATAAAGATAAAAGAAAGGAAAGTGTCGTGGAATGTGAGGGAGGGTTGTATGGCTGAGACCAGATAGTAATATATATATATCACTCGTATTCACATTCTATAGGCAGGGACTCAGGTGTGAGTATACTTCCAACTGCAAAAGGGAGGGGATGTGGTCAGTAGGTATACAAAAGAAGAAGAGAAATCCTGGGGGTCTGCAGGATGGCCAACTAGATGAAGACACTTGCTGCCAACCCTATCTGAGTTTAAACTCTGGAACTGATGTGGTGGAAGAAGACTGCAAGTAACCCTCTAACCACCACATCAAATCATAGCAGGCATGGACAGCCCCAATACATTTTTTTAAATTAAGGGGCTAGAGAGATGGCTCAGTGGTTAAAAGCTCTTGCTGCCCTTCTAGAGGACCCAAGTATGGTTCCCGGCATCCACGTCAGGTGGTTCACAACCATCTATAAGTCCAGCTCCAGGAAATCCAATGCCTCTGGGTTCTGTGAGCACCTACACTCTGTACATACTCACATTCAGAAGACACACATGCCTACACATAATCTAAAAGCATAAAAATAATTTTCTTTAAGAAAGGAAAGAAATCCTGTAGCTTGCTCGCCAGCCTACACCACACTTGAGTAGAAAAAGATAGAAAAGAATTTCCAAAATACGTTACAATGAGAGAGGTAAGTTCCTCTGTAGAGCAATCTGAAACTCTGAAACGGTATTTTCACACTCAGATCTAATTTCACTGGTGAAAAGGATGGCCCAGATTTCTCTGACATAACCATTTCATCTTACCTATGAGGGTCTGCTCCAATGTTCTTAGTGGATGCCTAAGTCTGAGAGGACAGAGTTAAGCCTTATGCACACTAAAGCCTTGTGTACAGAGATGCTGTGTAGAATGCTATCTTATTCAGCCCTAGAAGAAGGAGCGTCTGCCACCTTTAACAACACAGATGAACCCAGAAGGCCCTGGGTTAAGTCAAATCATTAAGACAAAAGCAAATGCTGAATTGTCTCATTTATGTGGGATCTTAGGTAGTGCACACCTTTAATCCCAGCACTAGGGAGGCAGAGGCAGGCAGATCTCTGTGAGTTCGAGACCAGCCTGGTCTACAAGAACTAGTTCCGGGACAGCCTCCAAAGCCACAGAGAAACCTTGTCTCAAACCACTGCCCAAAAGTTAAATTTACAGGAGCAGAGAACAAATGGCAGTTGCCAGAGACAGTGGGAAGAGTTCAGAAACAGGGAGACGTTGGAAGAGCTATAGACTTCAGTAGTGGGGGATGGAGAAGTTCTAGAGCTGTAATGTACAGCATACTGATTATAGCTCATAATACTGTATCATGCATTTGAAGTTTGCTGAGCATAGACTTAAGTGGTCTAGCCACAAACACATGTGACTATGAAAGATGATGGACAGGTTAATTATTTTGACTATTTTGACTATAGTAAACATGCCATAAGATCTATGTACATCAAAACAACAGACTATACACCTTAATTTACACACACATATACACACACATGGTGGTTCATGCCTGTCCCTTCAGTACATAGAAGGTAGATGCAGTGAGTGGGAACAAGATTTTGAGGCTAGCCTGAGACTCTACCTCAAGAACAAAACAAGACAAGAAGTATGGAATACCCTCAGCTTGGTTGAAATCCCATGTATGCAGCTAGCTGACATCTAGTGCCCAGGGCTCTTTCTGCCCTTGTGTATTACACACATAACAATAATTGTTAAAGGGAGAATAAAGTTGAGATGATAACTCTCATTAAAATACAAGCAACTGGCTGGATTTACATGTCACAAGATATCTGTATCTGCATTTTAGTAAGACTTTCTGCCATAGTGCTCCAAAACTCATCTCAGAGCTGGCTTGTCAGCCCATCTATTATCCAGCTAAGAACCACTGAAGGGCAGGGGAGCTTCTTTCCAGCTGGCCCTTAGGCATCCTATTGTGAAAGAATAAAGATGCCAAGTAGGAGCTTTACACATGTAAGCACAAACCCAGATGTTTTCTCGCTGTGGCAGTGCACAGCTATAATCCCAGTACTGGAGAAACTAAGACAGGAAAATCATGAGTTAGAGGCTAGTCTGGGCTACATAACAAGGCCTACATCAAACCTCGAAACTCAAATATTTGCCTTCAGTGTATGAGCCAATAAACGGGATGCATGGACTTGTGAGTTAGCCAGTCCTTTCCTAGATACTCTCTGTGATTAGGCACCACCTAGCTCTAGGAACTAGATGGGCTCAGGAGAAATCAAGCCATGAGAGAGGGGACAGGGTTGAGCAGAGGCTCTTGCAGGGCCCCAAAGCAGAGCTGGTGAGAGCACACAATCAAACAGGCTCGTGCACTCTCCGAGACATTCACACCCCCTCCTTTGGCAGCAGTCAGTCAATTCACTGTGTACTGGAAGGGAATGAGACAATGAGACGCCCCTCACCCAAGGTGTAGGGCTCCTGTCCAGAACTTTCCATTCTGTGGGAGAGAGAAGTGGGCAGAAGGAGACGATAAAAATAGGTAGACACTATGTCTGTGCGTACAACCAAAACTTGATGAGCTCATGAGCGAGAGGAAGGCCGAGAAATCTCAAGTTCTCTTCTTTACTTTTTATACAAATAGACCTATCATTTCATGGGGAATGAAAGGTTCGGTGGCCATTTCTTTCCAGGGTTATACATTTTCTTTTATGGATTATATCAGGCAATAGTGGTCTCCAAGACCATGATAGCTAATGACTCTCCCGTTCATCTTTCAAACCTTCCCAAGAATCAAAAGAGATGTTCCAAGCTGTGGAAAATAGCTTTTGGAGGCTGGCTGAAGATAGTGACTGGCTCCCTCTTAACATTTTATGTGGTCTTCTGTCTGGATAATGGGATGGTACTGATCAACAAAGAGACACCACCAAGGTTTATGTACCCTCACAAGTGGCAGCATCTCACTGTGTTCATTTTCCTCATCCTTGATGGCTGTGTCGACGTCATGAGCAAGAATGTGCTGCGGCAGAGGTGTGTGGTTCTAGAAAGAGGTTCCATGGCCCTGGGCATCTACGTGCTCCTGCTGCTGCTGTTGTCACATGTTCAGGTCTCATCAAAGGTGGAGCTGCAGGTTCATTCTCTTCTCATCTTGGTGGTGTTCCTGCTGATGCTGGTGTTGACTGCAGAGCTGTGGGCTAATGGGTCCTTTTGCCTCCAGCTGATCAAGAACTTCCTGTTTCTGATGATGGGCTCGTGGCTGATGCATTCAGGCTTTATTCTGTTTAGACCGATCTCTGGCTACCCATGGAAGGATGATGACATCATGTTTGTCACTACCTTCTTCTGCTGGCATGTGATGATCAATGCCTTATGCCTGTTGGGAGTCTATGGCTTCTCTTCCTTTTGGCACCGTTGTTACTGTCCCAGCTTGAGACTGATAGGGTCCAAGGAAGTACTGTATCTTGAGAGCTCATCAGGAACATTTTACGGGCTGCTGCCGGAGGCAGAGCAGCAGGACAAGGATGACCAGGCTCTTCTCCTTTCAGAGAGCTCTTCCTGTGGCAGAGCTTAGAATCCATACACTACTCCATCTTCCTCCTGTGGACTCTCATGGGCACTTGTAAAGCACTCTTTGTTCCTCACTAAAGGTAATGGCCCTGGAGGATGCTCATGAGTCCCAACTATTATGCCTATCATTGACTCTCTAACCATTGAGGAGGGGAAAGGATAACCTGGAAAAGTGACATAGCCCAGATTATGCTGGTCAGGAGAAGTGAGAAGGCAAAGTGGACTAAGAGCGTTGAGAAGAGTGGGCTACAAGCACTACCCGTAGTGGGAAGATCTGGCAGGACACATGTGAAAAGAGGAGCTGACGTCAGTAGGGATGCCACCTCTAAAATGCTTCTCTAAGTTCTGGCCAAGGACTTTCCACAAATGGAAATGGAAGTGGTGGGTGCCCCTGTTGGCCAGTTAAAGTGGAACTGTGTGGAATATCTATCTATCTATCTATCTATCTATCTATCTATCTATCTATCTACTGTTTGGATGGAATGATAAGAATCCCATGCATGTTCAATTTCATGTGGGTGGATAGCATCATTTTAAATACAAATAAAGTAAGAATTAATACTTAAATATCTCATTTTTTAAAGTTTACATGAACCAAATTCTCATGAACCCCTACCATATTTTTTATCTTTAACTTCTAATCCAGGCAAAGCAAAATGTTAAGTGACACATTACTACCAGCTCCACTAGAACTCACTAAAATATAATTTACTATATCTTACACTTGAATCTTTCCCAAACAACCAAACCTGCAGCTGAGTCACATTTACACCACAGTTACCCTATACCTAGCATCAGCTTCCCCTATACTGCTATTACCAAGATGAACCCTTACACAAAATTCTCACACTCCCTTGAGCTGGACCCCTGTAGCAATTCTCCTAAATCCATTATCACTTTTGCCATTCTTCAGTTGCATTCTTCTTTGTCTTGTATGTCATATTCTTTATCTTGGGACGGTTTTGTCTTACCCCCTAAAATGAGGACCCCTTACAAGAAAATAATGTATTGTATGGTTACCTAATTCTCTTATGCTATTGCCTGCTAGGGCAACTATTTGGGTGGAAGAAGGAACAAGAGGAGTGAAAAGGGGTAAATATGAGCCAAGTACAGTGATGTTTCTATATGAAAACTTTATGTTGTAATCATTATTTTCTATGCCAACTAAAAAATTAATTTAAAAACACATTTTATAAACTGGGAATCAATCTACCTCAAGATCTAGCAATACCACTCTCAGCCATAAACCCAAAGGATGCTCATCACACTACAAGGACACTTGCTCAGTTATGTTCATTGCAGCATTATTTGTAATAGCCAGAACTGGGGAACAACCCAGATGATCCTTAACCAAAGAGTGTATAAAGAAAATGTGGGCTGGGTGTTGGTGGCACATGCCTTTAATCCCAGCACTCAGAAGGCAGAGGCAGGCGGATCTCTTTGAGTTCGAGGTCAGCCTGGTCTCCAGAGCGAGTGTCAGGTTAGGCTCCAAAGCTACACAGAGAAACCCTGTCTCAAAAAACCAAAAAAGAAAAAAAAATGTGGTACATTTGCACAATGGAGTATTACCCAGTGGTAAACAAAACAAAACAAAATGACACTGTGATGTTTGCAGGAAAACAAATGGAACTAGAAAAAACAAACAAACAAACAAAAAACATCCTGAGTTAGGTAACCCAGACACAGAAAGACAAACACAGTATGCATTCACTCATAAGTGGATATTAGATGTAAAACAAAGGATAACCAGGCTACATTCCACAGCCCCAGAGAAGCTAGGTAACAAGGAAGACCCTAAGAGGGGCATACATGGATTACCCTGGGGTAATAGAAAAGATCTCCTGGGTAAACTGGGGGTGGGGAAGAGGGAGGGATTGGGGATGAGAACATGAGGGAAACAGGATGGTTGAGTTGGGGGAGGGGTGGAAAGGGACAGCAATGAAAGAGACATCTTGATAGAGGGAGCCATTGTGGGGTTAGGAAGAAACCTGGTGCTAGGAAAATTCACAGGAATTCACAGGATGACCCCAGTTGAGACTCTAAGCAATAGTGGAGAGGGTGCCTGAACCAGGTTTCTGGAATCAGGTTGGTGATTGCCCTAATTGCCATCATAGAACCTTCACCCGGTAACTGATGGAAGCGAATGCAGAAATACTCAGCCAAGTAAGTTCTGGGCAGAGCTCCTGGATTCCAGCTGAAGAGAGGGAGGAGGGATTATAGGAGCAAGGGGTATATGTCAAGATAGTGATGAAGAAGCTCACAGAGACAACTGAGTTGAACTAGAGGGAGCTCATGGACTCTGGGCTGACAGCTGGGGAGCCTGCATGGGACAGAACCAGGCCCCTGTCTCTGCCTCCTGAGTGCTGGGATCTGGTCCACATTTTTTGAAGTCAGTGTGACAGCATGTCAAAATGTTAGATACAAATATCTTTTGAGCAAACAGTTCAATTTCTGTACCAGCTCCACACTGTCAGGAGCACTTTCCCAGTGCTATGACTATGATGTATCTGCCAAAGCCCATGTATTTAAATGACTGCTTTGGGAGTTGTGAAATTTTTAGGGGAAGTGGAGCCTTGAAGGAGAAAGTAGACAACTTTGGCATGGTTCTGAAGGTTATATCTGACCTTTGGTTCCTATCTGACTTTCTGCTTTCTGTCCATCATGATGTGAACAGCCTTCTTTCACTGTGTTCCCAGCACCATGATGCTTTGTCCATGTACATGAGGATCAAGCTACCATGGAATGAACCCTCTGATACCGTAAGCCAAATAAAGCTGCCCTCCTTCCTTCAAGTTGTTCTGTCATGTGTTTGGACACAGCAATGGAAAGAAACACATGGGTAGAATTTTATTTTGAGTAAAATAAAAATCATCCTTAGCTAGTATAGAGACACATGACCAATCTACTTATACAACCTACTCAAGACTTCGAGGAAACTGAACCTGCATGGAACTTCCATTCTGCCACACAAGAAGTAGCAAAGGTGGCAGCCCCTAGTGGTTCTTTCTCATCAAGTTGTCTTGTCCATAGTGCATACTGGCCCATGGGGCCAGCAGAGGAGTCAGTGCATTCAATAATGAGGTGCTAGAAATGGGTCTTTCAAACTTAACCCAGAATCCTTATCCCACCCTCACAGTGATGCTGTTAATGAACCTGTTTAATAAGTTCCTTATATCTTACAGTAGCCAGGATAGATTCTTGCTCTCTGTAGCTACAACCTCAATATACTGTAATGAAATCTCCTCGCCCTGTATACCTGCTTCTCCCCGGTGCCTGCATCATCCCATGTATACAAGGATTATCATGGTATACACCCCTATATTAGGAGTTATCCTTTGTTCCTTTTGTAGAATTCTTTTTGGTTTTGCCATATTTAGGTTCTTAAGAAAGAGCTTAGCGAGCATTGGTGGCACATGCCTTTAATCCCAGCACTCGGGAGGCAGAGGCAGGCGGATCTCTGTGAGTTCGAGGCCAGCCTGGTCTCCAGGGCGAGTGCCAGGATAGGCTCCAAAGCTACACAGAGAAACCCTGTCTCAAAAAACAAATAATAATAATAATAGTAGTAGTAGTAGTAGTAGTAGTAGTAATTGTTCACCAGCCTTTTTTTAAAAGAAGAGAAGCCAGGTGTGGTGGCACACACTTTCAATCCTAGCCTTAGCTACATTGTGAAGCCAAGGTCAGATGAAACCCAGTCTCAAAAAGCAAAAAGAATTTGACCTCCTGTGAGGTATGGAGCACATTTAAAAAAAAAAAAAGCCAAGTTTCTTGCCACAGCATACATGCCCTCTAGTCTAGTCTGCAGTAGAGTCTTTATTCCCATATGTAATCCATGAATGCTTCATATTCCTGTCTGCATTCTTGTCTTATACATCCTTACACACATCAGGAATTTCTCCCCTCCTGTATCCCATGCCCTTTGGGGGCTTAGAAACAGTAGCATCTCTATTTGCTATTCAACTATCCCTTGGTTCATTACTCCCTTCCTATAGCTATGTAAGAAGTATTTATCAAATGCTCTCTAAACTACCAACTGAGTTTCTATGCATTTCCCACTGTGCCTCCTACCTGAAACACCAGTGGAGAAATTGCTCAGAAGAACCTAAAACAAGATTCGCCAGTATCTGTCAGGAAAAGGGCTTTTTACACCTAAATTTCATAAAGGTGACTCCATAGTGGAGGCTCATTTGTACACAGGGTTAATAAATTAAGACAATCTTCCACATTGTTTCAGAACTGACAAGGGACTAATTAAACTCTTAGAGGATCCTTAAGAGCTACTTTCTGGGTAGGATTTAAGGAATGACAAAGGAACAAAGACATTATATTGCAAGTTATGACAATGAATAGAGAATTGGATGGTACAGCCAGTGTGGTTCTAAGATAACCTGCACTGTTCTTCCCCAGTATATACACTCCATATAACCTTCCCTCTTGAGTGTGGGAAGATTGTTGAGATGGAGCATAACATCTTTTTGATGAGGGAGGAATGAGACATGGTATCAGAAAATCCAGGTGGGTCTCAAACTTGCTATGTAGTACCACTCCCTGTGAGATTATGGGGACCAATTACATTTAAACTACCAAGGTAGCCAAGGATGAGCCTAAATTTTGATCCTCCTGCCTCCACCCCTCCAAGAGCTGGGCCTGGAGAGATGCATTACACCAGGCTTGTGTGGTTTTGGTAATCAAACCAAACTCGTGCAAGCACTTCACCAACTGATCTACACTTCCATTGCCTGGAGCATCACTCTTTTAAGTTGTTACTAATCAGCTGACTCTGAATTAATGACAGATTCCCTGTCACTAGGAGGTTGGGAGACACAGTCCCTGCTTGTGTACCTGCTTCCCAGCAATAATACCACCCCATGGGAGGGACTGAGAATCCTTGATGGATGGAGGGGATGTATTTCCCTCATGAAGTTTAAAGTTTAGGGTTCCCATGTTGAAGAATTAAGACTCCTGTAAAGGTCCCTGGACTCTGAATTGGTACTGGGGCAGACCGTCCTGGATCAGGACTGGTAGTGTAAGTTGGTAACAAATCCTATGTTGGCAGTTTAGGAAGGACCAGATTTGGCTGGTTAAAAGATGTGCCAGACCAGGTAGAAAACAATGCCAGTGTGTTGCCATGGCAACAGGGGTAAGCTTTGCTATGTTGTGATTGTGTCATTGATCCTTATTCCTATTCCTAACACCAATTTTGATACTGAATACTTTTTAGAACATCATGTTTTAGTTTGGGGATTGAAGAGCTGATAAGCTATGGAATACACATTTACTATTTATTTTGTGACTTAAAACTATTTTTCTTCCAGTTTTTGTTGCTTTTAAATAATTTAAAAATTGAATAGAAAAAGAAAGCCAAGCATAGTGGCACAAGCCTGTAATCCCAATGCTCAGGAGGCTGAGGCAGGAGGATCACAAGTTTGAGACTAGCTGGGTCTAATGGCACATATCTTTAATCCTAGCACTTGGGAAGTAGAAGCCTGTGGATCTCTGTGAATTTGAGGTCAGTCTGGTTTATATAATGGATCCAGGACAGCCAGACCTGCTTCATAGAGACCCTGTCTCAAAAAAAAAAAAAAAAAAAAAAAAAGGCCAGCCTACATTAAGCTCCCCCCATCCAGACAGCGTTTCTCTGTGTAGCTTTGGAGCCTATCCTGGCACTCACTCTGGAGACCAGGCTGGCCTCAAACTCAGAGATCCGCCTGGCTCTGCCTCCCGAGTGCTGGGATTAAAGGCATGTGCCACCAATGCCCGCTAAGCTCTTTCTTAAGAACCTAAATATGGCAAAACCAAAAGGAATTCTACAAAAGGAACAAAGGATAACTCCTAATATAGGGGTGTATTCCATGATATATCCTTGTATACATGGGATGATGCAGGCACAGGGCAGAAGCAGGAATACAGGGGGAGGAGGGTGGTGTGCTTCTAGTTTCCAGATGTAAAAGAAACTTGCAGCTGTTGAAATATAATAGTTGGAAGGCACTAGATATTAAAGATAGAGGTGGGCAAACAGCCCAAGTCATGGTTAGGCAATGCCTCACAGGCTTGCCTAGAAGAGTAAAGAGAGTTTGAGCTAATATGTTGGGGAAAATTAAAGCTATAGATCCTTTTGATCTGGGAAGTTAGAATGTTGTTTGCCACATCTGGTGAGCCTTGGTTTGGTAGCCAGTAACAAATCTCACAGTTTAGTAACCCTTACTTGAAATAGCAGCTCAGGCTATTAACAGAAGGGCTGCCTGGGACCCTGTGTTGAGTTCTTTTTTTTTTTTTTTTTTTTTCTCCCTTCCCCCTCTTCCCATGCTCTCAATTCCCTGTGCTGAGTTCTAAGGACTCCACCCTCCTGTGATTCTCTCAGTGGGCATCTTCTTGCCATCTTTTTCCTGGGGTATATTTCTGCCTTGTAGCATGCTGGACTGCAATCAGGGTTTTTTGTTTGTTTGTTTGGTTTTTAGTACTAAATATCCACCTCCTAAACAGAAAGGGTTTAACTAAAATTTATTTTGGGGAACATACTAGAATCCTACAGCCATTAAGTTTATAGTCCAGTTCTCACGACACCATTTCTGACCAAACTTCTAGCTTTCCAATGAAGTGTACCTTTTACTAAATCCTTTGTTGTTGTTTTTCTGTTTTATACTCATCACACATCTCATGACAGGTTTGGTCATGGTATTCCAGTCATAGGTGTGACTATATGACTGTGCTCAAGTGTCAGTGACCAAAATGTATTCTTTGGTGTCTGGTTAAAGTGGGGATCTGATCACTCCAGATAGCAGTCTCAGAGGGTGACATGCCTTGCTCACACGCCAGTTGCAGTCTCTCCTTGCTATGAGGTCAAAGCTGTTCTGCTTCTTCCACTGACCACTGATGCTGGCTTCACAGATACCAGGTCCAGCTTGGGAAATGAAGGCAGGACAGGGGTAAGCTCTGATACCCACTTCATGTGGACCTTTGCCGGAAGGCTAGAAGCAATTAACAGTGGTTGCCAAATGGGCTGTACACATTTAGACAGAATAGCATTGCTAAGCAAAATAGGTGTTTAAAATGTTTAGTTAACAAGGCAGGGTATGATGCTGCATGCCTTTAATCCAGCGCTAAGGAGGCAGAGACAGGCAGTTCTCTGTGAGTTCAGGGCCAGCCTGGTCTACACTGTGAGTTCTGGGACAGCCAGAGCTATGTAAAGAGACCCTGTCTCCAAAAGCAACAATAACAACCACAAACCAAGAAACAGAAACTGAAATGTTTTAGTTAACAGGTCTGGGGAGGTAACACAATCGACATCGTATTTATCTATCGTGCATGAAGGCTTGGGTTCTGCCTCTAGCATCTCATAGTCTGGGCATGGTAGTGTGCCTGTAACCCTAGCACCAGAGAAATAGAACCTAGAGGATCCCAAGTTTAAGGTCATCGTCTGCTACACAGCGAGGTCTAGACCAGCATGGGCTACATAAGACCCTGCAATGACGAACAACAACCAGTTGGTTTATATATACATTGTTGAAATCATGTTTTGAGGTGAAATATATGATAAATTCATCCTATGACCTATTACTGTACCCACAGATCCATGCATGGACCAGTCCTCATCACAGAAGATTCTTCTTTCAGTAGAAGGGAATTAACAGACACTCCCAGACAATGAAGAGGGTGAGACTGTGGCTGTCTTTATCAACTCATCCTGTTGAGGCTCAGGGGTCTGTGAAGAGGAGATTGGACCATTTAAGGGCCAGAGGTGATGGGTAATTTCAAGGGAACACCTTGTTTCAGACACCACAGGACTGATGTACAAATGAACTCACAGGGACTGAGGCAGCACACACAGGACCTGCACAGGTTTAAGCCACATGGGGTCCCAGCACCGGGAAAGGGAAGTAGATATGGAGTTCCCACGCCAACCAAGAAGCTATTGGCAAGTGACAACTGCTGATAAAGAAAAAGTCAGTTTTCTCCAATGGAGTGTCGCCAG
This sequence comes from Cricetulus griseus, assembly GCF_003668045.3. Lineage (NCBI taxonomy): Eukaryota > Metazoa > Chordata > Mammalia > Rodentia > Cricetidae > Cricetulus > Cricetulus griseus. Next base: position 37,818,390 of record NC_048598.1, on the reverse strand, counting down.
GTATATCACCAACACTCCAGGGCAGGCCCCATACTTAGGAATAGTTGGCCAACACAAAACAAACTCCATATATTTTATGTGGGTTTCTTTGGTGTGGAATTTTGCTTTGTTTTAGTAATGTCTGACTTATGTTTAATTTTTATTTTTTTATATGTTTTCAGGGAGAGAAAGAACAAGAAGTTGGATGAGCAGGGAGGTGGGAAGGTTCAGAGAGCAACTGGAGAAGGGGAAATCATGATCAAAATGTAGTGTATAAAAACTTTTTTAATTTTTAAAATAAAGTAAAGCTATTATAATATCCCACTAATTCTGTCTTTTCTATTTATCTAATGTGGTGGTTAGACAGCTAAAGTATTTTAACTCTATGGTGTAGAGATGGTCTAGGCAGTGTTAGGGTATGCACATTTATAAATGTATAGTGCTCTCAGCTGAATTGTAAGCTCCCTGGGGGTAAGAACTATGTCACCCAGTTCTTTACATGCCTTCACACACCCAGCAGGAGTTCAACCATCAGTAACTCCTGTGTGTCCTCCTGCTCACCCTGGAGTCTGGTGATGTAGTACAAATGGCCCAAGCCACTTGAGGGACTCTCAGGAAGTGGAGACCCTGTGATAGAAGGGTTGAGTCTGCAGTGAGTCTCAGTGCTGAGCAGCTAGACCATGACAGACCTTCACAGACTTCCGTGGGTAAGCGGAGCTTTCGCCAGCTCAACTACTCCTCAGTTACTCTGTGTTCCCAGACTGTGGAGCTGTCTGGAAGTTCTGCTAATCATTCACCACACTTGGCTTCCTTGTTCGATATGACTGTGGGCAGGTCTGCTTTAGGATGGACAAGTCCTACCTTTGGAGCCCTGAGAGCAGGACGCTCATGTGTTAATACACAGTGCCTATCCTTTGATGTTAGGCCAAAGTGGGGATCTGACCACCCCACATGGGGAGCCTCAGAGAGCAATGTGCTGGGCACACATGCCAGTTCCAGCCTCTCAGTGCTGAAGCCAAGCCTGTCCTTCCTCCTCTGACCACTTATGTTCAGCTCACAGCTGCCAGGCACAGCTGGAGAAATGAGTCATAACCAGGTTGTAGGATTACAGGTGATTGTTAGTTTTTGTTTTGAAAGGAAAGCAAGAAAAGTTTATTGAAAAGAAACAATTCCCTGTAACCAGGAGTAGAGCTGGGGGAAAAATGGGTTGCCCTATGGGTTATTTGCATTGTTCTTTTTGCTTATATAGTTTCCTTGATTTTCCTACAGTAAGTGCACACTAAGCAATTTTAAATTCAGATAAGCAAGGTAGGTTTATTTAGAAGGCAGAATGAAGCTTTATTTTCCCAATTTGTCTTTACACTCATTTCCCCAGCCTACCAAATTTCTCAGCAGCCAAAAGCAATCTGAATTACTGCCATCTTTAAGGGCAGAGGGAGGGGTTTCAGTTTTCTGGCATTAATCCACTTTTTGAAAGAACAAAATTGCAGTGGTCCTGTCCTAGAATGGCTTGTTTTAGGTTTTTTGTTTGTTTGTTTGTTTGAGTACTGGGTAGACTCACAGCTGCTAGTAAGCTTCATACTACTAGGTAAAACAACGATACCTACAGTGCACTGTGTTGTTCTGATGTTCTGTGGTGTGTGTGTGTGTGTGTGTGTGTGTGTGTGTGTGTGTGTGTGTGTGTGTGTGACTACATGTAAACAAGTACATGTGAAGGCCATATTGGGAACTGCCCCTCAGTCACCATCTACCTTGTTTTTTTGAGGCAGACCTGAGGCTCACCACATAGGATATAATAGGATAGGACAGGCTGACTGGCCAGTGAGCTCCAAGGAGCTGCCTGCCTCTGCTTCCACAGTATTGGGATCACATGCACACACCATCAGAACTGGATTTTTCATGGATTCTGACAATTGAACTCAGGTCCTCATGCTTGAGTGGCAAGCACCTTAGCAACTTGAACTGTCTCCCCAGCCTGATGTTGTGTAGGTTGGCTTCACTCCTGCTGTGATGGGTTTATCACATGACTCCATCAGAAGCTAAGGGACATCATATTTGGGTAGGAGTGGGAGCTCTGGAGTGGTGCTGTGATTGGGTATAGATGTCCTTTCTCCCTCCCCCTGCACATGGTTAGTATACAGATCCTCTGCTCTGCATTAACTGGTGGCCTGAACATGATTATCCAGAAGACTAATATTAGTCAGCTTGGCTCCTGATCTGTGATGAATTTCCTTGTTCCTTCAAGACTCCTATTCTCCCTAGAAAACTCTATTCTGTGTACCCTCTGCAATAAATCTGGAATCATTTGTGTACTGTGCACATACTTTCTGTTTCCTGTACCTGGTTTTCCACAATCCCCTTTGCCTGTGCTCACTGACCACTAACCAGTGCCAGTGAGAGATGAAGCAAGTGAACTATTTCCCATTACACTATAAATGACTTTTGAGAAAACTCTACCTGTAGTCGCTTGGAGCCATGTAGAGAAGGCAATTCTGGAAAACATTCAAATTGAGTTTTGCTGGCATATATACACCCTCCAAAAAAAAAAAACCCTCAAAATGTACCTCTGACGGTTTGTCTACAGGCCATAAAGATGGTGATGGGTTGGTGGTAGTCAGAGAGAGGTGGATGAGGTTGAAAGCAGAGGAGGGGAGAAGATTTCTCAGCAGTCTTTAAGCTATGTCTACTACATAAGACTAGAAAAGCCAGGTGGATGCTATATGGTCTCATATCTAAATGTTTAAATGCCCATGCCCAGAATGAAGGCATCCACGTTTACAAATAGACTGAAGTTAGGTCTGAGAATTACTCCAAGGATGTGTGAGAGCTTAAGCAAGCATAGGCATTGTCTGAATACCACAGCAACCCAACCCACCATTTCCTCCCCCGCCCCTTACCACATGAGCACCAGGCTGGATGAGAAGAGGGGAACTTGAGCCAGGGACAAGCATGAGCCAAAGCCCCTCGGAAGCTATGGAGAGGAACCCCGGAAAACCCACTTAGTTCCCAGTGTACCAGAGTGGAACGGTCCAATGAGGCCAAATGTGTAGGCTTGTCCCAAATGTTTCCTCTCTGTGGGGTAGCAGTGGGTGAAAGGAGATGATAAAACCAAGTAGAAGACAATTCTTCCCAAAGCCTAGAACTTGAAGCACCTGTACCTGAGTTTTGCATTTTGTTAGATTAGTAGATCAATGGGAGATTTTATTGGTCATATATGTCCTGGCTTGTTTCTGGTCTTTTATGGACTGTATAAAGCAATAGTAGTCTCCAGAGCTATGATATTCCATGACTCTCTTCTGTATCCTTCATCCCTCTCTAAGAGTAAGGGAAGATGGGACAGGCTGCGGCAAATAGCCCATACAGGCTGGTTGAAGACAGTGACTGGCTGCCTCTTGATAGTTTATGAGGTGAACTGTGTTGAAGGAGAGTTGAGATTTATGAACAATGGGATGCCACCCAGGTTTATGTATCCCAAGGAGTGGCAGCATCTCACCATGTTCATCCTCCTCACCCTTGATGGTTGTGTAGAAATTGTGAGCAAGAACGTGCTGCGGCAGAGGTGTGTGATCCTAGAAAGAGGTTCCACAGTCCTGGGCTTCTATGTGCTCCTGATGCTGCTGCTGTCACACATTAAGGATTCATCTGGGGTGGAGCTGCAGGTTCACTCTCTCCTCGTTTTGGTGGTGTTCCTGCTGATGCTGGTGTTGACTGCAGAGCTGTGGGATCCTAAGATGTTTCACCTCTGGATGATAGAGACCTTCCTGTTCCTGATGATGGGCTCATGGCTGATTCAGGCAGCCTTCATTTTGTTTAGACCGATCTCTGGCTATCCATGGGAAGATGATGACATCAGTGACATCATGTTTGTCACCACCTTCTTCTGCTGGCATGTGATGATCAATGCCTTATGCCTGTTGGGAATCTATGGCATCTCTTCTTTTTGGCACTGCTTTTACAATCCCAGCTTGAGACTGATGGGGTCCAAGGAAGCGCTGTATCATGAGAGCTCTTCAGGAACATTTTACAGGCTGCTGCAGGAGGCAGAGCAACAGGACAAAGATGACCAGGCTCTTCTCCCTTCAAAGAGCCCTGACTGTGACAGGGCTTAGAATACCTAGGCATATACACCACTTCATCTTCCTCCTTTGGGTTCTCTTGGGCACTTGTCATGCACCCCCTTCCTTGGTGATCTTAATGGCCCTATGAGACAGCAGTTGGTTCCAATCTGTTGGAGCAAAACTCTGAGTTTCCAGTTGATGCTGAGGGGAAAAGGGTCAAGAAAGGGATGCTGATGGGACTTGTGGAGAGGGAGGGCAGAATCCAAGTCAGGGGAGGAGAGTGCAACAGAATGACTTGAAAGAGAGGAATCTTCAGAGAGCCCAGAATACTGTGGTCAGAGCTGTTTCTCTGGGTATCACTGATTGCCTTAGCCTGAGGGAATAAAGATTTCTCATCACTCAAAACCAGAATCAACTGTCTCATTCTGTAAAGTAGATTCAATTCTTTCTATTATTTTTCAGACAGGATCTCACTATATTGCCCTGCTTGGCTTGGAACTCAATATATACATGTATACCAGGCTGTCCTCAAACTCAGAGATCTGCCTGCCTCTGCTTCCTGAGTGCTGGGATTAAAGGTGGGTACGACACAGGTTGAGATTATATTCTCTTGGGCTGGTATTAGAGCCGTGGTGACAGAATGCTTGCTTAGCATGCAAATAGCCCTAGGTTCAATTCCTGTACTAAAAACCCAGCATGGTGGGGGCATTCTGTCAATCCCAGCCCTCTAGATGGAGGCAGGGAGATCAGGAGTTCAAGATCATACTTGGTTACATATTGAATTTTAGACCAACTGGGGTAATTTCTATTTCAGTAATAAGTTAATAAAGCTCATCTTTCTTTTTGACCCCCTCCCCTGATCTTTAATGACTGACTTCATTTTAAATTTTAGTCATTTTTAAAAATAAATTTAATAGTGGCATAAATTTGCATAATGGGAGCTTTTCTAGAGTAGCCATGCTTGGTCATTTCCCAACTCCGTGCTTCAGCATGCCTACTGTAGCAAAGCTTGGTTTACCCCCTTACATGTGTAACTTACTACACACCATCCCTGGGTCTCCAACTTTTCCCCCTTGCATTTCACATTCCACAGTCACAATTTTGTCTGTCACTCGATGCAAGACTGTAACCCCTTCCACCTCCAAGGCAGTGAGCTTTCCCTGAGAGCTCACATGGACTTTGTCGGAGCACTGGGGCACTTACAGAAAATCCTCCTTATTTTTTCCGAAACAGCTGGCACTTCTGGCTTTGTCCTGGTTTTGAAATATTTTCCCTTGGGGAGTTTTCCCTCACCAACTAATATGTAGGTTTCAGAAGAATAAGGATTTTGTGGTATCCAAGTTACACAATTCCTCCTGTGTATTCCAACTGTGTGACAGTTCCTGGTTACTAAAAAGGCTCATCTGGTCCCACTGCCCACCATCACCTTTCTTTCCTTCCTTCTAAATGCGTTGCTCAACAGGTAATAGGTTCTGCCAACCTCTGGGCAATGCCAATCATCCTAAAGCATGACATCATCTTCTTGGTCATGGCCTGCTCTCTTTGTTCTTGGGGAAGAGTAAAAACCCCAAATCAGTTTGCAAATTGTTTAGTCTTTTGATGTTAGTGGTGTAGCTTCGGTTGTGTTGTTTAGTCCTGAGGGTCAGAACCCCAGCCTGCTAATACTCCCCCACACACCCAGCCCTCACAATGATCACTACAGTCCCCGGTGCTTCTGTTGGGAAACTCTAGAAACCTAGTTCTATTGTGGGTGCACTTGCTGGAAACCAATTTAAGCCATGTGTCAGACTCAAGTCTGTGACAGTGTCACCCAGACTACTTCCCTAATGGCAATGGAGGAGGAAGTGATGCCCAGGATTAAACAAGGGCTAAAGGGAAGTGTGGGGAGGGGAGGGACCAGTCACAGTCCTAAGAGGAAGTGGCAAAATGTAACTACCCCAGATACCCATAAAGACCTGGCTTATGCTAGACTTTCTGATCAACTGATTGCTCAGAGAATAGAGTCTTGCATACTCTGAGCTGTTGGCTTGGTTTAAGTTTCTGGACTCAGAGCCAAGTGAGGGCTGAGGGTGAGACCTGTTTATGATCAAGTCCTTGAATTAATTTCCCATTTATTCTTGGTTCCTAGACTCTTGTCAATTGATTTTGCAGCATCCCTTTCTCTTTACCTTCCTTGCACGCTGATACAGGGTGAGGTGCAAACACAGTTGGCTGCTCATTTCTGGGAATCTGGCATTTTATTTTATGATAACTCTCTGGTAATGGGCAGTAATATGAATACAATATCTCTCAAACAGCCAGTGTAGGCAAAGCATTGGACATTATTATATATCATGTAACATAGGAAAGGTAAGAAAAACCTTCACACTCAAGTCTTCTGGTGGGGGTGGGGGAAGAGTCTGAAATCTCTGCAAGACTCCACCAGAGGGCGCTATGTCACCATCACCCTTTCAAACACCAGAGCCTAGTTGGGCAGCCCCAGTAAACAAGCCTTTGAAATCAGTTTAAAAAGAAATGGGGGAGGGGAAAATAGGATAGAAGAAGTTCAGAAGCCGGCTAGATGTTGCCCAAGAATCCAAAATACATGCCACAGGGCTATGCGTTTCCTGTTAAAGTTTGACAAACATGAAATAAACAGGGATCCAAAACAGCCAATGAGGGCAGGGGTTGAGGGGTAAAAGGCTGTGTGTAGGTCCAGCTGAGGATTCCTTTGGGAAAAGAACCAACTAAAGGACACATTTTAATCCAAGTAATTTTTCCACAGAGCAACTTTTCCTACACTTTCAAGTAAGCTTCAGTAAGGCTCCAAACCCTCCAGAGGTCAACCTAGAGAAAACAGAACTGTGTACACACCAGGAAATTGTATGTATGTATGTATGTATGTATGTATGTATGTAGTATGTATTTATTATGTATGTATTATGTATGTATAAATATATAACCAGTGAGATGGCTCAGTGGTAAAAGCATTCACTGTGGGAGCATGACAGCCTGAGTTTAGTCCCCAGAACCTATGGTGGAAGGAGAAAATTGACCCGAGAGTTGTCCCCCAACTTCCACATATAGACACGTGAGCCCCCTCATTACACACACACAGTAAATCAATTGATTTAATTAGTGACAGATTATTGTAAATAAAAATTTATTCAAAATTCAATCTTTCTCTAAGCTGGATGGTGGTGGCATATACCTTTAATCTCAGCACTCAAGAGGCAGAGAGACAGGCAGATCTCTGAGTTCAAGGCTAGCGTGGGCTGCAGAGCAAGTTCCAGGATAGCCAGAGCTACACAAAAATTCTGTCTCAAAAAAAAAAAATCAAAACCCAAAACAAACAAAAACAAAAACAAAACAAAACAAGAAAAGGGCTGGGGTGATTGCTCTGACAGCTCTTCCAGAGGACTGGGGTTCAATTTCCATCACCCATATGACAGCTCACAACGGTCTGTAACTACAGTTCTAGGGGACCCAACACCCTCACACGGGCATACACACAGACAAAACACCAATGCACATCATAATAAAAATAAGTAACAGTAAAAAACAAACAATGAAGGTGTCTGGGAATACAGCTCAGCAATAGAGCACTTGTCTAGCATACCCCACGGCCCTGGGTTCACCTCCAGACTGGAGAAGAAAAGGAGGATAGAAGGACATGAAGGTCCAATTCTAGAATCGTATTTGTGGCTCCAAGTCTTAGTAGGACTTGCTTTCCCATGCTGTCAGGTAGACGAGCTTGGTTCTTCGGAACAGAGGTTAAGATTTGAGGTAGAGCTCAAACAGGCACAAACCTTCCACCCTAATGTGCAGCTTGAGAAATGGGGTGCTCCCTCTCTGTGAGTGTCTTCACTGAGCATTTGACAAAACTCCCATCAGGTGAAAGACAGTTGACATTCCAACTTTGAATTTCTTCTCTGGAACTGAAGAGTATCAAGTAATTAAGCTATGTAAAGACCTCCCTCCCTCCCATGCTTAGGTTACTGAATTCAGTCTTAGGTTATTGAATTCAAGTGTAATCTGCTCTTTCCTTCTTTTATTGTGTAGAGTGGATTTTGAAAGGCTGACTAAATACAACTTTCCCGAGAAACACCCTTTACAGGGTCCAGGAATGCTGTCGACCTCCAGTGCTCTGCCTTTATTCTTTTGTTTGGGCTTGGCTTGACATCTGTTAGGCTCCATTTTTTTGGCCAGAACTAATTTGGATTTCTAAAAACAAAACAGGTTACATTCTGGGTTTGGTTTTCAGGGTGACTGCAACTCGAGTCCCCACTGTATTTTTTTTAGCCTGGTTTCAAGTTTTCACGGCTTGCCCGCTAAAGTCAGCCCATGTGCAGCAAACTCCACTTCCCAACAGCATGTTTTAGTTGAAGGATTGGGTTCAGTGGAACCACATCCTAAATTTGACATCATGAATTCGAGGCAATCAGGCAGGCTGTATGTACTCTTATGACTCTAGAAGAAGAGAGGCAGACATGCAGGAAAAGAAGTGGTAAGAACTCATAGGAAGCTGGGTGGTGGTGGCACACTCCCTTAATCCCAGCACTCAGGAGGCAGAGGCAGGCAGATCTCTATGAGTTTGAAACCTGCCTGGTCCACGAGAGCTAGTTCCAGGATAGCCGAAAAGCCACAGAGAAACCCTGTCTTGAAAAACAAAAAAACAAAAAAACAAAAACAAAAAAAATTCATAGGAAAGTCCTACCCAAGACAAAGCCATCAGTGTAGGTAGCCAACCACTGATGAGATGTGTTTAGTTCTGGGTTATTTCTGCAAATTTGGTTCAAACTCTTTCCCTGTAACATTGTTCTTCCACTCCATCCACCCTTGGGACAGAGGAACCCTACTCAGCAAGAACCTCAACTTCAAAGCACTTGCTATCAGAGCCCCCGCTCTCCCCCCCCCCCCGTTAGCTTTGATACTGTGTGGGCCTAGACTGAGAAAAGGTCATGGGTTCAAACATCTTGCTGCTTTCATGGAGGGGGCACAAAACGGGGGTGGTGGCAATTTAGGGAAGAACAAAGGACAGAGACACAGCAAAGTCAAAGGGGATGAAACACGCTGTTCTTTTAACTTCTCTAAAAGTGCAGGTCGCTTTTCTGAGGGCAAATTGATTAGGGACTCCGTTCTGCTTTTTCTCCCACGGAACACTCAAAGTTCCCCAGTCTGATCCCTGGACTTTTCTGGGTTCTACTTTGGTTGCTTTAAACATATGTGGGGTTGACCAAGGGGGTAAAGCCTCTTGTTTACCCCTGGAAGTCAGTGGTCATGTGAGATGTCCCTGGTCACATGCAAGGATCAAAGCAAATCCACTTCTATTCTTGGAAATAGGGCACATGTTCTCTTGATGCTGCCGCTGACATTTCTATGTGGTCAATAAATGTTTATTGAACACTCAGTCAGGACACTATTGGGGACTATGAAAATGAGTAAGCAGCAAAGGAGGTTAATATGGCTAGCAAGGGAAGTAGGCACTCACCTAGCAAAAATGCAAGAAACCTAAGAAAAACAAACCATTTGCTCCTAAGTATTGAATTTTCTATTATGTTCTCTGTCCCCACATCGGGCACTAATGAAGAAGAGTGCTGAAGGCCACTGGTTTATACTTTTGGCAGCTGGTATCTGCAATTCACTATTTCCTAAAATAAGGACATCATCTCTCCCTTCTTCTGATTCCTTTTCCACCACCTAAGCTGAAGAGTTAAAAGAAAGCAATGGGAAGACAGCTGACCTGTTGCTGGGACTAAACCTTACTTCCTTTGTTAAAACAATGGTGCAGCATGACACAGAAACACAAAGGAGTGATCACGGAGGGGTGGTGAGATGGCTTAGCTTGTGGTGGACCTGAGTTCAATCCCAGCAACCATGTAAAAAGTCAAGTGCAATGGCAGGTAACTGTAATTCTGGGGAGGTACATATAGAAAGATCTCTTGGATTCGTTGGCCAGAAAGTCTAGCTAAGTCTGTGAATTACAGGCTCGGTGAATGACCCTGTTTAAAATATATATATATATTGGAGGTGATGGAGGAGGATATCCAATGCCACCCTCAGACCTACACACACACACACACACACACACACACACACACACACACACACACTCATGGAGAAAGAGATGGTCCAATCTCTTCAGATTATATTGACCTATAAAATGATAATTAGTGTTTTCTAAACGCTCCTCATGTTCCAGGTCCCATTGTAATCCCTGCTACATATGCTACAACAGAGGCTTTGTGTGGCCAAGTAATTTGACTATTAATCAAGGTGGGTCCAGATCTGGTTTTGGGTTTGTCTGATCCAAATCCCCACTATTGACCATAATCATAAAATACTTGACGAAGCACGAAAGGTGACACGGAATTTGCAAGGTGCCTTTCCAGTCCCAAGCATACCAAAACCCCCATCTGAGATGAATGCTGCATCTGTGTGCCAGCGTTAGACACACTTAGAGGGAACAGACCGAGGTTGACCAAGAGAAGCCAAGTTATGTGTGTGTGGTCACAGGCAACATTTCTTTTTCATATTTGTGGTGCAAAACATAACCAGAAGAACAAACTTTTTCCCTTCCTCCTCCAAAGGCTCCGAGAGCATGGATTTCTGGTATTTAAACAGAAAATCTCCCTCTCAAATACCAAGGCTCCTGAGAGGTTAATAAAGCCTGGGTGGATTTTATGCACGAGAAAAACTGCTCAGGACACAGTAGTGATAACAGTCTTGGGCCATGTCTATTCTTACAGGTAATTTCTGTGCATGTTGTCAGTTCATGTCATTACAGTATTCACACTATCTTAGTCATCACGGCAGGGTTGAGAGGGAAAAGTAAAGACACTCATTTTTCTGACTTAAAACAAAACAAAACCCACAGTAACTCAACAGGGTTTCTATGTGTAGCTTTGGAGCCTATCCTGGAACTCACTCTGTAGACCAGGCTGGCCTCGAATTCACAGAGATCCACCTGCCTCTGCTTCCTGAGTGCTGGGATTAAAAGCCTAGACCACCAACGCCTGGCTTCTTCTTTTTTTCTTTTTTTTTTCCAAGACAGGGTTTCTCTGTGTAACCCTGGTTGTCCTGGAACTGTCTCTGTAAACCAGACTGGCCTAGAACTGGCCTCCGAGTGTTGGGATTAAAGACCAGCACCACCACAGGCCAGATTAACTTTTTTTTTTTTTTTTTTTAAAGAATCTTAAATGGTGAATCCCAGGTTTCAATGGGGTACTGGAAAGAATAGTTTTCATTTAGCAAGCGGTATACACCCTAAATTCAAGTCTGGTGGACAGCTCTGAAAAGTCCTGCCATTTGCTTTATTTTGCAGATCCAAGGAACATGGGTTTTGAAACGCTGAGAGACTTGCCTATGGCGGGAACTAGGCGACACCAAACAGGTCTCTTGTCTATGGATCTCCAGAACTCTCTCCATGGAATTATAGAAACATCGCACTTGTGTTTAAACCATGAAATCACAGTTCTGACCACTTTCCCAAACTCACTCAGGAGGCCAGGAAGATAGGCTCCTCTAGGCTTTGGGAACCCTGTCTCTCTCCAAGCCTGACCAGGGCTCCCTGGCTCCCCCCACCCCAACCCGCCCCTGAGATCTCACTCAACAAACAAAGGCTAAAAATTCGGGTCTGGATTTTCACCGGCAGCTCTCCTGGAAAACCTTTGCACCGTTAGGCAGCCCGAGCGACGGAGGAAGCCTTAGCGCGAGTCGGAGGGTCCAGAGGTCGCTAAAGGAAGCAAGCTGGAAATGCTTCCAGCACCTTCGTCCCCCGGCCCTCCTCGGCCGCCGCTGCCTCCCCTCCCCCACTCCCCTTTCTCTTTCTTTCTTCTCGGGCTTGCTCGCCCCACCCCGCGGTTCCCGCACAGCTCCTCGGCCAATGGCCTCGGGCCCTCGGCGCACAGCAGCTGATGGGCGCGGGTTTCCTGGCCCAGGACAACCAATCAGAGCGCCAGGGGGCGGGCCCGAGCTGCCAATAAAAAGTACCGAGCGGGCTGTGTCCCTGCCGAGCCGAGAATGGGAGTAGAGCCGACTGCTTGATTCCCACACCAATCTCCTCGCCGCTCTCACTTCGCCTCGTTCTCGTGGCTCGTGGCCCTGTCCACCCCGTCCATCATCCCGCCGGCCACCGCTCAGGTAAGCGCACGGAGGGCGCGTGGCACGGTGGCCCGGACTGTGGCATCGGCAGTCTGCAGCTGTGCGCTCGTGCCTCCCGCGTGCTTGCAGCGTGCGGCCGGGACCGGCTGCGCTTGGCTGTCGTGGGGCGAGCTGTGGACCAAGCTCCGGGAAGGGCGGGGTCGCGGGTTGTTTTGATCTGCTCTCCCCTTGCGGCGGCGGCCTGAGGCGCCGCCCCGGGAGGCGGGCGGCCCCGGGTTGACGAAGGTTCCGGGATCCGGCGGCCGGGTGGTCCCTCCGGGAGCGCACTTACGCCTTAGGTGGGCGCAGGCGCCTCCAGCGTCTCTTCCTGGGCGGCGCGTTTTGGGGGGCGTTGTCGCGCTGTGGGTGGTCCGACTGAGGTCGGTGGTCTTGTGTTGGTGGCGCCACTGTCTGGCTTCCCAACGCGGGGTCCTGGGCCTTTACAGTATGACCGAACAATGGAGAGCCAGTGTCCCGGAGTGGCCAGAGGGCTCCGCAGTGGAGAGGCCGGGCCGGGCGGAGGCAGCAGCGGCGCGCGGTGCCTCCCGCGGTCGCTCCACTCTCCTCCACCCGGCCTCTGCCCTCGCGGGGAATGGCCCACTGGGAGAGGCCTTGAGGTCGACGCGGGCCCGAGGGTCGGGGCGCCGACTTGCTGGACATTTCAGTGGGAAAGGGCCGGCCTCAAAGTGGATTACTCCAGCTCCTCCGGGGGCGGGAAGCGGGGATCCTCCCCCATCCGCAAATTCCCAAAGAAACCCTCGATAGACGAAGATGATGGAGGTTCTCGGACCTCAGAGTCCCCTGCCAGTTGCTTCGGCTTCGTTGCTTACTCTGTGAACCCTGGAGACAAATCACGGGTTAAGGTTAAATCCTACCAGCCCACTCACTGCAGTACCTCCCCCTCCGAACTCTCTGGGTCCCCCACACCATCGCCATTGCCCTCGCCCAGAAAGCTCCGTTGCTTGGACCAGCGAGATACCGAGTCGGAGGAGAGGCAAGATCAAGAGAGACAAGATCAAGAGAGGCACGAATACAAAAAGAAGCTTAGAGAGGGCAACCAACACTGTACATTTAATTCTCTGTGGCTAGGGTGAGTAAAAGCGCAGGGAAAAGGACCCTGGTGCATGTGGCAAAAACAGAAACAACTCAGCCTCAGAACCCCTTCCATGGGAACTTGGCAACAGTCGGTGCAATATGCACTAGATGGCTGACACCCAGCTGGTCTCGAGGAAAAGGGCTGGAGGAGGGACCCGGGCTCACCTAGCAATAAATAATTGGTTAATGCTGGATTTCTAATCCAAAGGAAGGGGAAGGCCGAGGGATTAGCGTTGTAAGCTGAAGGCCATCTAGAATCGCAATCCTGGTCTCTAAGGGTAGTGTAGGCGGAGGTTTTAATTCTATATAGGACTTGACCGGGCAGCTTCATCTGTTCCCCAGGGGAAGGGTGAGGCTTTTGGAGGGAGAAGCAGTTGTTTTCACTTGGGCAAACATGGACAGTTGCCCGTAGAAACTTTGCCACTGTACTTCAGAGAGTTGCCCAAGTCATTGGAGGAGAACAATATGTTCCCTTTCCAGCCATCCTGGGCGATTAGGGAGGGGGGGACATTTCCTCTTGTGTTGAAGCTGGTTTTGTAGCTTCGGATTCTTAGGATTTCCACCCCCCCTACCCCCCCTGTGGCTTGTTAGTCTTGCCCCACATCTTTATTAGAAGTGGGAGTTTTCTACTTACCAGAAAATATTATCTAATGAAATCTTCAAATATTGCCATGTTTACATTGAAGTCAGAGTTTGTCTGTGGAGTAATGACTTTTCATCGCACCAGTGAAAAGTCAGCTCAAACCTGGCCTGGAGGAACACACATTTTTATTCCCAGCACTGGGGAGGCAGGTGCAGGTGGATCTTTGTGATAGATGCCTGGTCTACATGGTACCATGATAGGGCTATGTAGAGACCCCCATCTCCAAAAATAAATAAATAAATAAATAAATAAATAAATAAATAAATAAATAAATCAGCAATGTGCTCCTTGGCTTTACCTTTTACCACCTTGGTGATAGCAAATAGTACGGATCTTTTTTAAAATTTGTTCCCAGGAATATGTTAGCCTTTTAAACCTTAGTCCCCTTGTCTCACCTTTAAATCCAACTATGGAGCCAAGGAGTAGTGGCAGCATACCTTTAATCCTAGCATTCAGGAAGTTGAGGCTGGCAGATCTCCGAGTTCGAGGCTGACCTGGTCTGAATAGCAAGGAAATTAAGGGGTGAGGCGTATGTCTGTTAAAGCAAGAATAAAAGGCAAAGGAACACTCCACAGTCAATTATTCAAGTCTTGATGGCAGTAATGTAGTTGTATTGGGTGGATTAAGACATTCTATTAATGAATTTTTTTGTCTTTTTGTTCCCTCTTTTCAGCTTTCTCAAAATTAATGGATATTAAAAATCCCTTAGCCGGGCGTTGGTGGCACACACCTTTAATCCCAGCACTCGGGAGGCAGAGGCAGGCAGATCTCTGTGAGTTCGAGGCCAGCCTGGTCTCCAGATTGAGTGCCAGAATAGGCTCCAAAGCTACACAGAAACCGTGTCTCGAAAAACAAAACAAAACAAACAAACAAAAAAAAAGTCCCTTAACTAGCCCAACCTACAAGGGATGATCTTTGTCTAACTATGAACTTTAAACCTCTTGAAAGCAGAGTGAATAATGCACTTCAATAATGTTGACTTCCAAAGGAGAGACCACCACACCGTTCCCTGTGCCTCTTACGCAATTCCTGCAGGGGACCCCCTTCAGAGTAGATGTTAATGAAATGACTTTTGTCTCTCCAGAGCACCTTCCACCATGGCCACCTCAGCAAGTTCCCACTTGAACAAAAACATCAAGCAAATGTACTTGTGCCTGCCCCAGGGTGAGAAAGTCCAAGCCATGTATATCTGGGTTGATGGTACTGGAGAAGGACTGCGCTGCAAAACCCGCACCCTGGACTGTGAGCCCAAGTGTGTAGAAGGTGAGCATGGGCAGGAGCAGGACATGTGCCTGGAAGTGGGCAAGCAGCCTGAGATTTGACCTTCCTTCTGTTTTGTTTGCAAAGTCTTTCAAAAGCAGGTCTCTTCAGGCCTCAGTCAGTCACCCGTAAGCTGCCGAGTAGTCTGGAGGCATAGAAAACAATGGAGGCCTTTATTTAGATGGAATCTTGTGTGTGCTGGTACACTGAAGAAAAATATTGGGTCATATTTGTAGGGGGTGGGAGGTTGGAGTATTGCTAACCTAGCCAACCCCAGGAACCTAGTTTGAAAGACCTGTAACTAGAATATGCTATCAAGTTTATAGAGCAGTGGTTCTCAACCTTTCAAATGCTTTACACTTGAATACAACTCCTCATGTTCTGGTGATTACCCCCATCCCAACCATTGCTAACTTCTTAACTGAAATTTCACTACTGCTACGAATCATAATGTATCTGTGTTTTTGGATGGTCTTAGGTGACCCCTGTGAAAGGGTTGTGAGACCATCCTCAAAGGGGTTGTGACCTACAGGTTGAGACCCTTTTGAGTGCTGTGTTTATTAGTATTTATACAGTGGAATTCTGGGTGCAAAGCACATGCTCCAAAGTAGTTTCTCTGGGACTGGCCATTTGTTTTCAGATGGGGATACTTTTAAAAACTTGCAAAGGAACCAAAAAAAAAAAAAAAATGCAGAAAAAAGGAGGTGGGGGAGTGCACGCCTTTAATCCCAGTACTTGGGAGGCAGAGGCAGGCGGATCTCTGTGAGTTTGAGACCAGCCTGGTCTACAAGAGCTAGTTCCAGGACAGCCTCCAAAGCCACAGAGAAACCCTGTCTCAAAACAAACAAACAAACAAAAAAATTAAAAAAAAAAAAAACTTTCAAAGGAGACCTGTTTTATTTTAGTTGTGGCCTTTGTTTTGGTAGGAAGGGCAGCTAGTTTAGGATGAGTTTTTATTATTCTAAGATGTTGCCGTTTGAGTGAATGAATGACCAGATGACAGCATATAACATGTACTTGTTACTTGGCAGAAGTAGGTAGGTCGTTCTGTTTCTGCCTTCAGCTCATAGGTAACTGGGGAGACAAACTGGCCCCAAAACAAGGAAAAGGAACAAGTGGTAGGAGAGCAACTGTTTCCTCATCTACAAGAGCACAGCCTGAGCTACAACAGTCAGGCCCGGAGAGGGATGAGAGAAGGGAGGGGATGAGGTGGCCTAGTGAGGGAGTCAGTTTTGCTCTGTGCCATGAGTGTCTCACTCACTGGAAGTGGTGTCAGAATGACTGGTGCACAGTAGACTTACAGAGAGGACTCATCTGTTTGTTGCTTGGGTGGTTCTTGTGATGCAGTGCTCTTGGGAACCTCAGAAGGAGGAACATAGGGATAGGTGGGCATAGACATCAGGTTGTCCCTAATTAATGATGATACATTTACATACATGCCACTCAGAAGACACAGTAGATTTTCAGTGATGGAAATATGATGAGAGGCTAGCTGTCTTGTGTGTATATTTTTAATAAATTTTTAATAAATTTCATGTGTGTGAGTCAGTGCGTGTGTGCGTTTGCTCGCCCAGTGCTGTGCCAGCAGAGGTCTGAGGAGGGTGTGAGAATCCCAGGAACTGAAGTTAACAGTTGTGGTTAAGAGTACTTATCACTCAGTTACCAGCACCTACATGGTGGCTCACAACCATCTGTAACTCCAATTTCAGGGGCTCCAACCCCCTCTTCTGCAGGCATACACTTGCACAGATATACATGCAAGTAAAACACCCCTACACACATAAAAATAAATACGTCTTCTTAAAAGTTAATTTTCCATCTTTATTTGGCCCAGAGTTACCTGAGTGGAATTTTGATGGCTCTAGTACCTTTCAGTCTGAGGGCTCCAACAGTGACATGTATCTCAGCCCTGTTGCCATGTTTCGGGACCCCTTCCGCAGAGATCCCAACAAGCTGGTGTTCTGTGAAGTTTTCAAGTACAACCGGAAGCCTGCAGGTGTGTATGGGGTGGGCGTGAATGTCTTAAGAATCTAGGGATGGATGATCAGATGTCCATCCTTCTACCCTGAACTTGCCTGCTGAAAAACAGTGTGGTCTGCCCCTCCATGGTCCCTTTTATTGGTTGTATAAACAGTGTTGAATCTTCCATCTGTTTGCTGATAGGGGTCCCCAGTGACAGTCTTGATCTGCTTCTACATTTAAAAAGCTGTAATTCGTACTTAAGCGTTTTTGGGTTTAACTACTAGATCTGCCATTTATTGCCAGTGACCTTGGCATACTTTGCCCCATGCTTCTATTTTGCTGAATTATGTGTAGAGAGAGACGAGACAGAGCATGCTTGAACTGAGGGCGTACTGTGCTCTGTGTGGAAGTCAACCAACAACCTGTGGAATCAGTTCTCTCCTGCTGTATTTGTAGATTCTGGAGGTGGAACTCAGGTTGCCATGAGCATTATGATTCCTGGCTAAGCTGTTTGCCCATGAAGCCTTCTGTACCTGCTCATAGAATTTTGTTTATGCCGTGCTATCCATACTCAGTTTTCAGATAGCTTCTTAAACCCAGGGAACTCTAATTTACATAAACTCTCTTCCAGTACTGCCAGTAAGGCTTGGTGGCCCTATACCTTCAGTACCTCTGTTTTGAAAAGGAAGTATTGTTGGTCAAGGGTATGTACCTCAGCATGGCAGCCATGGGGTTCCTGGCTGTGCCGCTTGCCCTATAACCTGGGCACGTCACCAAACACCCTCTCTCAGGGCTTCATTTTCTCATTTGTGAAAGTGAAGATTGCTAACACTCATCTCAAACTCAGTTAAATGATAAATTGCTTTTCTAGCTTGGGAATTGTTTTCAGTTACACTCACCTCTCCCTCGCTTTCTCTCTCTTTTTTGTACCAGCCAATACTGTGTAATTTAGCACTCAGACTCACCTGGAATGTAAACCTAATGGACAAATTATTCTCAGTAAAATGACAGCTCTGGCCTTAAGTGCCTACGAAACTAGGGAATACGTTTGACAAGCAGGAGCAGCTGTCTTGTGAATAGAGGGTGGAAGTGTCTGGCATGTGGTACTTGGAAAGTGGCCAGCGTGCAGATAGGATGAACACTTGTTTTGCTCTCACTCCATTCCCATGAGATTTCATAGCTGACTTTAATTATAAAAAGTCTCTCAGCCTTTTCCTGCAAATGTACTATCATTGCTTCTTCACAGTGGTTGGGCCTGAGTAGGTCCAGCCTATGATGACTTCAGCTGTGTAAGAGTTGAGGACACTACTCCTTACAGCATGTTGATGCTTTATTCCTAGAGACCAATTTAAGGCACTCGTGTAAACGGATAATGGACATGGTGAGCAACCAGCACCCCTGGTTTGGAATGGAACAGGAGTATACTCTGATGGGAACAGATGGGCACCCTTTTGGTTGGCCTTCCAATGGCTTTCCTGGGCCCCAAGGTAAGTTCCCCAGGTGAAATAAAAGCTTCCTCCCCATAAGTTCTTACTGTCCAGAGACAGGAGCAGCTCCCAAATCAGCAAACAGACTGGCAGCTGGAAATAACAGACTGTCCTTGCATCCCTCAAATCCAGATGTGCTTCGAATTTAAAGTGACAGGATGGTGATGAGATGGCTCAGTGGGTAAAGGTGCTTGCCACCAGGCTTGACAGCCCGAGTTTATCCCTGAGACCCATATAAGTTATTCTCTGACCATCTGCACATGCATGCATATACAAAAAGTGAAAAGCTATTCAGAGTGGGCAGTAGTTCTACCAAGGCTACAGCAAAGAGGAAAGACCTAGCCTCCTACCTGCAGGTGAAGACAGGATGTGCGAAAGCAAGTCTTAGGACCTTGTCATTTTCTGGCTTTGGGGGGTTATGGACTCTGATTCTTCACTGATTGCTCTTGATTCTCCTTCAGGTCCGTATTACTGTGGTGTGGGCGCAGACAAAGCCTATGGCAGGGATATCGTGGAGGCTCACTACCGCGCCTGCTTGTATGCTGGGGTCAAGATTACAGGAACAAATGCTGAGGTCATGCCTGCCCAGGTAAATGGCACTATTCTGTTCCTTTTCCTCCCCTCTGAAGACTTGGCACATGGGGACTTTGGTTAACAAGGGTGATGACTTAAAAGTGGTTCAGGGTAGAGGTAAGTAGAACAAGCTAGGAGCTTGAGTTGGCCTGAACAGTTAGTTGGCCTTATTCTAAAGGTCAACATGTTCTTTCTAGTGGGAATTCCAAATAGGACCCTGTGAAGGAATCCGCATGGGAGATCATCTCTGGGTGGCCCGTTTCATCTTGCATCGAGTATGTGAAGACTTTGGGGTAATAGCAACCTTTGACCCCAAGCCCATTCCTGGGAACTGGAATGGTGCAGGCTGCCATACCAACTTTAGCACCAAGGCCATGCGGGAGGAGAATGGTCTGAAGTAAGTAGCTTCCTCTGGAGCCATCTTTATTCTCATGGGGTGGAAGGGCTTTGTGTTAGGGTTGGGAAAGTTGGACTTCTCACAAACTACATGCCATGCTCTTCGTGTTTGTCATAAGCCTATCGTTTTGTACCCGTTGGAGAAGTGACAGTACTCTAGGAATAGAATTACAGCTGTGATATGGGAAAGTTGTCACGTAGGTTCAAGCATTTAAAGGTCTTTAGTAAGAACTAAATACACATACAAGCAAGTGGGTGACTTAATTCTTACTGATGGGAAGAGGCCAGTGATGGGGGTCTTCCCATCCAAAAGATAATTGGTATTACATGTTGAGGACTGGTCTGAAGCACTTGAGACATAGGTCACAAGGCAGACACAGCCTGCATCAAGTATTTATTGGTTTCTTATGGAACTCATGCCTGCTCCTGCCCTTGAAGGACAGGTTTCTAGTGACAAGGTCAGACCCTCACCTTTACTGCTTCCACCAGGCACATCGAGGAGGCCATCGAGAAACTAAGCAAGCGGCACCGGTACCACATTCGAGCCTACGATCCCAAGGGGGGCCTGGACAATGCCCGTCGTCTGACTGGGTTCCACGAAACGTCCAACATCAACGACTTTTCTGCTGGTGTCGCCAATCGCAGTGCCAGCATCCGCATTCCCCGGACTGTCGGCCAGGAGAAGAAAGGTTACTTTGAAGACCGCCGCCCCTCTGCCAATTGTGACCCCTTTGCAGTGACAGAAGCCATCGTCCGCACATGCCTTCTCAATGAGACTGGCGACGAGCCCTTCCAATACAAAAACTAATTAGACTTTGAGTGATCTTGAGCCTTTCCTAGTTCATCCCACCCCGCCCCAGCTGTCTCATTGTAACTCAAAGGATGGAATATCAAGGTCTTTTTATTCCTCGTGCCCAGTTAATCTTGCTTTTATTGGTCAGAATAGAGGAGTCAAGTTCTTAATCCCTATACACCCAACCCTCATTTCTTTTCTATTTAGCTTTCTAGTGGGGGTGGGAGGGGTAGGGGAAGGGAACGTAACCACTGCTTCATCTCATCAGGAATGCATGTCCAGTAGGCAGAGCTGCCACAGAGCGGGTGTATTTGTGGAGGAGGACTTTTTCTTCAGGACAGTTAAAAGAGCAGGTCCACTGCTTGGATTGACAATTCCCCTATAGGTAGAGAGCTGCTAGTTCTTCAGGTAAAACCAACTTTCTATTCCAAATGGAAGTTAGGTGAGGAGTAGTGGGAGGAGTTCATGCCCTCCATGAAGACAGCTCAGTGTATCACCTGACAGATGGGTAGCCCTACTGTAAAAGAAGGAAAAGTTATTTCTGGGTCCTCCATTTATAACACAAAGCAGAGTAGTATTTTTATATTTAAATGTAAAAACAAAAGTTATATATATGGATATGTGGATATATGTGTATTTCTAATTGAGGAAACCATCCTAGTCACTGGGTTTGCCAAGTTTGAAGAGCTTGGTTAACAAGAAAGGATCTCTTGAGTAGAGGTGGGGGTGCAGTACCAGGAAAGGTGGTTATCTGGGGCTCAGCGCTTTATTACTATGTGGGGTTTCCCTGCCCACTCTGCAGGAGCAGATGCTGGACAGGTAGTAGGGTGGGACACCAGTGCTTGCCACCACCTGTCCCTGTGCTTAGGCTAAGATGCATATGTATCCACATAGAGTTAGCAGGATGGAGTTGGCTGGTCAACTTGAACATTGTTACTGATAGGGGTGGGTGGGGTTTATTTTTTGGTGGGACTAGCATGTCACTAAAGCAGGCCTTTTGATATATTAAATTTTTTAAAGCAAAACAAGTTCAGCTTTTAATCAACTTTGTAGGGTTTCTAACTTTACAGAATTGCCTGTTTGTTTCAGTGTCTCCTTCCACTTTGCTCTTGGAGGAACGGAGGACAGGCAGACCTGGAGTTAAAACATTTGTCATTTTGTGTCATAGTGTCTACTTTCTCCCAGCAGAATATTCCTTTCCTTCTTAGGAGTCCTATGGAGTTTTGTTTTTGTTTTTTTTCTATTACGATAAACATACCCCACCTCCATTCTGGCTTGCCCTGCTGTTCTCTGGTTGTTTGTGTGCTGTCCGCAGCAGGCTGCCTGTGGTTTTCTCTTGCCATGACGACTTCTAATTGCCATGTACAGTATGTTCAGTTAGATAACTCCTCATTGTAAACAGACTGTAACTGCCAGAGCAGCGCTTATAAATCAACCTAACATTTATAAGATTTCCTCTTGACTTGTTTCTTTGTGGTTGGGGGAGGAAGAAAAAAAAAAGCGTGCAGTATTTTTTTGTTCCTTCATTTCCTATCAAAAGAAAGGGGAGTGGTTCTGTTTTGTTTACTCGCAAAATAAGCTTATCTATTGGCTTTTCTTTTTTTTTTTTTTTTAAACGGGCTTTTTCTTGTACCTATAATTTGGGGTAAGGTGTGAGAGTTTTTATAGTTTTTTGAGACAGGGTCTTGGTGTATACCCTTGGCTGGCCTGGAGCTAACTATGTAGACTGGGCTAGCCTTTAACTTGCAGTTCTGCTTTCAATTAGGGTTTATACATTTAGTCTTGGCAATTCCTAGTTCCACGTTTAATCTCTTTACATTTCAAAGCAGTGTTATCTGAAGAGTTCAGGCGCAGAGTCAATTCAATAGAGTTACACAAAAACCTAAAAAACAAGTTTTAAATACCAAGTTATGTTGGCCTGGCCACTTTTCACAGCTGTCCACAACTCAATGTGACAAGGCTACAAATTGGATATACTAGAATTTCCTGGTGATTTGGAACCCCTGCTTCATTTCCCGGAACCAGGGCTTTTGGTGACAGTCCTAGCTTATCAGATTATTTAAAACAGTTACTCTTCCTGCCCTTCTTCCTGAGACCTTTGTCCAGCTGCCATGAGCCATCTACACAGTACTTGCTTCCCTGTTGAAGTCACTGAAGGCACATCAGCCCAAGACATAAAGGCTTGTCCCGGATTCACTAGCCTGGTGAACTTGTGGTTCTCTGATGTTTTGTCCTGTTTTGTTGTGATTTAGTCTCAAATTTCCCAGCCTGGTTTGAAAATCTGGGCTCCCAGCCTTCAATAAGGAGGACTACAGATATGTACGACTGAGCCTTGATTCCAGCCTCATGTTTATACGTCTGTGCTCAGCTCCCTGAAGGTTCCAGTTTGAAACTCAATAATCCAGGGGTCAGAAAGTCTTGATCTTATCCCCACAGTATGGCACCAAGCCCGGCTGAGCCTTCTGACTTAGTCTGCCCTGTTGCTATTTAAGCACTTTTCTTCACTAGGCTAAAAATAAAAGGAGCTTCCTCCTTTGCCATGGCGCTGTGCATGATAGGAAAAGGTAGCTATCTACTAGCATATTAACTCCACTGTTTTTGCTTTGTGTGTTTGGTTTTTGAGGAAGGGTCTCAACTGTGTATCCCTGGCTGGCCTGGAGCTCTATGTAGACCAAGCTAGTCTCAGAGATTTGCAGGTTTCTGCCTCCTAAGTGTACCACTGTGCCATGCTAGTGTATTAATAGCACCGTTACCATGGTGGGCAGTACTCATTTAAGGATGGTACATATTACCACGTTGCAGTGAGAGGCCTGTTGTAACAGTTCTTAAAGTGACTGTTTTCTTCAGGCAAGTGTTCTCTTTCATATTATGAAGTAGATAGAAACCTAGTAGTTTGCCAAGCACTGCCCTGGTTTACCACCTCTTAATCTGGTGTGACTGAGGGCCCTCATGCTGGAGAGATGGATGGCTCACCAGTGAAAGCGCTGATGCTCTCGTGAGATCAGACAGCTCACAACCACTTGTAACTCCAGTTCCAGAGGATTTGGTACCCATTTTGTGGCTTTCCTGGGTGCTGGGCATGTAAAATGCTGCATATATAAATACATGCTAACACTCATAAATCCTTTTTCTTAAGTGCTTCAGCATTTTCCTGGTTGTTAGGTTTAAAATAAAATTTACCTTCCCTCCACTTTCTCCCTCCAGCTGCAGCTTCCCTTTACTGGGTCACTCCGCAGGAGGACTGAAGAGTGTGTTTGATTGTAACCAATTCTCAAGATTACTTGAAAAGGAATTCTAACTTCACAGGATCAGGATTTGGGTGGGAAGTATTTCCTTCTCCACCCTGGAGCCTAGAATTAGGTTTGCCCTCCAGGTCATAGTTCAATTCCTTTGTATTTCTAAGTTTTTGGTTGTTTTTTTCTTTCTCATTTAACAGGCACAGTTACACGATAACTTTATCAGTGATAGATTAAACAGAATGAGGGGCTATATTAAACAAGTTTGCCAAGCCTTCAGCCTTAAAGAGACAGACTGCGGCTCTGGCTCAATGGAGTAGCACCTTAGGGTGTTGGAGGCCCTGGTTCTCTCTCAGTACTGCGAGGTTTTGGATCTAAATGCTTCACACACAGTTTAATCATGAATTCCCAGGCCAGAGCTGGGACTAAGTTGGTGGATGCTTGCCTAGCAAGCAGGAAACCATGGAAATTGGGTATGTGGTGGCACATGCCTGTAAGCCCAGCAGAGACAGACTACAATCACAAGTTCATTTCAAGGTCAGTCTCCACTACATAGCCAGTTTGAGGCCAGCCTGGGCTACCTTAGACATTCACTCTCTGAAAACAAAACAAACCATGAATTAGTGTCCTGTCAGTTACCAGGTAAGGACTGACAGACATCACAAGTTACCAGGGTGTTCAGGAGTTCCTCAGCATGTGCAAGTCAGGGCTTTCTGTCTGGGTAGGATAGAGCACTAGTAGATAAAGAGGGGTTTGACCTGATGCTTGGTGCTCCATATAATTCACCCAAAGTTTCACAACTCCAGCCACTGCTTGCCCCCTGTTACAACATGGTGCAAAGTCTGGAGAGTAAGACACTATCCCAGAGAAAGCAGATGCTTCACTCAGAAGAACTTTCCCATTGGAAACTTCATGAAAGCAGGGGCTTGCTTTCCTTGCTCACCACCAGAGTCCTAAAACTAGTCACATTTGCCCACAGTGCTTGTTTTAAGGATTTCTGTTTAAGGGTTGGTCAGTTTTGTGAGCTTTAAGCCTACAACTCAACTGGATAGTTGTCAAATCTATGAGGCCCTGGTTGCCTGGCTGTTTAAGTCCAGGGCTGGAGTCACTACAAGGCAAAGCTCTGCTTTAATGAGCTTAAAAAAAAAAAAAAAAAAATGTTGTTTTTCAGTACCAACATCACGACCCAACTGAAGCCTGGGTAAGCATGTGCTGAGGGAAAGAACGCCTGCCTGCCCTTGATTCTGGCTGGAATGAAGCTGTCATGTGCTTCATGTTGCTTTAAAGATTATAACTCATAAAGTGGTCATTCATTGTATAACCCCCAAAGGCTTGCTACTGTAAGCAAAGTGAGCAGATTAGAGCCTTAGCCCTAGTTCACTCAACAACCATAAAATTATAAGTACTGAAAATATGTGAGGAATAAAAACAACTCTCAGCCCCGCATAGGTGGTGCACGCCTTTAATCCCAGCACTCAGGAGGCAGAGGCAGGAGGATCTCTGTGAGTTCAAGGCCAGCCTGGTCTCTAGAGTGAGCTCCCGGACAGGCTCCAAAGCTACACAGAGAAACCCTGTCTCGAAAAAACAAAAACGACAAAAACACAAAACAAAAACCCAACTCACACTTCACATTCACAGATAATATATGCATGTATACATATGCACAGTGCCAAGTTTGTAAGAGCATATATGTACACATCTTAAATGCCCAATGCTTCCTGTTTAGAAGCCATCCTACCACACCCACCAGAGATAGCAGCTTTAAAAGAAGTCAAGGGGCTCAGGCATTTATCGTTCAGAGATTGACTGAGCTGTAAAGATGGAAAGACAAACTTTTTTTTTTTTTTATTGAGTCGGGGTTTCTCTATGTAACAGCCCTGGCTGTCCAGGAACTCACTCTGTAGACCAGGCTGGCCTTGAACTCACAGAGATCTGCCTGCCCCTGCCTGTCGAATGTTGGGATTAAAGGTGTGAGCCACCACCGCCCCGCTGACAAACTAGACTTTTAGAATGTATTATGAGATAAGGTTTTGTTATGTTGCCCAGGCTGGACTCAGATCTGTAGCAATCTATCTGCTCCAGACTCCTGAGTGCTGGGATATACAGACCTGAGTTACCTGTACAGCTTTCTAATCATCCCCCGCTCCCCCAGAGACAGGGTTTCTCTTTATTGTTTTGGAGCCTGTCCTGGCACTGGCACTCACTCTGTAGACCAGGTTGGCCTCGAACTCACAGAGATCCACCTGTCTCTGCCTCCTGAGTGCCGAGATTAAAGGTGTGCACCACCAACACCCTACTTTCTAATTCTTAAAGCAAGGCTCCCAACTCCTCCCTTGTGTGTAATCAACAAGGTTCTTAGACCCTGTCTGCAGTGTGGATTCCCACTAATAAGACAGTGGCGGCACAGTGCTGTGTGGCAGAGCAAGCGTCCATCTAGTTCCTATTGTCATTCTATGATTTGCTCTTCTGGGAGCCTTGTCATTCAGCAAGTTCCTGGGCTTGTCTTGGGATTGCAATGTGCCTCAGCTTGGCTAGTTCCTCTGCGGCAGAAGCAGTGTTTGAACTCAGTGGGCACTCAGTCACTACATCTAACTTGTTTGAGGGCTCTCTGCATTTGCTTTCCAATTAAGGTTTAGGATGACTCCTCCCTGTGACTCTTATCATCCTGCCTATTAATGCTAAATTAGAGAGGCATTCAAGATAACTGCCGAAGATCTAATAAATAAATGGGGTGGGTGGGTAGGACTATAAACCAGTTTATAGCATGCAAGAAAGCTCTGAGCACCACATTCAAAAATAAAGTGCTGTGAGCCTGGTGGTGGTGGCTCACACCCTGATCCCAGAACTCAAGAAGTAGACAGAAGGCTCAGATTCAAGATTCAAGTTCTTCCACTATACAGCCAATTTGAAGTCAGCCCAGACCCTGTCTCAACTAAGCAAATGAAAGCAAACTGGGGTCCAAATAGGCACTATTCGATGTTTTGATGCAAGTTTGTGACTGAGGAGTGGAGGTGGCAAATGAAGACTTTTTTCTTCCTCTTCTTTACTTCTTCCTCCTGGGTCCCGTTTTTTTTAGGGTGTTCTTAGGATATGTATGTCTCATTGGCACTACTAAGAAGTGTGGGGTCTAGGGAACTTCCTGTTATGTATACAAGCTAATCTTCAAACAATTGTGTGGGCTGTTTTGGTAACTACTCAAATAATGCTATAGAAAATTGTACAATATATTGGGGAAGGAAGGGAGTTTTACACAGGAGTCAACATGACTCTTGTCTCTGGAAAGCAACTTGTGATCCAATGAGGAGCTAAATTTAGAGACACAATTCAGGAAGAGAATCCAATCAGAGCTTCCTTGTAAAACAACTCACCTTCACAAACAAGTTCATTCCTAATCGAATTTAAGGTCTAGAAACTGCCAACCTATTAATGTTTCTATAAATACACTTGGGGTCAACTACGTAGCCAAGGAAATCTTTAATAAATTGAACACAAATTGTCAGGGGAAGGTTATTGCTGGGACTCCTGGAAGCATGTATAAGCAGGGTAGGGGTGACATAGGGGTGGGGGGCAGTTAACTCACAGATATTAGTCTCAGATATTAATGGCTTGTGTGTGAGCTGTCTGCCACACTTAATGTCAGTCACCTTGCCCGGAACTATTTTTCTCTCTGATTCCAAATGTAGCTATTGGTCTATTAAATGATTAACTTCCACAGAAACTGATAATATCCTTATGGAATCTGACTGTGGTAAGCCTGTACACCCCCGCCCCAATTTCCTTCTAGATTTAGAATTCCATTCCATGAGCCATCACACCCACGCTGAAAAAAGAAAACCTGTTGAATCAAATTTGTGTTTTGGAGGGTAAGAGCCACCCTTCCAATTTATAAGGCTGTCTATTTCTTTGGGGGGGGGGAATGAACCAGTATCTTCTATTAGTAAAAGGAGTGTTTGAGCATGGGCACTACAACCCACTTCTTTCAGGGAGATTCATTTTTCTCTGAGAACTCAGCCTCTCTGTGCTGGTGCCACAGGAATTCTTAAACTCTTTCAACTCTCCAATTAACCAGAGAGCAAACCCAGCACTTTCCATCTATGAGAAATCTACACCACTCATGGAATCATTGTGTGCCCTCTCTCACTGCCTAACAGGGGTACCCTTGCCAAAGAAAAGCAACTTAATGCCAAAAAGGTGCATCACCTGGCACTGCTTCCGAGGATGGGCAATGTGCAAGCACTTTGTTCAGTGGCTCTGCCTTGGGGTCTCTTGAGGGGCGGCAGGTTACCTGGGGTGGGGGCGCACACTCTCTGAAGGTGGGCTGCGTTCAGTTTCCTGCTTCAGGGGCTCCTTCATAGTACCGCCCCCTGATGAGTTTCTGCTCAGACTGGAAGGTGTCAGGTCCCAAAGAAACCTGGGACAAGGCTCACTCAGTACCTGTCGCTTCTCCCAGCACGTCTCACCCCACCCCTACCCTAAACTTCTCTAGCCCAGAGGCTGGGCTCCCCCTTTCTCTTTCCTACATAAACCTGCCATTTTAGCTGTGAGCTCTCTCCGTCTTTAGCTCCTCTACTGTTCTTTTATCCTCTCTTTTCTCTTTTCTCTCTCCTCTTCTTCTCTCACCCCCACCCCCATCTCTCCCCCCATGGTCTGGTTCAGTCTGGACCCTTTCAGATGCCTCTGTCTGAACTCTCCCTCATATCTCAATAAAACCCTTCTCTTCAGCCACGCCTTGGAGAGGTCATAGGCTCATTTTCGTTCAGAAGGCCTATCAAAGAATCTGTGGGCTTATCTTTACATTCACAATAGGCAGCTTGGCCCTGAGACCACAGTCCAGGTTAAAGTGTTACCTTGGAAAGAAAGTCTTTTATTCAAGGTGTCTGGTTTCTTTTCTTGTTTTTGTTTTTGTTTTTGGAGACAGGGTTTCTCTGTATTATTTTGGAGGCTGTCCTGGAACTCGCTCTGTAGACCAGGCTGGCCTTGAACTCACAGAGATCCGCCTGCCTCTACCTCCTGAGTGCTGGGATTAAAGGCGTGAGCCACCAACGCCCGGCTCAAGTGTCTGGTTTCTTTTGATGTCTTTAGTTTCTTTAATCCCATAATTCCTTTAATTATACCCTCTTGTCTGTCGGAGAATGACATCAAGGATATCCAGTTCAAGGTTTCCTATGTAGTTCAGTCATAGAGTGCTTGCCCAGCTGCCAGACTCTGTCAGATGCCCAGCACCACACACATACAAAGCATTTCCAGCTCTGTGTCTGTGTCAATTACTCCTGTCTGCTTCTCCATCCCCAGACACCAGGAGGGCCCACAAGAAGCTTGGAGCAGGGAAGAATAAAGAGACAATATCCATAGACACACAAAACCTCCAAAGTACTTATGCATTGAGGAATTACAGCTTACAAATCCAGTCACAGTATCTATATTCATGTTAGCCTGATTTCAATCCCCCAGCTACATATTCTTCCATGAGCTAGCTCCTTTCCTATTCAAGACTCCCTTGATAATAGTTGTTATCAGACTTTACCCCTATTAAAATATTTGGACCGTTTGAGAGCAATAGCTCACCTCTATAATCTAGAACCCAGGAAGTTAAAACAAGATGTTTGCTGCAAGTTTGATGCCAGCCTGGGCTACATAGCAATTTCCAGAACATCCTGAGCTACAGGGCAAAATTCTATCTTAAAAAACAAAAAGTAGACAGATCAGGTGTTTCACCTTGTTTCAAAAAATGCAAAAAATATTTTTTAATTGTAGAAATATATACGCTAATTCCTTTGGTACCCTAGGCCAAGTGACTAGATGGGTTAGTCTTCCTTCTGGTCCTCACAGAAGAAAGTTAAGTTCTCAGCAGGAATAATAAAAAATATTAAAAAAAAAAAAACAAGCTGCAAAATTCTGTTGTGGTTCTGCCAAAGTGTTCTCAGGAGTGAGGGCATACTGGGATTTAGTCAAGCAGATATTTCTGTTTGAATAACTAGGATCTGGGAGCCATGGGACACCACCCCCACCCATAAGGGCTACTGAAAACCACCCCTGGAAATCTGTAAATATTGCTAAGGCTCTACCCTTTTGCTCAGAGAACAACCACCCACAAGGATAGGGGATAAGTTAGTTCTGTAGTAGAGTGCTTGCTTAGCACACAGAAAGTCTTTCTCTCTCTGTCTTTCTCTCTGTCTCTGTCTCTGTCTCTGTCTCTGTCTCTGTCTCTCTCTCTCACACACACACACACACACAAACAAACACATGAGTGCACAAGAAACTTCTAGGTGCTACTAAACTAATGTAAAATCATGCAAAGTTCATAGAGAATTCAACAGCTAGTGACAGGATGACCCGAACACAAGATTCTGCCCTAGTCCTTGTATTCTGTAGTCCCCAGTTTCTCTTTACTGCCACAGTCTCCTATCTCTGACAGCCTCCCTCTTTGCAGATCTGGCAGTTTCTGGGCCTGGAACTGCTTTGGTAGAATGTCTGTACAGCATGCACTAGGCCCTGGGTTTGATCCCCAGCACTGCATAAATCAACTTTGATGTCACACCTATAATTTCAGCACTTGGCAGGGATCGAAGCAGGAGGATCAGAGGTGAATCAAGGCCAGCCTGGGCTACTTGAAACCCTGGGGAGAGGGATAGAAGAAGGGGGAGGGGGGGAGGGAGAAGAAAGGAAGGAGGGGGAGGGAAGAGGAGAGGAAGAGAGGAGGGAGAGGGAGGGAAACAGGGAGGGAGGAAGAGAAGGAGGGAGAGAGGGAGGAGGGAGGGAGAGACTAGTGTAAGCAGAACCTGTAAGTTCTCTCCTCAGCCTCAACACCCCCCAGAAAACCCCAGCTCCCTGCTGTCTCCCGGTCCAGGGCTTCAGGGCCTGGCAGGACAGGCAGCAGGTTGTTTTGCTCTCATAAAGCCATGTTACATAACTAACTAATGTTTTGAGCAGTGGAGCTGAGCCAATCTAGGTCACATCAAGAGGGAATGGGGAAAGAGGATGATCACGGAAGTGGTGAGAGGAAGGGGAACAAGAAGGGAGGAATAAAAAAAAGAGGCGAGAGTGGAAATGGGGTGCGATTATTTAATATCTGCTGCCTGTTCATAGTTCCTGGTCCTTAGGGACAGCATATATTATCCTGAAAAGTCCTCTCTCTATTTTATCTAGGCATTCTGTCATCCTATAGCCCCCACTCTGGATGGCTGAACTCTGTGCCAGCAGCCTGCAGGTATCACCCCTTATTGGAGTGAGGTCTATTCCTTATTGGAAGCAGTGGCAGGCTGGTAGGAAACAAACAGGCCTGGTGTTGTGGAATGCTGTCCTCCCAGCATGACCATCATTAGACCTTATGGAAGCAGAGCGAGGGGGGCATTGTCCTCCTCCCCAGGCTCCTGCAAGCCTACTCAGCTCAACTGGTTCCCCGGGCCAGACTTAGGTGCAAGAGTTGCTTTGGTTTGTTATTGGTGGCCTGTGTAGCTGAGTAGACACATGCTCACCTACATGATATATGATGGCTTGCAACCTTCTAAAAGTTCAGTTTCAGGAGATCCAGAACCCTCTTTTGCCCTCCAAGGACACCAGACACCCATGTGGTACCCATACGTACATGCGGGCAAAACACTTGTGCATATAAAATAAAAAGAGATGGCTCCGTGGCTAAGAATGCTCCCTACCTCCAGCTCACCCACATCTTCACAACTGACTGTGAATCCATCCATGGTTCTCTTCTGACCTCGGAGGGCACCTGTGCCCATGGGGCATACACATACACATACACAAAACAAGTATGTAAATAAATAAATATTTAAAATTGGGGCTGGAGATGGCTTAGTGGTTGAGAGCACTGGCTGATCCTCCAGAGGTCCAGAGTTCAATTCCCAGCACCTACATGGTGGCTCCCAATCACCTAAAGTGGGACCTGATGTCCTCTTCTGACATAAGGTCATACATGCAGATAGAGGACTCAAATGCATAAAATAAATAAATAAATCTTTAGAAAATAAGTACATAATAAATAAATATTTAAAATGACCCAAATTAAGAAAAAAATGAAGCCAGGCAGTGGTGGTACACTCAGAAGGCAGAGGCAGGCAGATCTCTGAGTTTGAGACCAGCAGTTCCAGGACAGCCAGAGTTACACAGAGAAACTCTGTCTCAAAAAAAAAAAAAAAAAAAAAAAAAAAAAAAAAGAAAAAAAAACAGAGAAAGAAGAGAGGAGAAAAACAAGAACAAAAAATAACAAAACAAAAACATGGCTTTCCCTTCATGGCATCTGCTTCATCTGCCTATTTGGTAATGATCAGGGCACTACACACCCAGTGCTTCATACCCTGGCCATGTTTCTGTTCTTGGTGTCACCACCAAGTTTACTAAAGATGGTTCCAGAGTGACATTAGCAGCCCCACACCCCAATTGCAGCTAGCAGTTGAGGAGATTTCTGGCTTTTTGTCTAAGAGGAAGGTTCTTTGGCTAGGAGATATACTGAGAAGGACTAGGAAAAGGGGTGTCTAAGAAACTTGGAGAGCACATTTTTCAAGTCAGAAAGAACATAGACATATTCTGGGGGTGGGGGTAGTAAGATAATGGACCCTCCTAAGGGAAGGATTGTGGGGTTTGCCTGAAGGGGCTGAAGCAGACCACTGAGCAGGCCAGACCACCAGCAGCTTTTGAGAGGTGGGAACACTGCAGCTGAAGTCACTTGTCACCTTCCCAGGTAGTTCTTACTTCCAGCTCTGGCAGGGCTAGATAGCCTAGGAACTCCCAGATAGGAGTTCTAGTTCTTCTTCTCCCAAGCTGACAGAACGTGAGCTCAGAGTCTAGGGACACTCCAGGTTAAGGACGGGGCCATTCTTGATTGTCAGCACAGATAGATTTTAATTAGAGAGCAATGACATGACAGATAAACAGCCCCTTATCTAAAGGGGTACATCCCAAGACCCTGGAGGACTCTTGAAAACCCAGATAGGAGCCAGCCACGGAAGCATATACCTTTAATCCTAAGATTTGGGAGGCTGAGGTAGGAGGATCTCTGTGAGTTTGAGGCCAGTCTTGTCTACAAAGTGAATTTTGGGACAGCTACACAGAGAAACCCTGTAAGAAAAAAAAAAAAAAGAAAGAAAGGAAGGAAGGAAGGAAGGGAAAGGAAGAAAAAGATAAAGGAAGAAAATCCAAATAGGAAAGAATCCCATATATACCATATTTTTCTTAAACATACATAGGTTTATTCATTCTCTCTGTGTCTGTGTGTCTGTGTGTCTGTGTGTCTGTGTGTCTGTGTCTGTCTGTCTGTCTGTCTGTCTCTCTCTCTCTCTCTCTCTTTCTCTCCCTCTCTCTCTCTTTCTTGTCTCATAAATCTCAACACTCAGGGACCCAGAAGATATCCCAGTGGTTAAGAACACACACTGCTCTTGCAGACCTAAACTCAGTTCCTTGTCCCTACTTGGGGCAGCTCACAACCACCTGTAAGTCTAGCTCCAGGGAATCCACACCTTCTGGCCTGTGCAGGCACCTGTGTGAAGGAGCACATATCCTTCCCCATAATTAAAAAACAATCATTGAAAAATAAAACTCAACCCCCTCCCCCGGGACTCAAACCAGAGGTAGTCTCCCTGCCGTAGGCGCTCAAAAACTGGACTTTCAGGTGTGAGCCTCTAGGCCAGGCTGCTTTTCTTAACTGGCTACCGTGCTCTTGCCTGAAACTTCCAGCTTGAGACCTCATAGTAAAAAGAACATACACGTCTTTTGTCTGTACTATTTTACAGACGGCTGACATGTTCATACCACGTATTTTAGCAATTTCAGCACTTGGTATATTTCTGTCATTCTCAAATAACTTTCACCTTGCCACTTAGGGCAGTCCAAGGCTCCTCTTAGATATATCCAAATTATCAGCCACCACTTCTGCCTTTACTAAGTAAGACAGGGTACTTAACATGGAGTACTTAACACAAGCACTGTGATCTGAAGGTGGAGACTGCTTGCTACTCAGTCACAGCTTAGCATTGCTAGAACAAATCCTGAACAAAGGGTAATTCATGACCCAGGCAGGGCAGAGGCGGATGGCTGTTCTTGCTCCTCAGAAACCCCTGTGTATAATTTCAAGCTTAGGAGTTGTTTGTCTTTGGATGGAGAGGGTCAGACCTAGGGCTTCACTCACACTAGGCAAGCACCGCAGGTCTACCTTCGAAGAGAAGAATTTTCACTTAGCGTTTTCAGATATAGGTCAACCTCAGCTGGCTGAAACTTTGACTAAGTGAGCAACTGTGAGGGTGGGGAACACATGCATGCATTTCTTCATGTTATAACATCTATTTATACATAAACATATCATATAAATATATTCTATTGCATATAAATATACATATATGCACACTCATGTACAGATATCAATCACATAATTTATGCTTTTATTCATAGATTATCTCTGGGAGGTGTACAATTACTGACAATACCTGCACATGATAGTACACGTTGTTCTAGTTAGGTTTCTTTTGCTGTGACAAACACCACAACCAAAAGCAACTTGCAGAGGGAAGGGTTTATTTCAGCTTACAGTTGTATTCATTATGAAGAGTTGGGAAGTCAGGACAGGAACCTGGAGGCAGGAACTGAAGCAGAAACCATGGAATAATGCTGCTTACTGGTTTACCCACCATGACTCAACCTGCTTTCTTATATCACCAGGACTGCTTGTCCAGGGATAGAACCACACATGGGGACTGTACCTCCCACAACAATCATTGATCAAGAAATGCCCTAGAGTCAGGGATGGTGGCAAATGCTTTTAATCCCAGCACTCGGGAGGCAGAACCAGGCCTTGACTGTGAGGTCAAGGCCAGGCTGGTCTACAGATTGAGTTCCAGGACAGCCAGGGCTACTCAGAGAAACCATGTCTCATGGAAAAGAAAAGGAGGAGGAGGAGGAAGGAGAAGGAAAAAGAGGAGGAGGAGGAGGAGGAGGAGGAGGAGGAGAAGAAGAAGAAGAAGAAGAAGAAGAAGAAGAAGAAGAAGAAGAAGAAGAAGAAGAAGAAGAAGAAGAAGAAGAAGTGTCCACTGGACAATCTGATGGCGGCGTTTCCCAATTGAAGTTCCCCTTCCAAGATAACTCCAGGATGTGTCAAGCAGACAAAAACAAGAACCAAGACACATGTTTATAATCCCAACACTGGGGAAGTGGAATAAGAGGTTTGGCAGTTTAAGGCCATTTTCAGCTACATAGGGAGTTCCAGACTATCCTGGCTACATGAGACCCTGTCTCAAAACACCAAAATGCAAGGGAAAAACAAAAAGCAAAATAATGAGTACAAATAGCAGTGACATTCTGGGGAGACAGCCTGGAGGGGGGGATTGCTTATTATCTCTCCCTACCGTTTGGAGTTTTTAAAATCATGAATCTAACCCCAGAAAAAAAAGCATTGAGATTCTGGGACACTCGGGGGGTAGAGAAGATCATCTGATCCTGTCACCTTTCGGGTACGTCACTTTATTAATCTCTCTGAGATTCAGTTTCATCACCTCTGAAGTGGTTTGTGTCGACGTACAGTCCTCAGGACTAAGTAAGGCCACTTGGTGGCTGTGCCAAAGCACTGTGTCAGGGACACGACAGATGTCTGACACATCTTGTTAGATTCCTTTTCTGTCCTCCGCTCCCCTACCCCAGAGGTGGGTACAGCCCCATGGCACCTCATCTTTAATGGCTTGGGTTTCTTTTCTCCAGCCAGGAAAGTTGTCGCTTTGGTGACAGCTATTTTAAGTCAACTGACCTTTCCTGCAAATGATCCAGATGCCTCTATCTTAGGCTGGTGATGATGAAGATGGCCTATGACGGGGTTCCTGGGGGTGTGTTGGGAGGTGGGGCAGGGGTGGGGCCCGGCATTTGTCAGACCCATATGATCTTCTGGCTCCCGGGCTCTGCAGATTTCTCCTGCTGGAGATGCCTACCTGCCAGCAATCTTGGAGAAGACAGAAATAGCAGCTTTGGGTTCCAGGTCCCCTCCTCCCTTTGGCCCAATGTAGCTAGAGCTTTGGTTTCCTGCTGCTGTCTTGGTGCCTGGAGCCCTCTCTGGATGGTCATGGAGTCTTGTCAGAGAAGCAACTTTGGGCTGGCAGACAGTCATTCCAGAAGACATGATCTGGAAAAACTGCTTCATCGTTTCCTTCAGAGGCACTGTCCCGAGCCCATTTCCTTGTCTGGTTCCTGAAATCTCAGGGATGCCATCAGAAGAAGGTGTTCTTGTGTTTACTTTGGACATGGTTTTCTGTAGTGCAGACTGCCCTTAAACTCTACGTAGCTGAAAATGACCTTGGTCTCCAGACCTCTTGATCTGTCAGCATCCCTGGGAAATCCAGGGTTCTGTAATCCTCCCCTCTCACCTTGACTTACTGTACCAGCATCAAACATCCTAAACAAATCCAGTGTTTAGCCAAATACAGCGGTGCATGTCTGTAATCCCAGCCACCTGGGAAGCCGAGGCAGAAGGATTAAGGGAGCTGGAGGCCAGTCTGTGCAATTTAGCAGGACTGTCTCAAAACAAAATTTAATGGTTAGGGGTGGGCATGTCATTTATTTGACTCTTATCACATGAACACACCTGTAATCTCATCACGAAACGACAAGGCAGGAAAATCAAAAGTTCAAAGTCATCTTTGGCTACATAGCAAGTTCTAACCTGACCTAGGGTATGTAAGACCTTGTCTCAAAAGCAAACAAACAAACCCCAAATAACAACAACAACAACAACAACAAAACAAAAAGCAAACAAGGAGAGGGTGTGCAGCTAGGGATATAATTCAATGGGTGAGGGCTTACCTCACATGCACGAGGCCTTGGTTTCAACTTCCAGTTGAAATGAAGTTTAGTGGTAGAGTTCTGTGCAAGGCTGTAGTTTCAGCTCTCCATACTGCAAACTGGAAAGAACAACAGTGACAAACAGAAACAAAAAACCCCCACAAACAATGTGCTTTCTCACTCAATAAAACCACCTCTTTACATACAACTACAACTGCTAAGAAAGTTCTTCAGTGTTCTAGAGCCTGAGCACCTCAAATGGTTTCCATAAAGCTGTATGCAAACACTGATAAGCCACGAGAAGCAACTGTACAAAGCACCCTTTGATTTTCATAGTTTATCTACACAAGGATTCTAGGAAAGTGTGCTAGGAAAATTTTATGTATCAGCCTTGCGGGTTTGTCCAATAGTTTTAGATTTTGCCAGTGAAGATTTTCCTTTCTTTATTTTTTACATGGGAAGGAAGTTTAATTGGGGGAAGGGACGGGAGTGGGCTTTATTTTTATTTTTTAATGAGACTAGCATTTGCATTGGTGGACATTGAAGGAAACAGTTTCCCCTCCCTAATGTGTGTGGGCCTCACCTAACTCATTGAAAGTCTTAGATAAAACTAAGCTGAGTGAGTGAGTTGGCCCATACCTGTAGATGGAAGGAAAAGGGTCTTGAGTTTTGGTTTATCCTAGAGAGAACTTGATCCCCCAAACACCAAACTTTCAAACCAAACCCCAGCCTCCTCAGTGTGAAGGGATGCTGTTACATGACCACCTATGGACTCAGACAACCTCTCTTCCCTGAGTCTGCTGGCTTACTCATCAGAGTCTGGGCTCACGAAGCCGCCACACATATATGAGCCTCGTTCTCCCCACTCTTCTCTTGTGGCACTGAGGTTCAAACCAAGGACCTCGCACATGATAGCAAATACTGTACTGAACCATAGAGCCAGCCCTTGTCAGTTTCTTAACACAAACATATAGATGTATATGTATATGAATATTTCCATGCTACCAATTCCATTTTCTCAGAGAACCAAAGAATACACCAAGTAGTCACACTTGAAATTCTGTTCTGAGATTGAATAAAACCTGATCAAATGTGAATTCGGTCCCTTCTCCCCCATCCCTGACGCCACCACGTTGCTATACAGACCAGGCACAAACTCTTCTCCTTGTGAATGTGTGTAACACATGTTACCACTGTGCTTGGCTTTTGTAGTTAGAAGGTTGGTTGATATTTAAAAAAAAACTTTAATATTTAGTCATTACTTTTTAGTAAAGATTTGCCTTGCTTTTATTTTATTCATGTGCATGTGTGTGTATCTGTGTGAGTGTATGCCACATGTGTTTGGGTGCCTCTGGAGATTGGAAAAGAATGTCAAAATCCCAGGACCTGGAGTTCCAGGCAGTTGTAAACTTCCCAATGTGGGTAATTATAATGAACTTGGATCCTCTAAAAGAGCAGAACTCACTCTTAACTGATGAGTTATCCTTCTACCCCCAAATTTATTTGTTTTGTTTATTTGTTTATTTATTTGAGAGGGTCTCACTGTGTAGCTCTGACAGTATTAGAATTTACTATGTAGACCAGACTTGATAAATGTCTAACCCTAGAAAAAAATAGTTTTGTTTTGATTTTATGTCTGTGCCATCCACTCCTTGAACATATATTTGGTATCTGTGAAGCCAGTGAAGGCTGTTGGTTCCCTTAGGACTGGAGTTACAGATGGCTCTGAGCTACCATGTGCATGCTGGGAAACAAACTCAGGTCCTTTGGAAGAGCAAAAAATGTCCTTTGATGGTGGTGGTTTGAATGAGAATTGCCCTATCGAGCATAAAAACTTGGCAGCTTTGGCTACATGGTTCTGGATTAAGAGTCAAGAAGGATACAAGAAAGCGGTTGTGGAATCATCCCCCATGGTTAAGGAAAGCCACCAAAGCCAGGCTTGTGGCAGGGGAGTTCCTGCATGGAGGCCAAGAGAAGCCACTATGTCAAGCTGTGAAGGTGAAGCCTGGATTGTGTTGGAGACCCAAGCTACTGGAGATGTAAGAGATGTGAGATAATGCCCAGGAGAGCTGCAGACAGGGCATGGAATCAGGCCAAGCGAGAGAAGTGTGTTGCAGTCAGCAGAACTGGGAGGGAAGAGTCATCTAAGTCCTTTGTCATCAGACATAGAGATACAGGATCTGAAATTTGCTCTGCTGGGTTTTGGTCTTGATTTGGCCCAGTACTTCCTAACTATGTCCCCTTTTCTCCCTTTTAGAATACTAATTTATATTCTGTGCCATTGCCGGTGGATCAGGATGGTTCTCAGATACTGTTTTAGTTCCATGCCTGTCTACTTCCCGTCATGACAGTCATGCACTAACACTCTAAAACTGTAAGCAAGCTCCCAATGAAATGTTTTCATTTATAGAGGTGCCTTGATCATGCTGTCTCTTCACAGCAATACAACAGTGATTAAGTCAGCTGCTGAGCAATCTCTCTGGCCCCAGAAGTATGCATGTGTGCAATTGTGTGTGTGTGTGTGTGTGTGTGTGTGTGTGTGTGTGTGTGTGTGTGTGTGTGTGTGTTTAGTGGACATCTGATAGGAAATGTCATTCTGTAAATATGTTTATCTTATTGGTTGATGAATAAAACACTGTTGGCCAATAGGGCAACAAAATAGGTGGGGCCAGGATATAAGGAGGATTTTGGGAAGTGTAGGCAGAGGGGAATTGTCATATGATCCCAGGAAGAGACATAGATGGGCAGAAACTGCCTCTAGCTAACCATAGAGGTCTGGAGGTCTGTACAGACAGGCAGGAAGTGATGTAGCTGGAAGAATCAGAATATAAGCAGGAACAAACAGGAAATCGAGCTCTTCTTCTCTCTCCACTTCAGAGATGCTGAACAGTTGAGATGCAGGATGCCAGAAGAGTAAGAGGTCCCTGGACCTTTCTCCAGTAAGATAAGACCATGTGGAAATAGATTGATAGAAATGGGTTAGAGATTAAGTCAGAGCTAGCCAATAAGAAGCCGTAGATATTGGCCAACCGTTTCATAATTAATATAGCATCTGTGTATTTATTTGGGGGACCTGGTAGACCAGAAAACTCGTGTTAGAGACATCTTATCAAAGTTGAAAAAAGAAAAAATGTGATAAAGTTAGGAAAAAATATAGTAAATGTTAAAAGCTAAATTCTAAAACTACAACTTATTTATCATTTCCTAAATGTTTAAAAATATTATTTTATAATGAAGATACTTAAAATTCATTTCTCTGTCTTTTGAGACAGGGTCTCAGTGTCCTGGAACTCATTATATACAGCAGGCTGGCTTGGAACTCACAGAGATCCACCTGCCTCTGTCTCCTAAATGCTGGGATTAAAGGTGTGTGCCACCAAGCCTCAATTAAAATGCGTTTCTTTTTCTTTCTTTCTTCCTGTCTTTCATTTTTTTGTTTGTTTAGATTTTTTTTTTTTTTTTAGACAGGGTTTCTCTGTTAGCATTAGTTGTACTGGAACTCACTCTGTAGACCAGGCTGGCCATGAACTCAGAGATCTGCCTGCCTCTGCCTTCTGAGTGCTAGGATTAAAGGCATGCACCACCACTGCCAGGCTTAAAATGTATTTCTTTTTTTAATTTAGAAATTTATTCTGTTTAATCCACACGCTTTATATAGCTTTAGTTAAGAAATAAAATAAAATGAAACAGTGAAACCAAGAGACTATGTCCAAGTCCAGGTCCTCCCAGCCTGCCAATGCCAAGAGCTCTTCAGTTCTGTGTACCAATTGGAAGAGTAAGAAAAAAATATGGATGGGAACCACACAGTTTCATAAAACAGATTTATGGAACTGAAGGGTCCTTGCTGAGTCTAGCAAATTGCCTTTACAAAAGAGAAAGAAAAAAGGGGGAGGTAGAAAAACAAAACAAATCAACCCAAAGAGGACAAAATCCCAGAGTTCTAAATTGACTTAGGAACCTGTCACACTGGGACAGAAGCTTCAGCATCCATGAGCTGTGCCTCCCCTGCTCTCTAGAGCTGGGATCTCGAGGTGTCAGCAGAGACCCCACAGGTAACAGGAGCAAAAACACTCACTCAGACCTTTGTGGTACTTCAACAGTGGTCTCACTTCTGGGCAAGCTTACAAACCTATACAAAGTTGAAGGTGTACTTTACATGAGTGCTAAACTTCAAGAGGAAGGAAGAAAAAAAGGGAGGTGGAGGGGACAGAGAGAGAGAGAAAAAAACAAAACAAAACAAAAACAACCACCTCAGGGGAGGCAAGGGCATTTAAAGGAACCACAAGAATGCCAACGATATTAAAATGTATTTCTTAATAGTAAATTTTATGGGAAAAGAGAGTCTCCTCTTCCTCCAAGTAGGCTAGGTAAGTACCTTGCCACTGAGCTCTATCTATACCCTTCAAAGTGGACAAAATGACAAAGATAGTTCATCTCCCCCAAAGGCCCTGTTGGGGTGCTGATTGTCACATCTGGTGAGATTTCTGTTTTTGTTTTTATTTCAAGACAGGGCCTCTCTACATAGATAGTCCTGGCTGCCCTGGAACTCACTCTGTAGACCAGGCTGGCCTGGAACTCATAGACCCACTTGCTTCTGTCTCCCAAGTGCTGGGGCTAAAGGTGTGCACTGCCACTCTTTTTAAGTAACTATGAGTTTCAAAACAAATTAAAGAGCACTGTTAAAGTGGCTTGTTGTGTAAGCCTAGCTTCAAGTCAAAGGCCCGAGGCTCCCCTACCAACCAGCTGCTATCACCTAGACACTGTCTGTAGATCTTGCACTGACTCAAAACTGTGGCCTAAGGTCAAAATAATGGTCTTCCTGGATTCTGATGTGAGTGAGATTGTGTAGGAGGGCTGGCCGCTGGCCTGGCTTGAGTCACTCTCAGCTGGTTTCATCCCATTCCTGCAACTCTGTGTAAGAGGTGGATGATCCTTGCTTAACTGATGAAGAAACCAAAGCTGTAGAAAGGATCATTTGCTTAACTCTTCACAGATGGCAAGAGGCAGAGTCAGGATTGGCAGAGTCACTTCTGCCAACTTCACCCTCCTGCTAACTCCACCCTCCTGCTAACTCCACCCTCTTGCTTATACTTGACAGTGGAGGAAAAGCCACTGAGGGAATTAAAAGTTGTTACTGGTAATGGTCAGGAAAAAAGCTGAACAAAGGAGATTAGATTCAGGGATCTTTTTCTGAAAAGAAAGAAAGAAAGGGGGACTATAGTCTAGAAATGCTGAGATAAAAGGGTGGATTATCATATCTACTCTCAAACTAAAGAAGCAACTACTAGTCTCAAATACTTTATATTGGTATGGATTTTTGTGTATTGGTACAAATTTAAGGTTATTTTTGTTATACTGTATATATGTTTTTCTTTCTTGTTTAAGGTATTGTACCTGTATAGCTTATTTAAAAATGCAATGTAAACATATAGTCCTTGAAAACTATTTAAGATAATAAAGAAATACAGGTTAATAGTCATCTATAGCAATCGAACTTATAGTCATGTTAGGTATGTTTTCAAGGGCATACAGAAATAAATTTGAGATAGATAGGTCATCTTCAAACACTCCAGAGATCTACAGAAAATGGCATTTATAAAATGTTTTAATGACATAAGATTTTTCATGATAGTGAGAAATGTCTACTCTTGGCAGCACCAATTTACTTCAAAAATGGACAATGGGCATTGAAGAAACTCCATGTGGATTTTGCTTTCTTTGTGGCAAAAATCTAGCCATCTGGGCAAGAAACTTCCCTTACCTTGACTGCTGTCCTAACTGGACAAGCAGGACATAAAAGAAATTGACTGCTGAACTTTGCCAAGATAGTATACATTAGTCTTTCAAAAATCCCTGCTTTACAAAAAAGTCTATCAGATATTCTAAGCTTCTAGGCCAAAGATGGATGCTTCAATGTTAACAGAGGAATCTTCTGTGACTGATGTTTCTGTCATTTCTATAGTTTTGAAAATTGCTTGCTCTGTTCTTCCCTGTTTGCTCAGGTAGTATTATTTCCTTCTTGAATGTCTAATGGAGTTAAAGACTAGATAGTTATAGCTACAGTTTTCCTTGTAACCAAATTCAGAAAAGAAACTCCCAAAAGAGGTGTAAAAGTATGAGGCTGAGAAATATAAAAACTTAAATTTATCTAAGAAAATGTTTTGTTATCTAAAAAAAAAATAATTTTGGGTTAGTAATACAAGTTAGGATAGAAAATGAATTAGGTACAAAACTTTGGACTCATCAAGAAAAAATAGATAATGGAGTATTTTCTCTGAATTTGCCAAATACAAATAGACTGGGTATTGTAAATGTAATTCTTACTTGATAATTGTTCTTATTGTTTATAGTTTATTATGTTAGAGTCAAAACCTTTCTTTTTTATTTAGACAAAAAGGGGGAATGTAGAATATTTCTTTACACTGTGTGAAGATGTATCACTGTGATTGGTTTAATAAAGAGCTGAATAGCCAATAGTTAGGCAGGAAGAGGTTAGGTGAGACTTCTGGGAACAGAAGTCTCAGGGAAGGAAACAGGCTAGGTCACCAGCTAAATGAAGAGGAAATAGGACACTCAGGAGGAGAGGTAACAGCCACAAGCCAAGTGGTGGAATATAGATGAATGGAAATGGGTTAATTTAAGTCATAGGAGCTAGTTAGAAACAAGCCTGAGCTAAAGCTGAGCTGTCATAACTAAAAGTGGAGCTTTCATAATTAGTAAGTCTCTGTGTCATGATTTGGGGGCTGACGGCCCAAAAAAGCCTGCTACCCAAGTTCTTTTCAATTTTCAAGTTCTAGGATTCTGGCCTTTTATTGGAAAACACTGTCAAGTTTCTATAGAGGTCTGACTCCACAGTGTTGCCTGTGCAATGAAATTTATTTAATTTATTCCGAGGCCTTGTGCACTCTGGATAATCACTGTACCACTTAATCTATATTCCCATCCTTCATTATAATTTAAAATGGTCTTATTAATCTGGTCACTTGGCTTTTTTTTTTTTTTTTTTTTTTTTTTTTTTTTTTTTTTTTTTTTTTTTTTTTCTGAGACAGGATTTCTCTGTGTAGCCTTGGCCATCCTAGAACTTGCTCTGTAGACCAGCCTGGCCTGGAACTCACAGAGATCCACCTGCCTCCCCTCCAGAGTTCTGGGATTAAAGGCGTGTGCCACCACCTCCCAGTGAGTTTATGTCTTTGCATATTATACATGGTTTCAGTTTTTTTTTTCTGTTTGTAAGTCACTTTATTTCAAATGTAAAGTTTAAAACAAGAAGCAAATTACTATGAATTTTTGTTAACAGTCATTTTCCTTAACTAATAAGTTTTAAATTTTCATTAATATGTTTTGATCATATTTTTTCCATGCCCCAACACCTCCAAAATCTCCCCACTCATTCAGTTCTTTCTCTATCTCAAAAAATGAAAAATCCAAGCAAACAACCATTAGACAAAAAATAACAAAACAAAACAAAGCAAAGCAAAATAAAAGCACACGGGCTGGAGAGATGGCTCAGAGGTTAAGAGCACCGACTGCTCTTCCAGAGGTCCTGAGTTCAATTCCCAGCAACCACATGGTGGCTCACAACCATCTGTAATGAGATCTGGTGCCCTCTTCTGGTGTACAGATATACATGGAAGCAGAATGTTGTATACATAATAAATAAATAAAATCTAAAAAAAAAAAAAAAAAAAAAGCACACAAAAAACCCAGAGAGTGTGTATTGAGTTGGTTAACCCCTACTCCTCTGGAGTGTGATTGATACAGCCAGTGCCGCTATTGGAGAACACTGATTGTCCCTGTCCTTACAGGTATCAATTGTGTGTAGCTCCTTGGTTAGGAATGGGGCTTTGTGTGCACTTCCCCTTTCAGCTTTGTAAAGGGTGTCCGATTGAAGTTCGTATCTTCTGGGAGAGCATAAAATCAAAAAAAGATAAATGGACTCCAGTGAAAAAGGAGCAAGCGGCACCTATCTTTAAGGTAGAGAGGCAGAGGAGTGTGGTGTGGCCTGTCACAAACACCCAATTCCCAATCAGCTGGCGTCTACCAGGCTGCTTTCACTTAGATGAACCCTGACCTCCATGTCTCCTTAACATTGCCATTGTTTAACTGTTAGTGAGTCTGCCCTCTGTTCACTGAAAGACTTTCAGAAGGTGGTGTCGCCTGCCTTTAATCCTAGCACTCGGGAGTCAGAAGCAGGTAGATAGAGCTCTGTGAGTTTGAGGCCAGGCTGGTCTGCAGAGTTCCAGGACAGGCTACAGAGTGAAACCCAGTCTCACAAACACCGCCTCCACCACAA
Source organism: Cricetulus griseus (assembly GCF_003668045.3). Lineage (NCBI taxonomy): Eukaryota > Metazoa > Chordata > Mammalia > Rodentia > Cricetidae > Cricetulus > Cricetulus griseus. The sequence goes on along the minus strand of NC_048598.1, from coordinate 37,773,729 downwards.
AAAAAAAAGGAAACAAGATAGAGTGAACAAACCCAGCTACCTAGACATCTATCTGGTAAACTGACTCATCCCAATCCTCCCTGCCCTCCCAAAGAGCTTGGCTGGCTCACTTCCCCAAATGCTCTTCCCCTTTAACATTTAACTAGTTCTTGTCTCTTGTATGGTTTCCTTTTAACTGTATCCACAACCCCTACCTTGACTTTTGTCCTGGTTGGTTTTTAATTGTAAACTTGACACACAAAGTCACCTGGGAAAAGGGAACCTTAATTGAAGAATTGTCTTAGATTGGCCTGTGGGTGTATTTATAGGGCATTGTCTTGATTGCCAATTGATTCGGGGTGGGGAGTGGGAGGGTAGGGTGGGGGTGGGAGCAGCCCACTATGGGACTCACTTTCCCTAGGCAGATGGCTATATTAGAAAGGTAGCTGAGCCTAAGCCAGCGGGTGAGCCGAGCCAGCAAGTAGCATTCTTCTATGGTTTCTTTCTTTCTTTCTTTTTCTTTTTCTTTTTCTTTTTCTTTTTCTTTTTCTCTTTCTTTTCTTTTCTTTTTTTTTTTTTCTTCCCGAGACAGGGTTTCTTTGTGTAGCTTTGGAGCCTATCCTGGCACTCGCTCTGGAGACCAGGCTGGCCTCAAACTCACAGAGATCCTCCTGCCTCTGCCTCCCGAGTGCTGGGATTAAAGGCATGCGTCACCAACGCCCAGCTCTTCTGTGGTTTCTGCTTCAGATTTCTGCTTTGAGTTCCTGTCTGACTTCCCTCAATAATTGTTTGTAACCTAGGAGTGTAAGACAAATGAACCCTTTCATCCCCAAGTAGCTATGGATTTAGAGTGGTTTATCACAGCCACAGAGTGAAACCAGAACAACTTTCTAGTAGCCTCTTGTTCTACTCCAGCTGCTCCTCTGACTATTCCTAAAAGGTAGTTGGGCTCAGGGAACCACATCCCGAGAGATTCAGCCCATATGAAAATAGCTCCATTGTGTTGAAGAAATGTGACCCTCCAGGATTTCAGGCATCAGGATTCCATGTTGAAAATGAAAACAATTATTTTCCTCTCTCTCAAGATTCCTTTAGTCACCTTCCCTTACCCCAGTTCCTGGCTTTCCTTCTAAACAAATGTTCAGGGAGGTTCAAACAAACAGCTGTGAAGAGCAGCATCCCATACCCCCACCTTCCGACCCAACACTTGCCAGTGCTATAAGTAGACTGGGATCATCCCTGGACACTGTGTTAAATTACCCATGACCAACCTTCTAGCAAGCTCTCCTTTTCAGGATTTTGTTGTTTGTTTGGGTTTGTTTGTTTGTGACTTGATCTCATGTAAGCTGACCTGGAATTTGCTTAATAGCCAAGGATAGACTTACAACCTGTGATGCTCCAGCCTCTGACTCCTGAGTACCAGGGATTACACATGTGTGGCATCACAATGAAAGATTTTAGTTTGCTGAGAGAAAAAGTTTTTAAAGATTTTAGTTCACAGAGAGAATAAGTTTCCCACAGGCCTTGGTCCAGGACAAGGAAGTTGGTCCCAACCCGAGGGCAGACAAACAATCCTTTTTGGGTCACACCTGGCTGGCCAACAGACAATAAAGGACTTCTCAGGGTACATTCTATGGTTGACCACTCTAACATGAGATCATACTTTGTAATCAATCACTTTGTGCCCCTTGCCTGTATGCTGATCTGCGGTTTTTTACAGGCTCCTATATAAGGAGTCTGTAACCCTTGCTGGGGTGTGCAGCTTCCCCGATATTGCTGACACCCGAATGAGCATTCGTTCAATAAACCCTCTTGCTTTTGCAGCTCTTGGTCTGGTTTCTGAGTCTTGGGGCCTCCTTGGGATCCTGAGACCCTTAAGGGTCTGGGGGTCTTTCAACACTAAACTTTCCTGTTTTTAAGTAGGAAGATCTGAAATCCCAGATTCCTGACTCCATTGCACATTTTCTGTATTAGAGGCTGTAGCTCTGTATAGTGGGTTGTGTGGCTTACACATGCTCTGAGCTGGAGATTCTAGGGACACTTAGGGTAAAGTGGAGTGTCAGCCCCTTTCCCTGCTAGACTGAGGCCTTTCTGTTCTTTCCTAACTGGGAGGCTGTATAGCACCCAATGTGTTCATTAAACTCCATATGTTAGCACTGCATGGAATCTGACACACACACACACACACACACACACACACACACACACACACACCCTACCACCACCATCATCAGCACCACCCCCATCAGCACCACCCTCATCCCCCCACCCCCCACCCTGCCCCTGGGATCATAATCAGCTGGAGGGTAGCATTAGCACCCAGATGCCATTAATGTGCCAAATATTTGCTTGCTTGCTTGCTTGTTTGTTCCAGCATCCTTAGTGAATGCTCCTGCCCTCCTGGTTAAAGATGGCTTTGGCATCTCTTGGCATCTTTCTTGTATTCTAGGCCTGAAATAGGGATGAATGGTGAAGGGCAAGGAGCTCAAGTGTCACTTACCACCTGCACTTGTCCCTTTAAGGGGTTTGCCTAGAAGCAGTCTACATTTCATTAGCCAGAGCTTTGTCACCTGGCTACTTGTGAAGGAGGTGGTGAAGAAGCCTTACCTTTGACTCTGCCACTTGGAGCCAAGTCAGGATTCTCTCCCTGGAAAGGAAATGGAAGATTAATACCTTGTTGGTTGTTAGACCTAGCCCATTATGCGCCATGAGGAAAGAGAGACAACAGTGGGTCACTGATTGATCAGGGTTACAGGACAAGGAGCCTTGTTTCTCCTAACAGCTCTGAGCGGAGACAGAAGTGGGGTATATAGGCATAAAATTCACAAACATTTGTTGCCACGTTACAGGTACATTTTTTCACCAGTCAGAAATCAAAGATTAGGGACTTTGCTTGTGTGTTCCATCACTGTCAACTGACATACACGGCAAGCCTTTTAGTCCAACCAATCAGAATCATTTGTTCCTTCTGTTGTTAGGAGCAGCCATAATGATTCTAAAGAACTAACAATGCATAATGACTATTTTTGTAGTTTAGGGATGAGGTATGTCAGCCATTGGAAAGTTCTCAGCTCCCCTAGGGCTTGGGAACTTGAACTTTATTTCATCCTGCATGTAATGGAGTCTGAAGTCAAAATGGCAGTACTTAGGTCAAGGTGCTTGTGCCTGCTGCCTTCAAGGTGGTTTCCCATTCCCACCATACCAGAGACTTCCTACTGCATCTCCAGTCAAGGACACAAACACTTTTAAGTCCTGACTGTTGATTCAATCTATATAGTTACCAGCATAGAGGCTAAGAGTCACACTGGCTTGCAGGGGACTTCTCTAGCATATGTGAAGCCCCGTTTGAATCCTAAACACAAGAGTCTAAGCTTTGGAGTCAGAGACAAGCATGTTCAAATCTGTACGTCACCACCCTATAGACATAGACAAGTCCCTTGGGCTCAGTTTTTTCACTACAGAGAGTAATTGTTATTTCAGATTCCTAGGGTTGTGGTAATTAAATAGTTGAAAGATATAGCCCATGGAACATAAAAAAAACTCAAAACCAGGCACAGTGGCACATGTCTTTAATTTCAGCACTCAAGAGACAGAGGCAAGTGGATCTCTGTGAGTTTGAGGCCAGGCTGGTCTATATAGAGAGTTCCAGGTCTACACAGAGAAACAGGTTCAAAACCAAAGCAAAAGCAAAACCTCAACTAATGTTCATAAAATTATGAAATTGCTGGTACCAGTGACATGACTCATTGGTAAAGACACTTGCTAGCAAGTTTAATGATCTGAGTTTTATCTCCGGGATCTACAATGTAGAAGAAGAAAAACAACTCTCAAGAGTTGTCCTCTGATTTCCACTTATGCAAAATAGCATGGGAACACACTTAAGTAGGTAGGTAGGTAGGTAGATAGATAGATAGATAGATAGATAGATAGATAGATAATAGACATAATTAAGAACGTTCAGTTGCAGCACAGTTCATACTGAACTGCATTTGGACACCTCTGTGAAAAGTCAGGAGCTCTCCTGTCCTCCTGGTGACATTTAAACATTGAAGGCAACTATTTTAACTGTCAGTTATATACAAATCCACTGGCCTTGTAAAATTTTAAAACATAACAGAGGAGGCTAAAGTCCTGTTTAACAATCCTCTCCTTTTACCATCCCAGGAAGCCAAAATTGTTCACAATTTGTTCTCTTCCCTCAGGCCTTCCATATTTCAAATACCACATAAAACACCTATGGAAAAACATGAGGTATTAAAAATGTCACTTGGAAATCCTTCTTCAAACAAGCTTGTTCTTTCTTTTTTCTTTTATGTACAGTGAATGGAATCCAGGACCTTTGCAGATGCTAGGCGAGTCCTTTACCTCATTCCTCTTTCGATTTAAAACTTTTTCTTGTTTTGTGGAGACAGGGTTTCTCTGTGTAGCCATAGATGTCCTAGAACTAGCTCTGTAGACTAGGCTGGTCTCAAATTCAGAAGCCAGTCTGCCTCTGCCTCGGGAGCGCTAGGATTAAAGGTGTGGGCAGAGTGCTAGGATGAAAGGTATGCACACCACCACTCCTGGTTGATTTTAAAAAGATGCTTTTTAAAAAAAATGATGTGTAGGTAGTGGGGGGAGAGACGGTTTCATGCCTAAGAGCACTGACAGCTCTTCTAGAGGACTCAGGTTCAATTCCCAGCACCCACATGGCAGCTCATAACCATCTGTAACCCCGGTCCCAGGGAATCCAACACCCTCTTCTGGTCTCTGTGAATGACAGATATGCATGGGATATACAAACATATACGCAGACAAAACACTGTATACATTAAATAAGTACAAATTTAAAATATGTGTAGGCATGTATGTCTGCATGTGGGTATGTGTACACTGAATGCAAGTTCACTTGGAGGCCAGAGATATATAGATCCCCTGGAGTTGCAGTTACAGATACTTGCGAGCTGCTGTGAGTGTGCTGGGAACCAAATCCTCTGGAACAGCAGCAAGTGCTCTCACCTGCTGAGTCATTTCTTCACCCGCTTCTTTCTACTTTTTATTTTGAGACAGGGTCTTACTAAGTTATATATTCACTTGGGGCTTGAATTCATTTTGTCAGCAGGCAGACCATAAACATGCCTTCCTCTTGCCTCGGGCTCCTGAGTAGCTGAGACTTCACCATGAGGTCTGGCTTTGATTACATTTTTCTTTGTTTTCTTTTTGGGGGTGGGGCTGATCATGAACTCTAAATAGCCAAGGATTGATAGTGAAGTCCAGATTCCCCCACCTATCACCGGGTGGAATTACAGGTGTGCACTACCACACCCAATTTGGTTTGATTTTTTTTTTTTTTTCAGGACAAGCTCTCCTTTTATAGCTCTGACTGGGTTGGAATTTACTATGTAGACTAGGCTAGTGTCAAAATCACAGAGATCTTCCTGTCCCTGCTTCCTGAGTACTGGGATTAAAGGCATGTACCACCACACCTTCGGGTGTGGTGATGCACAGCTTTAATCCCAGCACTCAGGCAGGCGAATCTCTCTGAGTTTGAGGCTAGCCTAGTCTTCAGAGTGAGTTCCAGAACAGCCAAGGCTACACAGAGACACTTTGTTTCGAAAAACAAACAAAAACAAAAGAGGCTAGCCTGAAACTCCTGATTCTACCAGCACCTCCCAAGGGCTGGGATGACAGGTTGTGGCCCCATGCTCTCTGCCGGGGCCTCTCTTTTCTTTCTTCTGTTTGAGGTAGAGGCTTACTAGGTTGGCTGGGTGAGTTGTGAACTCACTCTGCAGCCCACACAGGAACTGATCTTGTGATCCTCCTGCCTCAGTCTCCCTAGCAGCTAGGATTGCAGGCCTGCACCATCAGGCCCATCTTACACTGTTTTCTGAGTTTGAAAATTGCCTCTGTTGTTGACTATAAGGCATGCTCTCCTCCTAACATTGTCCTTGGTGCCTCTGCCACCCTTTGGGACTAGAGAGGACAGATCTTATTCCTATTTCACATGCTGTGCCAACCCAGTAACAAACTCAGATTCCTGCTTCCGCCCCCACCACCCCCATCTAATTGTTCAGTGTTTCTGTGAAGATAAACACGATAATCTTTGTGAAAGCCACTTAAGTTCCTTTCAAGGTTGGGATATAAGTTAGAGTGATAGCTTGTTCCCAGGGTGGGGAGAGCATGTGAATTCCCCTCTCGCTCAAGTAGGCTATACTAATTTTCATTTAGATATTTCTGAGGCAAAGTCTCATGCTGGCCATCCACCTGCCTTAGCTTCTCAAGTGCTTGGATTACAGGCATGAGCTACAATATCTGGCTTAGTTTCAAGGTTGTGAAAATTATACTGTGTTCTGATGACCTGAGTTCAATTCCCTGGACCTGGGTGATGGACGGAGAGGACAGACCCCTGCAGATTGTCCTTTGACCTCCCTGTCACATGTATGTGAACACTCGTGTACACACACACACACACACACACACACACACACACACTAAATGAATGTAATAAAATATAAAAAGGTGTTCACTAGTTAATAAGACATGAGAGAAAAAGCTTACCATCCCTAATCAATGGGGAAGCATTGAATATAAGTGACTGTGGTCATGGAAAGCAGTATAGAGGTTCCTCAATAAACTGGAATATAGCAGCATATACTTGTAAGCCTCCCACAACAGGAGAAAGGTAAAGAGGGGCGGCCACTCTGGAATATTATTAATATCCTGTTTCATAAACAAGTAAATAGAACAAACCCCTCAACAACAAGAACCGGTGTGCTGGCACACACCTGCAATCCCAGCATTTGGGACTTGGAGGCAGTACAATTGAAGTTCGTTCTTGGTCATCCTCAGCTATGTATGAAATCTGAAGCCTGCCTGGCCTACAGGAGACCCTGTCTCAAAAAAATAAACTAAATAGATTAAAATGAAAATTAGAAGCAGGTAGTGTGGAAGTTGAATAAGAATAGCCGCCATGGGCTCATGTATTTGAATGTTTAGTGGCACAACTTGAGTGAGTTAGGAGGTGTGGCCTGTTGGAGTTGTGTGTCACTGGGAGTGAGCTTTGGGATTTTAGAAGCCCAAGCCAGGCCCAGGGACTTGCTCTCTTCCTGTGATCTGAGGAACTGGATGTAGAACGCTTAGCTACTTCTTCAGCACCATGTCTGCCTGCATGCTGCCATGTTCCCTGTCAAAATGATAATGGACTGACCCTCTGAAACTTGGTCTCTTTTGGCTGAGGAGTTAGCAAGGTAAGAGGTGGCTGTGGCTTGCTCTTGTTTCTCTCTCTCTGATCTTTCATCATTTGCTCCCGTATCTGGCTGTGGGTTTTTATTATTAAGAGTAATTAGAACTCATGTTACAGTGGTACATGCATGCCACAGACCCAGTGTGGATGCCAGAGGACAACATGTGTAAATTTTTTCTTTCCTTGTATGTGCATCCAGGCTAGTTTCAGACTTGTGGGCTTCTGCTTCAGCCTCCCAAAGGTGGGGACCACAGGCTTATATACCTACACTCACCTCTTTATTCCCAGTGGATGTGTGTGTGTGTGTGTGTGTGTGTGTGTGTGTGTGTGTGTGTGGATGTGTGTTTTACACAGACCTGTACCACATTCATTTGGTTACTTTTTTTCCTGCATTTTGTTTTTAGGTAGGGTCTCACTATGTAACCCTGACTGTCCTGGAACATGCTATTTAGATTAGACTGACCTGCTGGTCCCTACCTTCCGAGTGCTGGGATTAAAGGTGTGTACTACCATACCTGGTGATTAGTTTGTCTTTTGAGACTGGGTCTCTTGTAGCCCAGGTTGGTCTTGAACTCCTGGTTTTCCAGACTCTACCTTCCAAATATTGATATTGCAGGTGGTCACTACCATGTGTGGAATTTATTTTTGAGCAGTGTTCTGTGGGTGGATGATAAGGTCATGTCTATGGTAAAATTGTTTCTAATAATGATGAATAGCTTCATGTGTGTATGCATCTATCAGGTTTGTTCAACCTGAAGTGTAGGCCTAATATTTGGATTTATTTAGCCAGTGATAGCTATGAATTGAGCCCAGAAAAAATCATAAACTTGACTAAAACATCTTAAGAATTTTGTAACTTCTTTTGTAACTCAACTGTATTGTTTCTGAGCATGAATGTTGTAAATGACAATGTCAGCTGCCATGTCAAAAGGTTGAACATTACTTGGCAGTGGTGGCACACACCTTTAACTCCAACACTCAGGAGGCAGAGGCAGGCAGATCTCTGAGTTAGAGGCCAGCCTGGTCCACATAGGGAGTTCCACACCAGCTAAGGTGACAGAGTGAGACCTTGTCTAATTTTTTTTTAAGGTTGGACATGTATAATTCCAGAGAATAATTTTTCACTAATCGGAAAAGAGGCAGTTTCAACTTGGAGTTCACAAGATTTAATCTTTCTTTGAAGATTTATTTATTTTTAGTTATGTGTGTGTATATATGTATGTATGTATGTATGTATGTATTGGTGTGTTAAACCCCTGGGGCTGGAATTACAGGTGGTTGTGAACCTGATGTTGTAATAAGCTCCCAGACCGTAGCACAAATGACTCTATGAAGAAAGTACCATTCAGGGTGTAAAATCCACATAGACAGCACCACCTGGAAAAACTAAAACAAAAATCCAATCCATCAAACTCCACAGATCTGGGAAAGTATCTAAATGCACTAACCTTGATTTTTGGCTTCTGTAGTTCTGCTTCTGGCTAACTATTCTTGTTAACTGAAGTATGTGAACCCACAACATGGTTTTTGTGCTTAAAAGTTCTCTGTTCTACAGAATGAATTCCAGGACAGCCAGAGCTGCATGGAGAAAATCTGCCTCAAAACAAAACAAACAAATAAAAACCTTGAGAAAGGCTCAGGGCTATACTGGTATCCCATACACTCAGTGTAGTCGCCAACTGTCAAAGACTTTTTGTTGACTTAAACCCATTTCTAAGCAGTATTCTCTTATGGATACCCCTTACAAGTGGGTGCTGGGACTTGAACTCAGGTCCTCTGGAAAAGCAGAGGATTTCTCACCTGCTGAGCACCTCTCCAGCCCCATAAGATCTATCTTAAGACAAGACCTGAGCAGCCTTATGGAGATGGCAGTCTGGGGAACCACTGGTGCGCCTTTTCTTCTGCTGGTCACAAACTGCTGTGGGAATTTCCATCTGAAGTTCCTGCCTCTTCTCACATTCCATGATATGAGAAAGCTATCAATGTTCTAAATCTGTTTGCTTTCTGCTTTGCAAGACCTTTCTCTTTCCTAGGTCACCCTCCAAGAGTTCTTGACCTCAGCCCCGACTGGTGTCTTGGGATGGGTGACTGGGTTCTGGGGGCTTCCCTGTGCCTTGGAATATGGTAAAAGAGCATCTCAGGTATTCACTCAGTAGATGCTAGTAGCACTCCCTCCCTCCATTTCTGTCTACAGATGTTGCCAGCTGGCCCCTATGAGGTAGTCTTTGCCCCTTTGTTATTGCTGCAGACTCAGAAAAAAGAGGAAATATAGAACTCCTCGTGGTCTTCTACTCAATATCCAAGCAAGGGGGAACAACTGAGCATCCATACACTGCTGTTTTGGCTTCTCAATTGCTTGCTTGTACATCACCAAGAAGCTTTCATTGGTCAGTGTAAACAAGATCTGGGAGTTGATGGTAGAGCAGTTGGATGAGTGACTCTGTCTTTCACCTTTGTTGAGTCATTTGGTGTGTGCACATTGTGGGTCCCTGCCTCGCTTCCCATTAAATGTCAAGGTGAACTTTATGAGGTTGAAACTTTTATATGTAGTGCAACTGTACTCCTTCCTCTCTATCTCTTCCTTCATTTTTCTTCCTTCACCTTCTCTTCCTTTAAAAAAAGAAAAACTTTAAAAAATGTGAATCTGATGTATCCCAGGATGGCCTCAAACTGTTTGCTTTCTCAGAAGATGACCTTGAACTTTCAATCCTCCTGCCTCCACCTCCCAAATGCTGGGCTTACAGGAATTCATCACCATGCCTGGTTTTCCTCTCTCCTGGTGAGTGAATCCAGGGCTTCATGCTTGCCAGGCAAGTGTTCTGCTGACTGAGTTACATGCTTAGCCTGTATCCACATCTTGACTGAGTAATTTCTGCACCAAAACTTTAGGTTTCATCTCAGTGACTCTGCCAATGTGTTTCCATTTTAGAGTGACGACTGGCCTTAGAGGAGAGTGTAAGAGAAATAGAGTCTCTTTCCTTGGTCTGCTTTTTAAATTTTAATTTCTTTTTAGACATCTTATATTTATTCATGCATGTGTGTGTATAACTAGCAGAACTCAGCTGTCTCTTTCTACCACTCAGGTCACCAGGCTTGGTGGCAGGGACTCTTACCTGCCTTCGAGCAGGCTCTGCCCTCCTTTTGGAGAAACTGGTTTGCAGAAGGAAGAAACAGCACAGCTCAGAAGACAGCCGTGCTTTCAGATGCCTGAGAATCCTGCCAAGGACACTGCTGCATTCTCCTATTCTTTTGTAAGGGTCCCATCTCTGCTGAGCTAAACTGGGCTTTCTCAGCCCTTCTCCTCTGACAGTATTTTAAAACCCTACCTAAAGGGGGATGGAGAGATGGCTCAGCAATTAGGAGCATATCCTACTCTTCCGGAGACCCCTACTTCTGTTCCCAGCACCAATGCTGGTCAATTTACAACTGTAACTCTGCTCCAGGTCATCGGATGCTGCTATCCTCCTCAGGCAACTTCACTCATGTGCACATACACATACTTAAAAACAAAATAAGTCTTTAAAAATCACCTAAGAAATATAAAGGCACATATCATAATTCAGCCTGCTGTGACGTATAGCTATAGTCCCAGAATTCTGAAGGCAGAGGCAAGAGGATCACCTCAAGCTTGGGGCCAGCGTGGTCTACAGTGAGACCCTGGAGACTTTAATCTCAAAATATGTAACAAAACAAATATGTAAATAGACATATATCACAATTTATATTTAAGTAAAATGGGGGGCATTGGAGAGATAGCTTTGTGGTTAAGAGCATGTACTGTTCTTGTCAAGGACCCAAGTTTGATTCCCAGTGTCTACACTGGTTGGTCTCCAACCCAATTCCAAGAGATCTGCTGCCTTCTTCTCCTCTCTACTGGAACTGCATTCATGTGCAAATGTCCATATGCACACACATACCCACATGCATACACACAAACACATACATACTCATTTTGCCTGACATCGTGGTAAAGTGGGAAGACTTGTTGCCCTATTACTTGGTCTTCATTTGCCTATGAGCACCATGTTGGCATGAACTCATTCATTAATATCTTTCCTGTACAACTCCCCAATAACCAAGATGACACTTGGCACACATTAATTGCTAAGTATAATGAAAATTTAGTTTAAATTAGCTAAATAATTTAAAGTTCCCCCTCAAGCCTCATGCCTGATTTAAAGTAGTACTTATTAATGCTGGGCCTGGTGGCATACATTTCTAATTCTAACACTTAGGAGGCTGAGGCAGGAGGATGGCCAATTCAAGGCCAGCTTAGCCAGCTTAGTAAGACCTTGTCTCCAAGCAAATTACAGCAAAGTCTGAGATATAGTTCAGTAATTAGGGTGTTTGTCTACCATGTGTGAAGACCTGAGTTCAGTTTCTAACAACAAAACAAAACTAAACAAACCAGAACCTAGAGGTTATCATTTATTTTTTTTATTTTTATTTTTTTTGGAGTTTATGCCTTTGGATTATCCATTCTATGTCCAGACATCAGTACTGCCATGTTACAGTCAATAAAAGTCTTCCTTCATCACCCTTAATCTTATCACCACTAAAGTCTCTACTTGACAGACATGCCATACATAATTATAGCTGTTACCTTCTATCATAAAGTAGACATTTTATTTTATTTGTGTATTCATTTTCATTTATTTTGTTGTTGTTGTTGTTTTATGAGACAGAGTTTCTCTGTGCAGCCCTGGTTATCCTGGAACTCACTCTGCAGACCAGGCTGGCTTCAAACACACAGAGATCCACCTGCCTCTGCCTCCTGAGTGCTAAGATTAAAGGAGTGTGCTGCCATCTTCCCAGCAACATTCTAAATTATTTTTTGTTTATGTTTTGAAATGGTCTAATGTAGCTGAGGTGGGCCTCAAGCTTGTTATATAGCTGGGGAACCTTGAACTTGTGTTCTTCCTACCTCTAGAACTCTGGAGTGCTGGAATTACAGGTATGAACCATCACATTCCAGTTTTAATCAAATCCAGACTTCATGGGTACTAGGAAAGCACTCTACAAATTAAACTTCACCCCTAGTTCATATATATATATGTGTGTGTGTGTCCATGTATGTGTGCCTACATGATTTTATGTGTGCCACATGTGTGCAGGTGCTCTTGGAGGTCAGAGGGTGTCAAATCCCCTGGCACCTGAGTTATAGGTGGTTGTGAGCCACCTGATGTGGATTCTGGGAACTGAACTTTGGTCCTCTGCAGGAGAAGTCACTGTTCCTCTGAGTGAACGTTTCTACTTTTTAATATACTTCCCATTCGAATTAGAAAGTAGAAGCTCTCGGAGGTTGAGACCTTACCTAAAGTCACCCAACTAGTAAGAAAACTAAAATATCAACTTGGTTTTCTGAGTTTTAAATATTTTTTCCCAATGTGTAATTACACAGGAGAATTAATGGGGACACTTCAAGGTAAAACAGAAGCTTTAGACATAGCAAGGCATGGTGGCACACATCCCATTGAGAGGCAGGAGGATCAGGAGGCCAGCTTTGGCTGCATACTTAAGAGGCATCCAGGGCTACATGAGGCGCTACCTAAAAAAATTAAATTAGGCAGGGCGTTGGTGGCGCACGCCTTTAATCCCAGCACTCGGGAGGCAGAGGCAGGCGGATCTCTGTGAGTTCAAGGCTAGCCTGGTCTTCAGAGCGAGTGCCAGGATAGGCTCCAAAGCTACACAGAGAAACCCTGTCTTGAAAAACCAAAAAAGCACTGGTCATTGTCATTTTCTTTCCTAACAGGGCACTGGAACCCTGACGTTGGTTGGCTCCTAGATTTCTTCTCCACAGCAGAGAGTTCTTGCCCTGTTAGAGCCAGAAGGATGCTCTGGAGAGTCAGTATATAGCAAAGCAGGGTCATCTGGAGTAGTAAAAACCCTCTGGCACAGTCAGACCTCATTTCCTCTTGTCCTGTGCTCGTGGCTCTAGCATTATGCAAGGAGAGGCGCAAACAGCAAACAATTTGGAAGGGCTAGCGCTTGAGCAACTCTTTGTAGCTTCCTCTTCTCTACTCTTTTGCCCCTGGCTTCTACTGGAACAGGTGACTTTCCATTGCATTGCATTCTCCAAACTCAGATGATTTTGAGAATGTGGCACTACTAAAAGTCACATGGACATACAAGGTACAACTAGAACTATCCCGGGAAACAGTGATACACGATCTAGTTTGAGGCCTTGAGCCATAGCTTGTCAGAAGCTCAGAAATGATTGAGTCTCTGGGAGCCCTCACCTCAGCATCCCTGCTTGCAAAAGGCTTCTTGAAGTAGTAAAAACTGCTGGGACCTTGTCTAGGCTGGGTAACCTTGCATAATTACTCAACCTTACTGAGCTCAGTCCCCTCCTCTATAAAATAAGTGCAACAGTATTTACCTTAGTGGCCCACCTGAAAACATCACAGCTGCCATAGCTAGCTCTTGGCTTTTGTTCTATCTCCTCCTCCCCCTACTTTCTCTTCCCTCCCTCTCTCCCTCCCTCATTTTTCTTTATTCCTTTCTTTGTATTTTTTTCTTTTTTCTTCCTCACACCTCTCCTTATTCCCCCCCCTCCTCTCTCTCTCTCCCTTCCCACTTCTCTTTCTTTCATGGCAGGATATCATGTATCCTAGCTATACTTGAATTCACTATATAGCTGAAGAGGAGCTTCCAGCCCTTTTGCCTCTGCCTCCCAAGTGCTGAGATTATAGGTGTCCACCTCCACGTCTACTTATGCTTTGCTAAGGATCAAACCAGGGCTTTGTATGTGCATGCTAGGCAAGAGCCAACTACATCGCCAGACCTATATAATACCCCTTTCTCAGCTAAACTGGGGTTGCTGATGGCTGGTGTTGGGGGAAGGCACTAAATATTTAGCAGAAGTATAGGAAAACTCTAGAAGTCTAGAGATCCTCAAAGTAAGTTTGGAGAGCCTTGGCCTTTTCTTAGTTGAAAGTCATGGTGCCTACTCACTTTGACTGCTCAAGGAATATCCATTCACCACCTGGAAATAAGAAAGGAGGGAGAACCAGCTAGGGATGTGACTTAGTAGTAGAGCACTTGTCTAGCATGAGCGTGGTCCTGGGTTCAAGCTCCAGTACAAAGGCTGGGTGGGGGGTGGTGGAGAAAGGCTTCTTTCCCATGGCGTTCTAGAGATGGCGGGGAGAAACCACCAATCCACATCTATCTACAACAGTTCAAGTAGAACTAATCTTGGTGGTATGGCTATAGTAGTCCTAATCCCATCTCAGGGATGCTTCTCTTTGCAATTGATACAAAACACATTACAGAAAACTACAGTGAATCAAAATGCAGAGTTGTGGTGCCTAGTTCCAATGGATGCATCTACAGTACAACTCCCATGCCTAAGGCTCAGGGATCATTGTGGAAGACAAAGATCCTCCCAGGGGATCAGGGAGTTTGCTGTCTCCTAGGAATTTCAGAAAATACATCTGTAAAGGCTCACCAACGTGAATTCCTAAACATGAGCTGAACAAGGATGACAATAGACATGCTAACAAGGATGGGAAAAAGCCCTTGAAGCCTCAGACCTACACAAAGAGCCACAGTTGATTAAGGAATGCTGATTGTGGGAGAAACCATCTTCCCAAATTGTTATCCAATACCACATAGTCAGCCCTGAAAACACACATGCAAATAAGATTATACAAAACAAGCGGGTTGTACATATGTATTTAGGAATATATATATATATATATATATATATGTAACAATAATTAATAGAAAAAGAGACCATGAATTTGAAAAAGAACAAGGAGGGGTACATGGAAGGGTTTAGGATGCTTTGACCCTTTAATATAGTTTCTTGTGTTGTGGTGACCCCAATCATAAAATTATTTTTGTTGCTAGTTCACAACTGTAATTTTGCTGCTGTTATGAATTGTAAAGTAAATACCTATGTTTTTTGATGATCTTAGGCAATCCCTGTTAAACTGTCATTCAGTCCCCAAAGGGGTCAAGACCCACAGGTTGAGAACTGCTGATTTAGAGAGAGGAAAGGGAAGGGGGGGGGTGAAATGCTGTAATTATAATTCCAAAAAAAAATTTTAAAAAATTTCTTAAAGGAACTGAAGAAAAGAGCTGAACATTCTAAGCTTAAGGGGGGAAAGGTTCTGGAATGTTACATTTTTCTGGTTTCCTTAGTCTCAGCAACAGGCTCCCAGCCTTCTGTTTGGACAGTGGTTTACAGGCATGTGAGCTCAGGGAACACTCTTCCAAGTGAATCAGACTTCAGGAGAAGACATTCAGTTCAGGGCCCTGGGGAAAGTAAGGACAGAACTCCATTCCTGAGAATTACCAGGTTTGCTCAGAAGATAAAACTGGTGAGCCCAATGGCTGTGTGCACAACCCTGACCTCAGTGTCTAGGATAGCTGGACTCTAGCTGCTAGAAGATAGTCAGAGGGCCATCCTTTCCCTGAGGCTAATCTGTGAATCAAGTAAACTACAGTCAGGAAGGGAGCTGGAGATGGGGGCCCAGCAAACAGGTCCCCCTTAAAGCCCAGCACATAGGTGGGGAACCCAACCTCCCATTTTGTCTTCACCCCACCACCAGGCCTTTACCAAGGCCCGAGGTTGCCACTATTTTCAGCTTGCCAGGCTCTTTGCAGTTTTAGGGGGATGAGGAGGAGATGCTCTGAGGTGCTGGGAGGCACATGGCGGGTGCTATTTATGACTTGGGCTGAACTCCGATGTCCTAGAAAGAGTGTTTCTGACACTTTCTGCCTTCTGGGAATCAGGAGACTCATGACAAACACTGCCTGGCAGTGTTTCTTTCTTGTTCACAGCAAGAAGTGTGCAGTCCATGGCACGAAAGAGGCCTGAGCAGGGCAAGATGGACACGATGACATCACTGAAGGAGCTTCCCAGGGGCTGTCTTGACTGCTTCATTAACTCATTCATGCAGTTTATTCAGCAGCTATGCCTGTCAGACCCCATTCTGTCTGCACAAGACACATGGCAACAAAGGAGACTTACTATTCCCATCTTCATGGGTTTTATGTTCTGGCAAGAGGAAGATAGTAATAATTTTTAAAAAGTAACCAGTCTTGAGAGCATGATAAATATGGTTGATAACAATATGCTATATTTTAAAAGTTGTGAGATAGTATACTTTAAGTGTTCTCAAAACAAAATGATGAATATGGGTGATATAACATGTTAATTGGTTTAATTTAGCCATGCCTTTGTGAACATACTGTATCGTGTATCATAATTGTGCATGACTTTATTTATGAGCTAAATAAATGAATGGAAAAAAAAGTAACCAGTCTTGATGCTTACCTGCCATCCTGGAAGGAAATGGAAATAGGATCTGCCGCCGCAGCATTGCCCTATGCTCTTATTTCTTCTCTTGAAGAGATAGGGGTGTGTGTGTGTGTGTGTGTGTGTGTGTGTGTGTGTGTGTGTGTGTGTGTGTATTACTAGAGACTGAGCTACCGGCCTCACACATTCTAGGCAAATGCTCTACTTTATATTAAACACTTTATAAAACATTAAGCCTTTCAGGGTTAGCAAGGTAGCTCAGAGAGTCCGGGCATTTGCTACCAAGCCTGACAACCTGAGTTCGATTGATGATCCCCCAGACTCACGTGATAGGAGGAAGCTGACACCTGTGGGTTGTCCTCTGACTATAGGCATGCACACACATCCCATGAATAAATATTTATACATTTTCAAATCATACTTATTTTACAATGATTTTTATTTGTTTGCCTGTCTTTCTGTCTGTGTAGAGACAAGGTTTCATGCAGCTCAGGTTGGCCTCAAACTCACTCTGTGGCAAGGATGCCTTAACTTCAGGTCTTCCAGGTCCAGGTAACAAAATGTTCAAGAGGAACCTGGTACCTCATCATAACCGGTTCTAGATGGTCTTCCCAGGGCTGCTGTAAGAAAGTGCCACACGACGAGTTATTTCAAACATTCTCACAGTTCTGGGGATTAGAAGTTTGAAACTAAGGTGCTGAAGAGATTAGTTCCTTCTGGAAGCTCAGAAGAGCCATCTGGTCCATACTTTTCTCCAGGTTTCTCTTAGTTTTTGGCAATCCTTGGAATCCCTTGGTTTGTAGATGCAGCTTCCAAAGCTCAAGATCTCTCTCCAATGCTGTGTGGCATTTCCCCGTGTTTATGAGTGTCTAAATGGCTTTTAAAAACATTTTTGAGATGTGAAATTCTGGCTGACCCAGAATATATAAACCAGGCTGACCTTTGTCTCCCAGAGATCTCCCTGCCTCTGCTTCCCAAACCTTTGGATTAAAGGTGTGTGTCAAGTGCCCAGACCAAATGCCCTTCTTGTAAGGACAACGGTCATATTGGATTTAGTGTCTAAGTGAGTCCCCTATGAACTCATCTCGAACTCAGTTTGCATAGATCACTGTACCATGCAAAATAAATGACACAGAGACTGATATTGGGGTTCACACTTCAAGCTGAAGGTCAGAAAAGCAAAGCATTGGGCCACTAGCTCTTACCACTACCTCAGGCTGAACGGGCTGATCCTGCTGCCTCTCCTCAGCATGGCTGGAGAATATCTTCATATCCTCATTGTGGCTGGAAAATGAATGCCTGATATGGAGAACTTGCTCCTGTTTTATATAACTCCCTAATGCTGGGATTAAAGATGTGTGATCCCAGGTGCTGAGATCATCTTTGTGTGAGCTGTTTCTCTTTAGGACTGGATCAATTTTGTGTAGATCTGGATGGCTTTGGGCTCACTGAGATCTATCTACCTCTTAATCCCTAGTCCTAGGATTAAAGGTATGTACCACCACATCCTAGCTTCTGGCTGCTGGGATTAAAGGTGTATGCCTGGCTTCGATGGCTTGTGGCTGACTTTGCTTTCTGAATCCGCAGGCAAGCTTAAAAAAATCATAAATAATATATCACCATAGACCACACTTCCAAATAGGCTTCCATTTAGAGGCGCCAGTGGGTGATAATGTAGGCGGTTTTACTCAGTTTTGTGCAGATGGCTGGCGTCCTGTCTGGTGAGTTCAGATTTTTTTTTTTTTTTTTTTTTTTTAGTTCAGAATCTTACCCAGCTCAGCTTTTCAGGCTGCATTCAGTGTCCGGCTTTTTTCTCACCGTCTTGACTTCCTGTCCTGCATCCCATTTCTCAGCCTGGACCCTGCCAGTCTATCAGATAGATAACATAAACAAAATTGTACTGGATTAATGGGAGCTGTTTGGACATTTCCTACTTTTGCCTTTTCACCAATGATTTGCATACTTAAGCCTGCAACTACAGCCCCGATGCAGTAAGCTCAGTCTCTGGCAAGCAAAGGTCTCTCTGGGGTCTTGTTTAAGAACCAGCTCAGGCTGCTGGCTCTGTTGGCAGTGGAGGTATTTCCTCTAATGGGATGATGGGATGGGTTATTCACACACACCTCAGTTACTGGGCTACATGGATCCAAATCAGCCATCCAAGGGCTTGCAGTCACATGTGAGTCACTTAGCACAGAGAAAGAAGCCTGGAGGAGGAGGGGTCCTCCCAGCTTCAGAAGGGTTTTCCAGGATATAGGCTTCTAGTCTCGTTTTGGATCAATTTATCAGTTTTGGATTGGGTCTAATAACTCTTTCCTGAGCCTGGACTGGGCTCAAAGGCATGAGTATGTGAGGGGGAATTTACTAGAATTCACCTGTAGTTTCTGTATCATTCCTAGAGAAGGGGAAGTAGAGACACTGGTGATGGGAAATAAAAACAAAACAAAACCTAAATATTGGGAGCACAGAGGTCCTTGTTCCACAGCTCTTGATAGAAGTCAGGAATGTTATGTATGTACAATTGCCCTTGAAAAGGAAAGGATGTATGACCTGTTTTTCTGTCCCGAAGGCTGGGAACTGGGGATGATTAACAGCCTGTTGATCTGCATTATCTGAAGGGCTAGGCCATATCAAGCTCCCACAGCTAGCACTGAAGGAGAATAGGGTCTTACAAAGGGAATTCCCTCTTTGGATCGAACCTAGGAACATCTTCTGTTTTACCGCTCTCTCCTTGTTTCATCTGCAAAGGGAGGAGCTTGGTAGTGATGTTGAGGCAGGCACCACTTGTATTTTTCCAAGCCACAGAGACTGTTTCCCTACCTTACAAACATCCCTGTGCATCACTGCAGCTCTGTCTCTTATGGCAGTGTCTCAGTTAGGGTTTCTATTGCTGCGACTAAACACCATGACCAAAAAAGCTCACACTTCCATACTCCTGTTCATTATTGAAGAATGTCAGGACTGGAGCGCAAACAGGGCAGGGTCCTGGAGGCAGGAGCTGATGCAGAGGTCATGGAGGAAGGCTGCTTACTGGCTTGCTCTCCATGGCTTGCTCAGCCTGCTTTCTTATAGAACCCAGGACCACCTGCCCAGGGATGACACCACCTACAATGGGCTGGGCGCTAATATGAGGGATCAAAGAGATGGAGTTGTGGGAGGGACAGAGGGGGAGAGCAATGAAAGAGATAATCTTGATAGAGGGAGCCGTTATGGGGTTAGGGAGAAACCTGGTGCTAGAGAAATCCCAGGAATCCACAAGGAAGACCCCAGCTAAGACTCCTAGCAATAATGAAGAGGATGTCTGAACGGGTCTTCCCCTTTAATCAGATTAGTGACTACCCTAATTGTCATCACAGAACCTACATCCAGTAACTGATGGAAGCAGATGCAGTGATCCACAGCCAAGCACTGGGCTGAGCTTCGGGAGTTCAGTTGAAGAGAGAAGGGATCATGTGAGCAAGGGGGTGGGGGAAGTCAAGATCATGATGGGGAAAACCACAGAGACAGCTGACCCGAGCTAGTGGGAGCTCATGGACTATGAAACGCCAGACGTTGTAGACTCCCTAAGGAAGGCCTTACCCCCTCTGAAGAGTGGATGGGGGGTGGGAAGTGGGGACGCTGGGGGACAGGAGAAAGGGAGGGAGGGGGAACTGGGTTGGTTTGTAAAATGAAAAAATAGATTTTTTTTTAAATAAAAAAAGAAAGTGCTTTACATCTGGATTTCATGGAGGCATTTCCTTAACTGAAGCTCCTTCCTCTCTGGCGACTCTAGTTTGTGTCAAGTTAACACAGAACCAGCCAGTACAGGCAGCAGAAATACCTTGCAGAAATATCTTAGTTCAGGAGTCCACGGTGGTCTCAGTCACTTCCTCATATGCCACCTGAGTTTAACATTCCCCAAAACTTGGAACACAGGCCACCACATCATGGAGCCCTGGCTTAAAGCTCAAGTTTTATGGTATTTTCTTTTATCACTGTCTATAATTCCTAAACATGCTACAATGTTGTGAGCCCTCACCGTCTCCTAGGTCCATAGTGACTTCCTGGCATTAATAGACTGTGCCCCAAGAGCTCTATGGCCACGACCACCACCTGCCATTCCCCTCCCCCTCCATGGTCCCAGCCTCACTTCTTCACTTCCTGGTCCTTCCGAGCCCAATGTGCAAACCCACAGAATCTGTCTGCTTATGTAAGTTTCCTGGTCACTGAGTGGGGTGACTCAGCACCAAGGTGGTGCCCTGCGATTTCCCAGCCCCAGGCAGCAGAACAACTGAAATGGAAAACAAGTCCCGTTAATAGGGTCCAGCTGAGAGCCTCCCTTTCTCAGGGAGTCTGGCAAATCTACTCCTCGGGGAACTGCCCTGGGCAGTGGAATTCTCCAGCTCCCTGCTCATTTCCTAGTTCCTCTTCCCTCTTCTCACCTTTGGCTGAGGATCAGAAAGGTTCCCACTGAGGTCTGCTTTGCCCTGGGCCTGCTCTTTTCAGAGTCCCATTTTTGGAATGAATTTTTTTTGTCTCCTACTTTCAAGTTCACATATTGAAGCCATTATTGCCAAGGTGATGGTATCAGAAGGAGGGACCTTTGGGAGATGAATGGATGGATTCCAAGAGGTTATGTGGGCAGAGCACCCATGATGGGGTTGGTGCCTTCATAGGAAGAAGACACAGTAGAAGGGAAAGAGATGCCGACTGAAAAACAGGAAGTCTCCTGGAGTAGGCCACTCAGCCTATGACACGCCAGCACTCAGATCTCGGACTTCCCATCTCCCAAATGGTGATAAACAAATGCTGTTGTCCAGGCTGCACAGTCTACGGCATTTTGTTGCAAGGGCCTGGACCAACCAGGCTCAGGCAGGAAGTGAATCTAGTGTGGGAGGATGTACAGACTGCCACTCAGTCTGGACACAAACTGTCCTCAGGGATCACCTGAGCCACATCTACCTAAGAATGGCTATTCTTTCCATTTGTTAACATCAAATGCCAAGCCCCTACTGTATGTAGGCTCTTGCTAGCAGTGGATATGATGCTATGTGAGATGGGAGCAATCCTCTCTGCACAGAACTATACATAGAACTATGCATAGAAGACCAACAGGGAGACATCAGATAACTATTAACTGTGATAGCTCTGTGGGAGACAAACAGAATGAGGGAATGGACAATGACTTTGAGGAAAAACTATGATTGAAAATACTCTATCTGGCTGGGCGGTGGTGGCGCATGCCTTTAATCCCAGCACTCGGGAGGCAGAGGCAGGTAGATCTCTGTGAGTTCGAGACCAGCCTGGTCTACAAGAGCTAGTTCCAGGACAGCCTCCAAAGCCACAGAGAAACCCTGTCTCAAAAAAACAAAATAAACACACAAAAAAGAAAATATTCTGTGAGGTAAACAAGCATCTGGAAGGGTTGGGAGATAATGCAGGCAAAAATGCATTAGACAGCACACAGTACAACACAGCAATCAAACTTAATATAAACACAGCAAATGTCATCTTTGGGCTTTGCCCCATTTCCTGATCCGACCATAACAGCCTAGTGTCTGGAAAGCACACTAAAGCCATTTACGTCACACAGGAGTTCAATGTTGAGTTCAGAGGGAGGGGGTGGAGGGCAGATTAGCGAGGTACAAGTTCTGGTCCCTTTGATGAAGTGTTGATGTACCCATCGACACCACACAAATATACCATCATGCTCCATGTTAGGGTCAGTGAAGGATTGCATATGTGACGGTGGCCCACTGGGCTGAGAAAGCCCTATTGCTTAGTGACATCTGTGATAATGACATGCGAGCCCTATTGCTTAGTGACATCACTCTTCTCATAGTGTGGGATCCAATGTGTTTCTTGTACACTTGTGATAATGACATGCAAACAAGTCTATTGTGCGGCCAGTCACACAAAAAATATATTATGTGCAGTCAGGAACAGTCCATAGTACTTGATTGGGACAGCACAAGTCTGTGTTGCTGGTTCACACATTAATCATTACCACTGTTTTAGTGTGCTCCTATATATATATATTTAAAAATTACTATAAAATGATACACCGTGCTGAGCAATAGCACCTCTTATACCTTGTGTTTACTGGATGTACTCAAGCTATTTTCTCTTGTGCTTGATTTATTTGTATTTGTATTTTTGAGAGAACCTCATCTAGTCCATGCTGGCTTCAAACTTGTTATAAAGCTGAGGATGGCTTCGAACTCCTGATCCCCCAGCCTCTGCCTCCCAAATGATGAGATTACAGGCATATGCTACCAAACATGACTTTTATTTATTTTTATTACTTAGGTGGTATGGGTGGTTTGAATGAGACTGTCCCCTTTGGCTTATATATTTGTAGGTGGACCTTTGGAAAGGTTTAACAGGTATGACCATAGTGGAGGCAGTGTGTCAGTAGGGGAGGTCTTTGGGGAACCCAATACTCAATCAATTCCAAGTTAGGGCTGTCTGTCTGTCTGTCCCCTGATTGTGTCACAAGGCAGAAACTCTCAGCTACTGCTCTAGTTCTATGCCTACCCACCTGTTGCCATGGTCCCTGCCATGATGGTCATGTACTTCAACCCTTTGGATAGGTGGCCCCCAAATTAAATGGTTTCTTTTATAAGTTGCCTTGGTCATGGTGTTTTGTCATGGCGATAAGAAAGTGACTGAGACAGGTTTGTTGCTGTTGTTACAAGGTTTAGTCCAGGCATCTGGCACCACCTCTGGCCTGTGCTTGATTCAATCATGTTACCTTTAGAAATAGCAGGCTAAAGGACATATACCTGTGTACGTATATGTGTACGTATATATTAGCTGTATAGTCTAAGTGTGCACCTGACTCTAATATCTAGGTTTGTGTGAGTAGACTCCACCAAGCTCACTAAGCAATGGTATCACAGTTTTCAGATAGTGTTCAGCGATGCTTGGCTGAGTGTTAGTTCTTTTTTTAATATTTTATTTATTTATTATGTATACAACATTCTGCTTCCATGTATCTCTGCACACCAGAAGAGGACACCAAATCTCATAACGGATGGTTGTGAGCCACCATGTGGTTGCTGGGAATTGAACTCAGGACCTCTGGAAGAGCAGTCGGTGCTCTTAACCTCTGAGCCATCTCTCCAGCCCCTGAGTGTTTTTAAATCAAGGAAAAAAGCCTGAGGGAAGGGAGCTCAGGCTGAAGGGGAGGAGTCAAGACAGTCTGACCCCAAGGCATTGTGGGACGTAAAGAGTTCTGGGACAAGACTGAGGTCTCTTCCTTCTCAGAGACTGTGGGCTTCAGTTTCCTTGGTAGCCGGAAGCAAAGCTAATCCATGGCTTAAAATATAATACTCAGTGTAACCTTGTGTTGTAGAAGTGACTTGCTTGTCTTCTTCCATAATTCTAAAACATCTTTAAGAGCAGGATCCAGGAAGGGAAAAGGAGAGATTCTCATCTTCTTCAAAAGGCAGCTTTCCCTAAAGCATTTTCTGATGAAATTTAAGTTCTAAAACCAGCAGTGGTATAATCCCATCATGAATGGGGATCTCTGAGTTTAAGGCCAGCCTGGTCTACAGAGCAAGTTCCAGGACAGCCACGGTTACACAAAGAAATCCTGTCTTAAAACAAAACAAAACCCAAAACAAACATAAACAAAAACTATCCAAAACCAACCAACCCCCCCAACTCAGAAAGAAAGAAAGAAAGAAATCAAGAAAGAACTGCCCACCGGGTGTTGGTGGTGCAAGCCTTTAATCCCAGCACTCGGGAGGCAGAGGCAGGCAGATCTCTGTGAGTTTGAGGCCAACCTGTTCTCCAGAAAGAGTGCCAGGATAGGCTCCAAAGCTACACAGAGAAACCCTGTCTTGAAAAAAGAAAAGAAAGAACTACCCATGACCAAACAGTTCCATGGCCAGGTAGAGAATGAGGACGCTGAAAGTCACACCTTCTCAGAGTCTCAAACTGCACATCTGGCCTCAAAGTCCAGAAATGAGTGCAAGACCATTAATGACAGTCTTTGGAAACAAACCAGACCAAAGAACATTTGGCTCCTGATACATATTCTGAGGGTCACATAGAAAGAAAGATCTGCCTTTGGCCACCTCCTTTTGAAGTGGGGAATTTTATTTTCTTCTGCATGGAAACTTCATGTAGGTATTTGAGAATACATACAGACATGCAGGTGCACATGCACGGACATGAACACACACATACACCCCGGGTAGGCAGGCAAGAAAGTGTGTGGAATAACACTTGAACTTCCCTTCCAGAACAGAAGCCCTCTGAAGTGTGACATTCATGCTGGCTGCATGGGGTCTGATCAGTACTAGTGAGTGGAGGTGGAGGGGTAGGAAACATGGGGATGATAATAGGTTGTCAGGAAAGTGGTGCCCCAGGTAGCACAGAGTAGAAATTTGTCCCCCAAAATCCTTTTGAACCCAGTTGATTTGAATGCCGTGCCCCTGCCACCCAGGCTTCAGAGCTAAGTGACTTATGTCTTCAGGTCAGTGATGATTACCACGGTTGCAGTGCTAACACAGATGCTTTATCTACCAGGACAGAAACAAGAAAGATGCTCCTTCCCAGGCCCCTTAGCACTCTCTGGGTGGGGAGGATTGCCCCACCTTCCAAAAATAGAATACTGTTTTGGTAAACAGCCACTTTGAGCCCATGAGGATATCTTCATTAGCTATGGAGACAGGTTTTAGTAAGAAAGCAAGATGAGAGGCTAAAAAACCCTTGGGGAGCAGGAACTGGGAAGACTGTGGTACCTTGTTCCCAGATCCATCAGAAACCTTGCCACCAGACGATGTGTCCAGGCCCCACATATTTCACAAAAAGTTGGATCTGATAACAATGAGGATGGAATCCCGGTCTTAAGGTGGGTTTGGGGTGGGAAGAGGTGGGATAATGGGTGAGAGGGTCAGGTGAGATGGGGTATGGTGGGGAGAGGTGGAATGGGGTGGGGTGGGTTGAGATGGAGTATGGTACAGCGGGGAGGGATAGAATTGTCTTTTCCCTGTACCACAGAGAAGTTTGACTGCTACCCTTGGCAATTAATCAATTATAGAAAATGCAACTTTGCTTTTAAAATGTGTCTATTTCCAAAGGCTTCTTCCCCTCCCCTACCTAGGGAGAAGGAAAGAATGGATAATGCTACTGTAGAGGAGGGTAGCATCACTATAGAGTCCTCAGTATCTGCCCCAGGGAGCTGGGAGAGAGTTCTATCACACAAACACAGCCCGAGTCACATACTCAACAAACCCCACAAAACAAAACAACAATAATGAAGATACAAAATCTCATTATGTAGCCCAGGCTAGTCCTAGATTTCTTTTTTCTTTTTTTGTTTTTCGAGACAGGGTTTCTCTGTGTAGCTTTGGAGCCTATCCTGGCACTTGCTCTGAAGACCAGGCTGGCCTCACTCACAGAGATCCGCCTGCCTCTATCTCCAGAGTGCTGGGATTAAAGGCGTGCACCACTAATGCCTGGCTAGTCCTAGATTTTTTTATCCTCCTGCCTCAGGCTCCCAACTGTTGGGTTTACTTTTGGGAGTCCATTTTCTTCCAGCATGGATTCTTTGAATTGAAATTCAGATTATCAGGTTTCTGTAGCAATCCCACCAGCCCATTTTTTTGTCTGACACTGCTTGTTTTGAGACACAGTCTCCCACTGCTGTAGCCCAGGCTGCCCTAGATTTTCTATGTAGCCCAGGCTGGCCTTGAACTCCCAGGAGTCCTCTGGCCTCTCCCTTTTGATTACTGGAACTAGAAGAAGTCACTATGCTTGACTTGGAACTAATATTAGAACAAAATATATTTTTCATTGAGATTCAACTTTGAAATCCTGATGCTCCTGCCTCACTCAGGTCATCAGGGTTGGCAGCAAGAGCCTTTATCCACTGAGCCATATTGGGCCCTAGACCTGCTTTTAAATTTTGCCTTTAGGGCTGGAGATGTAGCTCGGCTGGTTCAGTGCTTGCTTGGTACCCACGAAGCCCTGGGTTTGATCTACAACACAGTATAAGCCAGGCCTGATGGCGTATACATGTAATCCTAACACTTGGGGAGCAAGAGGGAGGCCAAAGCCATCCTCTGCTACTTGGTGAGCTTGAGGCCAGCCTGGGATCCTTGAGACCCTGTTTCAAAACAATAACAACAAACACAGACTACTAAAAAAAATTAATAAGGGCCAGACTGGGTGGTGTATTCCTTTAATCCAAGCAATGAGGAGGCAGAGGCAGGCAAATGTCTGTGAGTTTGGGGACAGCCTGGTCTACTGAGCAGCAGGCCAACTAAGGCTACATAGTGAGACTATCTCAAAAAAAGCAAAATAACAATAAACAGACCAGTTCCCCATCTCCTATTTTGCCTTTACCTCCTATTCCCTGCTCAGCAGGTTATTTTTTGTTCCTGCGTCTTGGTTCACTGATCTGTAAACTTGTCTGAATAAGTAGGTACAGGGTTGTTTTAAAATTAGATAATATATTCAATGAGAAGGGCTACCAAGTGCTCAACCAATGTATGCATATATATGTATGTATGTATGTATGTATGTATTTATTTATTTTTGTTTTGTTTTTCAAGATAAGGTTTCTCTGTGTAGTTTTAGAGTCTGTCCTAGAACTTGCTCTGAAGAGCAGACTGGTCTTGAACTCACAAAGATCCACCTGTCTCTGCCTCCCAAATGCTGGGATTAAAGGCATGTGACACCACCCCCAAAGCCAATGTTCTTATAGGCATCTTTGATTTTTTTTCTCTTTCTTTGAGTGGAGTCTGACTAAGTAGCCCATACTAGCTCTGCATTTACAATCTGAACACATGGATAAGAGTGGTGAAAATTATCAAGATCATGTTATGCTATGCCTCCTGAGTCACCATGCCCTGCTTCAGACTTCTTTGTATTAAAGAACTGTGTAAAAAAAAAAAAGACATTTGAAGGCACATAATCAGAGGAATTTGTCAGTGATTTTTCACATACTGTCTTATTTGTGGCCAAGGTAAGCCTAGAGAGTATTTCTTAAAATTAAAAATAGTGGGCAGATTTTGGAGGCGATCTGATATGAAAATCCCTTCCCACCCCAGGTAGTCATGGGCTGACTATCAAGGATACATTCTGAGACATATATCCTCAAGCAGTTTCTGCCTTACGCAAATATCATAGGTCATAGCACACTGAGACTATGTGGCAGTCTATGTGTCTATATACACATGGTGTGGCCTATTGTTCCCATGGTCACAAAGAACAAAACAACTTTTTCACAAGGCTTTACCCCTAGAGGAAGAGCTACAGGCAATCAATGGTTGCTGAGAGGAGTATCAGTCTTCTCCAGGGACTTAGCCAATCCCAAGAGGTCAGCCACGCATAGGAACGCTTAGCCACGCTTGTATAGAACATCTCAAACAACAACCACCTCAGTGTAAAGCAAGCACACAAGGAACTGATGCAACTAAGAGACAAAGGGCCCGGTGTGTGTGGCCCGTAGCTGTCATCCCAGCACTTGAGACTAAGGAAGGAAGGTTGAGAATTTGAGGCCAGCATGGACTCCACAGAAAGACCGTTTTCTTTCTCAGAAAAAAGAAGCAAAAACCAAGAACAAGGTGTATGGGAATGCTACTGTCTTGGCATATTGTTTATAGAAAACTTTTTTATATATAAAAGGAATGCACTACAAAAATTATAAACTACTGTAATATTAACTGCATAGATCTATAACATGGTCATTTATTATTGAGTATGATTATCTATCTACCCACGCTGCAGGTTTAGACAGTTGCACTACAGTAGATCTGTTTGCAGTAGCATCATTATTAGACATTTTGGACAAAGCCAAGTGGTAATGGCACATGCCTTTAATCCCAGCACTTGGGAGGCAGAGGTAGGCGGATCTCTGTGAGTCAGAGACCAGCCTGGTCTACAAAGAACTAGTTCCAGGAGAGTCTCCAAGGCCACAGAGAAACCCTGTCTCGAAAAACCAAAAGAAAAAAAGAAAACAAAAAACTAAAAAATAAATAAATTTGGGGCAATATCTTGTCCTATGATGTTACTGGGTAATGGGATTTCCTCCTCTTGTATTATTTTTTCTTTGGGGGTTTTACTTATTATTTACTTGAGACAGAGTCTCATTTATGACAGGCTGGCCTCAAACAGGAAATGAAGCCAAGGAAGACCTTGAAGACCTAATCCTTCTGTTTCTTCCTCCTATATGGTGAGTTAAAGGCATACAGTACCATGCCCAGTCTATTCACTGCCCAGGGCTTCATGCATGCTAGCAAAGCACCAACTGAGCTGCATCCCCACCCCTCCTCCTGGCTTCCATCTCCTTATGTAGCTAGAAATGAGCCTGTCTGTCTCAAATACTAGGATTATGGGTGTGTGCCACCACACCTGGCTTCCTATTATAGCCTTGTGGGATCACTGTTGTTTACTGAAGCATTGTGACACACTGCAGATTGCTGGAACAGCGTCTGCCATCATCATGACACAACTTCAGAGAAAGAGAGAGTTCCCAACCAGCCACACACTTAACTCAATGCCTGTAGCCCTTATTCTGTTAAGACGATTTCCTGCCATCTTACTCAAAGACCCTCTTTAACTCGGTAGGAACATCTGTTACACTGAAAGTCCTGCCTGTTGCTCCACTGACCTCCTTCACAAATTATTATATTTTGGAGCCAATTCTGAACCCAGGTTTTCTGAGTGACACATTTTAGTTTTTTTTTTTTTTCTTTCTATTTTCTTTCATGGAAAGTCTCTTGTTACTGTTCACATGACCAAGGATCACTGCATCATCTTCCAAGGCCAATTTTGGATGTTTCAGCAAGGGAGACTGAAGATCCTGAGTCTCAGTGTTGATCTCCTTTAGAATGTCCTCTGGAGAAGGTAGTGACAACACTGCAAGGATAATAGGTGAATAAAGGGAAGCCAGAGTGTCCTCTGGGATGTGCGGCACTTACATGAAGGATTCATTTATAAATTTTAAGTTATGGAGTATAATAATAAGACTAAATATGTAGTGTAGTAATTTTATAACTATACATATGTATATAGTAAATATAAATTTATATGTAATGTATTTATAGTAAGTGTACATAGAATTGAACATATGTTACATAAATGGCAGAAAGGAATGATTCTCAATTGCTTTTTTTCTAATTATAATTTCTATTGCTCTTTGTGGATTTCACACCATGCATTCTGATCCCACTTATCTCCTTGTCTCCTTGCATTTGCCCTCTGCCCTTGCAACCTCACCCCCAAATCAAAGCCAAATTTTAAAAAAAAAAACAAAATCCAAACAAAACAGAGACAAAACAAAAATAAAAGCAACAACAAAAAAAGAAGAATCTTGTCATGGTAGCTGTAGTGTGGCCTGTTGAATCACACAGTATACCCTTTAGTCCATTCATCTTTTCTTCCAAGTGTTCATTGCTACAAGTCACGGTCTGGCTCGAGGATTCTGGTTTCTGCTATATTACTAATAATGGGCTCTCACTGGGGCTCCCCTTGGATATCCTATTGTCCTGTGTTATGGAGAGCCTGCTGTTTTGGATATATAGGTTTGTCCCCTTCACATGCTATAACAATTCATAAATTCAGTGAATGTTGGGGTGGGCCAACTCATAGCCCTGGTTCTGGGCTTGGGTGGTATTATTAAACCCACTGATGGAGAATAAGACCACTACCATAATTTAAAAGCCAAATTGAAGCAAGTTTTAATTCAATACTGCCCAGGTGGACAGGCTCTGGCTAGGTCCATCTCTGAGTTTCCAGGAGGTGGCCCTGACTCACGGTTTACAGTGGCTTGAGTATTTTCCATAAGGTCCAATCAGGGGCAAGCATACATCCTGATGTACCTCCAGTCTATATCCAATCGGGGGCAAGTGTACATCTTGATGTATTTCCTGCCTGTGAACCTACTGCCCACATGTGATCAAGCACATCCGGTGCAGTTGGGTCAAACAGACTTGTTTAGGGCAATGAAAAACACATGGCTTTTTATCTCCCATAAACAATAGCCTCCAGCGGTTCAGGGACTATTTGTCCTTGGGCAAGGAATTTACAGATCCTATAGGTGAGGCAGGGTCAGCATCCTGCTCTCATGCCCTCAGGGCTGGCTCACTTGTTACCTCCCCGACCCTCTCTCAACAGGGTCAGCTCTGAGGTGCTGCCCAGGTGGGGTGCAGGGCCTACTCTTCCGCATGTTGCAGCTGGTCAGGGTTAGTTCTCTCATATGCCACAGGTGGCAATGGGTGAAGGGGGAGGGCATGTTTCCCTCATCAACGCCATTACATGGGGGGATGGGGTCAGCTCTCATGCCCTTAGGGTTGGCTCACCTGCATCCTTGACCATAGGGTCAGCTCTAGTATGCTGCTCAAGTGAGGCGCACACCTATGGTGGGGGGTGGGGACACCTTTCTGGCATGCAGGGGATAGCTCTTCCCTGAGGTGTAGGACCAGCTCACCTACTGCAGTATTCAGGGAGTGGCCGTGCCAGATATACCAGGGCCAGTGAAGGCTGGAGCTGCCTCATCTGAGCATGGTTCCAATGACTCTGAACTCATAGCTCAGGCCAAATGTAACCATGGTCCCAGTGGCATCACAGGGTATCCAGATAAACATGGCCCCTACAGCATGGTCCCCCTGGCACCAACATGGTCCCAGGAGGCTGACCAGACCCCCAGTCATCTGCATGGCCCTTGGTGACAAAAGGTGCCCCAGAGATCAATCCATACCCTGGCTTCTGTGGGGCCATGGACCCAGACATGGCCCTCTGCAGCAGCCCTGGCCCAGATGACAGCACAGGCCACTCAGATCAAGATGTCCTTGGTGGCAGCATGGCCCTCAGATGTCCTCACAGTCACAGGTTGCAGCCCAGACTCCAGGCATATATGTGGCCTTTGGTGGCAACCTGGACATAGATATATACCCTGGCTGTAGTAGAACCACAGACCCAGACATAGTTCCAGGCAGCTGCCCGGGCTCAACTGATTTTCACAAAGCCATTCAGAGACTAGAAAGAGCTAGTCATTCGTTTCCTTCCAACAAAGATTTGATCACTAATTCATTGGAAGTTATTCTACTAGGCTTACAGAATACAACAGATATAAAACACATTTGACCCTTATAGCACTCACACTCTAGTGAGAGTTCAGTGGTTAAGGGTACTAGATACTCTCCCAGAGGACCTGTGTTCAGTTCCCAGCACCAGCATAGGGGTTCACAACCATCTATAACTCTGATTCTAGGTGGTTGGATGCCATCTTCTGGCATCCACAGTCACCAGTCATGCACATGGTACACGGATACACATGCATATACAACACCCATACACATAAAATAAAAAAAAAACAGATCTTAAAAAATAACAACAAACTCAAGGATGCACATGAAGCGCGCGCGCGTACACACACACACACACACACACACACACACACACACACCATTGATTGTTAGTGTTGCAACACACTTGTAATCCCAGTGTGAGAACTGCACGGGTAAGTTTTAGGCCAGCTTGGGCTAAGTAGTGAGAACCTTTCTTTTGATTTCATTTTATTTTTCAATTTATTGTGTGTGTAATTATTCTATATGTGCTTGTGTGTCATGGTGAGAGTGTGGAGGTCAGAGGACAATCGTTGGAGTCAATTCTCCTCTTTGACCATGTGGGCTCTGGGATTCCAATCCCCATCACCAGTTTGGATAGATACTCCAGTCTGGATATCCAGTCTGGATACTCCAGCAAGACCTTTTCACAGACACAAAAATAATTAAATGAGTGATATACACACATAAAGGAAGAAAGAATGAACTAGTGATCTAACTAGACTAGACTCTGTACAGCTTTCTCTGGGCTTTTTCCTCCCCTGGGAAGTGTCTCTGGGCTAATTACCTTCTCCAAAACAGACATCAACAATGTTACTTGCAGCCTAGAGCTACTCCTAAATTTCAAAGACCTTCACTTCTTCCCCACCTTAACAGGGTTCTAAACATTTAGTTACTGAATAGTGGGGACATTCTCTCCTTTCTAGCACTCATTGGTAGAATAATGCCAGCTCCCTAGAAACAAAAAGCTAATCTGTCTGGCCAAATGTGCTTTCGTTCCCAGTACAGAGTCTTAGGGCTGCAAACCACAGGGAGCAAATCACAACTTTCTTGTGCAGGACCCTGTACCCTGAAAGCTCCTGAAAGGCACAGTGCAAGACAGGCTGGTGACTTCGTTAGGATTAGGAAACCTCTATTAGGATATTGCCCAGGGTTTTATCTGAGACATGGCTTTTGTTTGCTACCAATTGGATTTTCCTACATGCATATCTGTTGCTTAAACATGGAAGCAATTTACACAATCCGGGGCTCCAGTCCTTACGCTCCAGAACAAGGAGGCATTGTGCAAGCATCGCGGCTCCTAGTTTTGAATCCGTCTTGACCTAGATTTACCTATGGGAGTGGGCAGTACAAAGAAGGGATGGCTTGTTAAAAATTTTACAACTCAATAGCAAAGCTGACATTCAAATCTATAACTGGTTTCTGGGTCAATGTACCAGATTAGATATGGTGTGTGCATGCAGTACTGTCAGGATACTCAGGCTTCCAGCTGACCAGAACCTTCTGGTGCCAATTCTCGGGAGTGTCACATCCTTATTGTTCAGGCCAGTTGTGATTTAGAGAAAAACATGCCCTTCAATTGAATAAGAAGGTATAGTAACCGTTTGGGGTGAAAACTCAAATGAAATTTTAGAAAAGCTTCTCAACTTCAGCTCTTAGGTATCATTTGGAGGGAGAATCATGTAATAGCTGATAATAAAAAAATAATAATTATCCAGGTGTGGCACATGCCTTTAATCTCAGCAGTCAGGAGGCAGAAGCAGGCAACCTCTGAGTTTGAGATCTGTCTGGTCTACATAGTCAGTTCAAGTCAACTGGGAACTCTACACAATGAGACCCTGTCTCAAAATAGCTGACAAAACAAATAAATAAAAAATACCAACATCAATGAATAATAATTAAAAATTCCAGGTGGCCAGGTGTGATGGTGTATGCCCTAGGGGACTGTCAGGAATCCTATTGGTTATTCAAGGGGATTCTGAATTGGTTTACATGTTGGCTCCTCTTTTGCATAACCTGTCACCCTCCCTTCACTGGTCCTCTTCATTTTTATCTTGACCTTGGTGGAGAGATGGCATCCTCCTCTCCTGAGAGTCTGCTTGGGGTGGACCTCAGGTTATAGTCTTTTACTGTTGGGAATGAATTAGTAGTGGGGCCCTCCTTAGACAACACATCTCTGGCAGTTCCCCAGCAATTGCCTGGGAAATGTCAGAAAAGGGAAAGGCCTGAACTAGAGAGAAATTCAGGCTTACTTCCCAGGGAGCCATTAAATATTTATGGGATTCTAGGCCCAGGATTTATGCCCATTGCTGAGTTGTTTTTGTGGTCTATATTCAAATACATTAGCCTGTGTCCTTCCATCTCCAGAGCTTGGGGAATGCTGGTCTTTGGTCTAGGTGGTTGGCACTAGGAAAGACTAAACAGGAGGCTTCATAGTTAATGTGATCTGGCCTGTTCCAAGACTTTAGCTCAGGTCTACTGAGGCCCAGATTCAGTTCCTCTGGGAAATGCCATCTGTCTGGGACACTTCTTTTGGGGCAGTAAAAGCACTACTAATTTTATTTTAGTGTAATTGCTTGTGCCTGGCTGCTATTCTTTCCCATCCTAGACCACAAGGGGCAAGGGTAAGGGTCAGGCCATCACCACCATAAAAAAAAAAAAAAAAATACCCTTCTTGTACATTCTGCTCTTGCTTCAACCCACCCTGGGCACACACGCCAGATCCCTCCCTGACTTTTCAAAGACATGACTGAAACGCCTATGTGAACTTCCATATATAGTCTAGTCATTGTATCATGTGTGCACTAAACCTCAACATTTGCCTAGGGGAACAAGGAAGTGCTATTAGGGCTCCTTTAGCATCTTGTTTATGTCTTTAGCTGGAAGGCTGCCTCCTGTTGTTCCAGCCGTGTTCATGACACAAGCAGGCTTGCCCTTATGAGACTTGTTTTGAATGCCTTGCTGGAGGACACTCACACTGAGGATAAATGTGTCTAATCCTTTCCTCAATCTGTGGGGCAAATGTGCATGCCAACTTAGTCCCCTGTACCAGCCTATCCCTGCCAGTAATCTGAGCCAGGCCACTTTCCCAGCACTTCTTTGGTCTAAATGCACCAGAACATTCTCCTCAGGCACGTGGACTTGAATGCTTACAGATTCCAGGAATGCATAATCACAGACAGCAAGAGTCAAGGGCAGCAGTACTGCCTTGAAATGCAGGAGACAAATTCCTGCTGAAGACCAGGAAAGCTGTTTATCTGGATATAGCCTCAGACAGAGCAGAATGACAACTTTGTGGTAGTCAGAAAGATGGTGGGACTCTCCATGCTTAGGCCCATACCAAAGCTGCCTCTTTGATTCCCTCCCTCCTCTCTCTCTCTCTCTCTCTCTCTCTCTCTCTCTCTCTCTCTCTCTTTTGTCTTTCTCCTTTACTAGTCACTAGGAAGTCTGGTGGGTATGTCCTGCTGACCTTTTCATCTTTCTACCTGTGCTATGGCCACCTTACCCAAGTCCCTGTCCTGGCTCACCTAACCAACCAGATATTCCTCCCACTAGTTTCAGTGTACTTTTTAAAGCATTGAAACAGGGTTTCTTGTAGCTTAGGCTGCTTATGCACGTAGTTGAGGATGACCT
The DNA here is from genome assembly GCF_003668045.3 of Cricetulus griseus. NCBI lineage: Eukaryota > Metazoa > Chordata > Mammalia > Rodentia > Cricetidae > Cricetulus > Cricetulus griseus. The sequence goes on along the minus strand of NC_048598.1, from coordinate 37,738,571 downwards.
TGAACTTTTGCTCCTACAACTTCTCCCCTGCATGTGCTGGTATGCCCATGCTCAACATGGCAGATTCCTGGGTAGGGCTGTGTTGCCCACTATGGGAACTTGAAATGTAGCAGGCTTGAATTGAAATGTGCTATAAAAAGAAAATATATCAGATTTTAGAGATTCAAAAAAAAAAAAGAATATCTTTGGAAGAATTGTTTTAAGGGAGTGTCCTTGAGATTTTAAGTCCCAGGCATGGATCAGTATTTGTGCTGGACAGCGCCAGTGAGGATCATGGAAGATGCATTCACACTTGTTTACTGAATCAATGTTCTAGTCCTTTTTGTTTTCCCTTTGCAATATGCCAAAGGTAAATGGCTTTTAGAAATTTTCAACTGTTCTTTCCTGGTTTCATCTGTTTTGAATCAGAGGAAAAACAAAGCAAAACTCAATACCACCACCTCCACCGCCAATGTCAACACAAGAAATCCCCGAGGCTTCAAGACTTTCCTTCATCAGTAAGCTAGGAAGGCATGTAGGAGGACTGGGAACAAGTAGGCAACCTGGAGATGGGTAGGAGAGCCAGTAGACAGATATCTGCCCTTAGGGCTAGCAGATGACATAAACCACATTCCAGGAACGATCCTGACAAAAATGCAATACATCAAGAAAAGAAAGTTAGAGGATGATGCTAGGATCTGGTCCAGGCCAGTCTCAGAGTAGTACTCACATATTACATGAGCCAAGTTCCTGAAGGATACATCTCCTCACCCACCAGCCCCCTGACAAACAACTTTCAGCTCAAGGACAAGAGGAGTAACTATAGGCGCTGGGAAAGGCTCCTAATATCAAACGAGGAGAGAGAAAGAGATTATTAACAAACTCTTTAGCTGGTTTCATTGAATTCATCCTGGGGATCACAGTTTAATTCAATAAAATTTATTGAGAGTTTTATAAACCCAAGGCCTCACCCTCATTCCTGGGCTAGGGCAGCGGGGTGGGGGAGGTGCTGAGGAATGAGTCAGGGCTTGGAGCAGGCTTGGTCAGAGAACAGAAGAGCCCAGGGCCAGGGTGGAGCTGTCTTAGTGCTTTGCAAGGACACAGATCTGAGCCTCTACTCTAGGTTGCTTCCTCTAGGCTCCAACAACCCTTCACTCCACAGACGGTGAGGACCTGTGATGGGCCATGCCTTTGCCAGCACCCGTGATTGACTCCAAAGTTGACCCAGGTGTGTAAAATCTCCAACTTCCTGAAACTCACTTGGTAGCGGAAGAGCAAACAGTGAATGTCTGCACATCTCGTGAGTGTTATCTATTCATCCTCAAGATCTTTAGTGGCCTAACTCTGTGGTCTTTGCTGGGTTTTGTCAAAAATACGAGTAAGCCAGGGCCCCGCCCTGGAAGAATCTGTGATGGAGTTGAGGAAGCTGAAGTCAAGAGAGCACCAATGGAGCATGCATGATCCAGGAAGCCAGGAGGGTATCAAAGGTCATGTCCATGCCCAGACATTCTGCTGACTAGTAAGTTGCTGCTTCCTGTCTGTCTAGTACTTCAGATGCCTATCAGTTCAGGGGACCTTACGACCAACTGCAGAGAGAAGGTGTTAGCGGATGAAATATTCAGATTAGATTCTAGCATTGGTATTGAATGGTTCCCAGTGTCCTTTATCGAACACTTACCAGAAAGATCATTAAGGCTTTGCAAGTCAATTAGACCTTCCTAGCTCCTCTCCCTTACTTATCTTCAGATCTTATCCTGGATATGGCAAAATACACTGGATATTGATTGCCTCCCAAAGGTATCTGTGTTTTTTGTTTGTTTGTTTGTTTTTGAGACAGTATTTCTCTGTATTGCTTTGGAGCCCGTCTTGGCACTCACTCTGTAGACCAGGCTGGCTTCGAACTCACAGAGATCCACCTGCCTCTGCCTCCCAAGTGCTGGGATTAAAGGCATGCGCCACCAACCCTGGGACCAAAGGTATCTGAGTTAAGCCGGGCATGGTGGCACATGCCTTTAATCCTACATTTGGGAAACAGAGATAGAAGGTCTCTTTGAGTTCCCTGTTAGCCTGGTTGAGACCCTGTCTCAAAAGAAAACAAAACAAACAACAAAAACCGCAAAGGAAAGGTCTCTGTGTTGATGCGTCAGGCCCTATCATTCTTTGGAAAGAGTAGGACATTGATGTCTTGAGGCCTAGTGGAAGGTCATTAGGTCAATGGGGGGCTTACCTTGGAGGGCATAGTTCACTTGTCTGTCGTGATCATTCCCCTGCATCCATTTGAGTTCTCACAAGCGTTATAATATGGCACAAGTGGGACCTTGGTGGATCCCATGGAGAGCAAGGAACAAACACGCCAGATAGACAGGTAAGGGAGTGGGGGGAGAGAAGAGAGAGGGAGGAGACAGAAAGAAAAAGAGAAGAGATAGGAAAAGTCCTATCTGACCATTCAGAGAAACAGTGGCAAAGAGAGAGCGGAAGTGGGTGGAGCTTGTCTCTTAAGGGGGACCTTTGCTCCTGTGTGCAGGCTAAGTAGTGATATAGCAGCCATAGGAACCTGGGCTGGCCAGGGTACTGCCTGAGTGCATCCTGCCAGGTGACAGGGGGCAGGCCAGCATAATGCCTGAATCCTAACAACAAGAGTATCATCATAGAGGAGCAAGCCTGCTTCGACTAGTTCTTTCTCTTGCTTTAGTTTGTGATGTGCTCCAGTTTGCACGCCCACCTTGATTAGCTGCGTCCTCCACCAGAGGCCGAACTTGCAAAGTTGTAAACTAAATTATCCTTTTTTTTTTTTTTTCCTGTAAGTTAGCTGCCTCGGTATTTTTGTTTTAGTAACACAAGCTGACTAATACATACACAGCTGCCTTTTTCTTCAAGGTTCAACAAGAAGCTCTGGGATTATCTTGTGTGTTTGTTTTTTCTCGCCTGAATATGAAGAAGAGTCAGAGTTTATTAAGAGAAAAAAAAAAGATTTGTGCAATGATTAATAGAAATGTTAATCCTTATCCAAGAAAGAATAAGACACATCAAAGGGATCAAAGGGTGTGGGCTCCCCAAAGGCGAGTTGCCTGGGATTGTCCGTTTGCTGTTTTTTTTTTTTTTTTTTTTTTTTTAGAAAGACACCTGGGTCTCAGCCATTCTGTGGGATTTAATCTACATAAAGCTGAGGACTGTTCCGAATGTCAGGGAGCAGGAGGTGGGGCATCACTAGGCAGTTTCTAACAAGCCAAAGAATGAGGACAGGCTTGTTGTGGGCCTCAGAAGGAGCTGACACCTTAGAGACTGAAGATCTCTAAGCAGGGACCAGGTGCTTCATTTCAAGAGCACCTGGGTGAATCTTCCTCTTCTTCCTCTTCCATCCCCACCACGGCATCCTCCTCAGATTTGCTGACATTACTTCAGCTGAAGCTGCCACAATGGCCTCTATTGCCAAATCCACAGCTCCCTGCATCTGGAATATCTTCATCTCTTACAATTTCTCTCTCTTTTTGCTCTGTGTGTGTGTATGTGTGTGTGTGTGTGGGGTACCTCTCCTTCTTGGTTCTCCCATATTTTTGCCTCTTTTTCCTTTAAAATCCTTAATTTCTGAGACTGGAGAGATGGCTCAGCCGTTAAGAGTACTGGTGGTGGTGGTGCACCCCTTTAATCCCAGCACTGGGGGCAGAGGCAGGTAGATCTCTATGAGTTAAGAGACCAGACTGGCATACAGATCAAGTTCCAGGACAGCCAAGGCTACACTGAGAAACCCTGTCTCAAAATACAAAACCAAATCCAAAACAAAACAAACAAAAAAAGAGTACTGGTTGCTCTTCCAGAAGACCTGGGTTCTACTCCCAGACACAATAGTCTATAACTCCAGTTCTAGGCATCTAATAACCTCATCTGGCCTTTGTGGGCACTAGGCACAAATGTGGTGCACTGACTTACATACAGGAGAAACATCCATACACATAAAATAAAACAAATATTTAAAATATTCTTCTCTTTTTTTTTTTTTTTTTTTCTCGAGACAGGGTTTCCCTGTGGCTTTGGAGGCTGTCCTGGAACTAGCTCTTGTAGACCAGGCTGGTCTCGAACTCATAGTGATCGGCCTGCCTCTGCCTCCCGAGTGCTGGGATTAAAGGCGTGTGCCACCAACGCCCGGCTTTTTAAAGTATTTTTATTATTTTAATTATATGTAAGTGTGTTGGGGGTATGTGCATATGAATGCAAGTCAGAGATGTCAGAGTGCCCTAGAGCTGAGGTTATAGGAAGTTGTGAGCTGCCTGATGTGGGTGCTGGGTTTCCAACTCTGGTCCTCAAGAAGAGCAGTGTGTGCCCTTAACCACTCAGCCATCTCTCCAGCCCCACAAATAAATAAATCTTAAAATCCTTAACTTTCTCTGGATGGCCCTTCAAGGGATATTCCAAGCCAGGTATGGTGGTGTGTGCCTGTAATTTCAGTTCTTATCTCAGAGCTAGAGTATAACCATAATTCTTACGCCAGATATGGCTATGTAGTAAACTCTAGGTCAACCTAAGTCACACTGTAAAGTGAGATCCCCATCTATAAAGAATAAATCACAAACCAACCAGTCAGAAAATAATACACACACACACACACACACACACACACACCAAATAAACAGGAAAAAAAGGTCTCCAGTTGTCAGGCTTGGGGTAACCACCTTTAGTCAACTGAGCTATTTGGCTTGCCCATTTTTTTCTTGTTCTCTTCATAGTGTTGGGGCATCATCAGCTAAAATTATGGTTGTGGCTGTCACAAAAACACAAATTAGGCTTTCAGAATGACCCCTAGATTTCACATTTATACATTTGCCTTTAGATTGCTACATTTGCGCTGCATGGATTTAACTAGACTTTTGCTCCTTGTCATATTATCTATTCAGTGGAGTCATGTTGACTCTTTGCTATATTCTAAGCACTGGATCATGTATTAAGGATACTACCCATAGTCTAGGAGATGGGTAGACAATCAGAAATGCCCTATTTGTTACAGTCAGAGGGACAAGTAAGAAGAGAAGTACGAGCAAGCTTAAGATGTAGAGAAAGCTCAATAGACGGACTGTCTGGGATAGCAGATATTAGGAGGTGGGTGACACTTAAAATGGTTTTAAAACATGGGAATGGGATCTCCATGACAGCAAGAGAGGAGTGGTTCTTTAAGTACTAGGAATGGCAAGTAAAAGGCATGAATGGGTGACACTAAATAGCACATCTGAGGAAAACCGCAGCCATCTGTTTCTGATGGAGGATCAGGTGCAGGGGAGGTGGATTTGTAAGACATAAAGCTGAAGCAGAGAGGAGCTAAACTGCAAAGATCTGTGGAGCAAGAGTGTACAGGTACAGTGAGAGCAGTGAGAGTTACAATTTCCAAAGTGCAAGTTACCTACAACGTGCCGGATTCCCATCCACTCTAGGGCTTGGAACTGAGGGCTGTGTGATGGGGTGTGGTTTATCTGAAATTCATACCCAGGATTCCTGCATTGGAAAGCTTTGCCATTCTTGATGGCAGCACAGTTGCCATGGTGCTATACTAGTTTCCTTTGTAGGGTTAATGATCTAGCAATCTGACACAACGTCCAGTAGCAAACAGTATGTCCCTGCCACTGGGTGAGTCAGTCCCTCAGCGGGAGGAACTGGCGTGGAGCTGTAAGGAAGGGTTAGGGTTATACTAAGGCAGTCACAGTAAACTCACCCTTCTAGACAATGATCAGGTTAAAAACAGCCCATCAACTGACAAAAGGGCAAATGAAATGTTATAAATGCTGAAATACAATCTAGCAATAAAAAGAAATGATTATTTATACATGCTCTGACACAATTGTACTTAAATACATGCTAAATTAGAGCAGCTATGTGATCTGGGCAGTGGTGGTGCACCCCTTTAGTCCCAGTGCAGAGGAGGCAGAGGCAGGTGGATCTCTTCGAGTTCGAGGCCAACCTGCTATATAGGGCAAGTTCCAGGACAGACTCCAAAACTACAGAGAAACCTTGTCTTGAAACCACCACCCCCTAAAAAAAGAAAGAAGAAATCCCATAGTCTATGTGTATGGACTCCATACTCTGCGATTCCATCTACAGGAAATGTTTGTAACAGACAAATCTATAGAGATAGCTTTGTTGAAGGATAGTGGGGGAGGATGACAGCTAAAGGGTGGGAAGTTCTTGGATATCATAAAAATACTCTAAAAGTAGTTCATTTGGTGGACACACAAATATATGAAATGGTACTCCAAAAATATTAACAGCTACTGAAATGCACACATCAAAAAAGTGAATTGCATAGTATGTGAATTACTTTTCAACAAAACTTCGCTTGGGAAAAAGCTGGGCCATTAAAGGCACTTGCCACTAAGCCTGACCTCAGTTTCACCACCAGAACCATCTTAAAAGAAGACGACTAAAACCCTCAAGTTTTATTTTGACCTCCACACATATGCCACAGCACACACGTGTACCAACACATATATACACAAAAAAACAAACAAGCAAATAAATAAACATTACTGATGGAGTGTCAATAAAATACAATTTAAGAGGCCAAAGCCAGTACTTTCAGGGTGTGAGGTAGGGTAGATTGTAGTCCCAGGGTGGAAGCCTGATGTCCTGGGCCAGGTGAGAAGGAGAGATGGCCTCTGCTCCTGTGGTGGGCAGGTCTTGCCTGCCTTAGGAAACAGCCAGCTCTCATTGGAGTATGATTCTGAGTTAAGTCAAGAGGCTTCCTGATACAGTTGCTCCTTCCCTTGGCTTCCTGGATCTCTGTCCAAGCCCAAGCTTATCAGTTCCTGACTGCAAACCACTCAGGATCCCTCATTGCAAGTCTTCACATTCCTTGGATGGTATGGGCCTTCCCTCCCCTCTGGCTCTGTCTCCTACATGTGACTCAGTGACACAGTCTATATCTTCTCAAGTGTTAGAACCCCTGGTTGGAATGCTTTTCAGATCCCCACCTTTCTAGCCAGAACTTGACAAACCTGACCCTCAGGATGGCTAGAGAGCAACTCCTTCATGGATCCCTGCACTTTTCCAGGCTGTCCAGCAGCCCTACACCCCTTCTTGTGCTTCCAGCTCGCTTTCTTGCTTTCCTTTCCTCTCCTCTCCTCTCCTCTCCTCTCCTCTCCTCTCCTCTCCTCTCCTCTCTCCTCTCCTCTCCTCTCCTCTCCTCTCCTCTCCAGGGATTGAACTCAGATCAGCAGGCTTGGCAGCAGGACTCCTTTGTGGACCCTGAGCTGTCTTGTCAGCCTTCCATACAATTTCTAGACACTTTTTTCTTAACTAAGGCGGAAGGAAAGAAAGGAAAGATTCTTAGATTCTCAGCCCTGAACTGTGATCCAGTCCCCTGGAGACTGACTGGAAGTCATTATTTCTGTGACAAGAGAGCTTTGGTGCCTCTCTGATTGTTCCTACTGGCCTACCTCCTTGGCTTCATCAGGAGGTTCCTTTTTTGCTTTAAGGGCCTCTTCTGTCCACACCTGGTAACTTGGAAGATTTTCAAAGCATGTGATGTGTGCAGAAAGAGGAGTCTATACAGCTTGGGCAAAGATCAACTTTCTAGGGTAGTCCCAGGAGAATGAAGAAAGGTGAGGTTGTGAATTTTGCTGAAGGGCTGAAGTAGAGGCAGCCATCATTCATGTTTCTGTTGGACCACTTACAAGTCCTGAGAAGAGGGGGCTCGTTCATTCCACGAGGACTCAAATGGGTGGAGAGCTAGACTACACGAAGTCATTACTGTGACAATATCTCCCAAAATCAAAGCAGAATCAAGTATGGCTCAAAAGAATTACATATACACAATTTATAATCTCATTGATGTCAAAAGCCATGCTAGGATTAAAAACAATGAACTCAGGAACCGGAGACATGGCTCAGTGGTTAAGAGCACTGGCTGCTTTTCCAGAGGACCTGAGTTCAATTCCTGCACCCATATGATCACTCACAACTGTCTATAACCCCAGTCCAGGGATCCCACACCTTTACACAATGTACATGAAATGAAATTTTTTTTTTAAAACAATGAACTTGCCTTGAGGGAATGTCCTTATTAGAGGGAGTGGGGAAAGGCCAACAAAAATATTCTAGTTCTAGCGCTGGTGGTATGTGCCTGAAATCCCCGGACTGGAGAGGTGGAGGTGGGAGGGTCATTTTAGCTAAGGAGTTCAAGACTAACCTGGGAAACATGGCAAGACTCCATCTAGAAAAACAAGCCACAAATGAATAAAGCATATGCAGTGTGTCACAATACTAACACTAATAAAGAAGATGTCTATAAGAGTTATTATTATCAAATATTTTATGTGTGGAGGTGTTTCACCTGCATGTGTGATTGCAAAACAAACATGCCTGTGTTGCTGGTTACCCTGCTGGTGGGACTGGGAGTCAGTGAGTAGCAGAGCCTGCCGCAGACTCCTTTATTAAGTTAGGCCTGCCTTTATACTCCCTCCCAAGGTCCTATTGGCTCAGGTGGCTGACTTTGCTGCACTGTCCTTTCCTTATTGGTGTGTCTGAGTCAGGTGTCTCTCCATCAGCAGTTTCTGGGCATACAGGCAGGCTTCCCGGCTTGGTTCAGGGAGGGAATGCCTGTTGCACATGCTCATGAGGATTGGTCTGGGCACGGGAGGTGGAGGGCAGAGCAACTGTAGCTTGGGTAGACAGGCCGCAGTTTCTCCTACATGTCTGGTGCTTACAGAGACCCGAAGAGAGTCCCTGGAGCAGGAGTTACAAATGGCTCCAATCCACCATGTGGGTGCTGGGAATCGAACCTGAGTCCTCTACAAGAACAGCCAAGTGCTCTTATTCACTGAGCCATCTCTTCCGAGTTTTTGGCCGAAGTTTTGCACTATTTTGCTTCTTGTTTTTCTTACTGATGTTTAAGAGATTTTAAAGAATTCTGGTTTTCGTTCTCATTCTTTTAATGCTCTCCTTTGATGAACAGAATGTTAATTTTTAGGATTTATTTTAATGATTTATAAAACCGTAATGAGGGCTTACTGCACCAGGATTGGCTCTTTTCTTCTGTTATGTGGGTTCTGCTGCAGAAGGCTTATAGTTTTAAGTCATTGTATAGTTACTTATGATCTAAGTCATTTGCATATTTAGGGATATTAGAACAATGTTCATGGGGATCTAGCATGCTTAAGTTCTATACAATTCTGTGAAAGTACAAGGAGTAGGTCAAGAGGAAACCATCCCGGGTTTAAGCAAGTTAATCTTATTAGTATTGTAAGGAAGTCAAATCAGAGTGTGAAAATCTCCCTCTCCATTTGGTAGGACTCAGGGATTATTTGTAGACCTGGAAGTAGATCTCAGCTTGCCATTGGCCTAGCACCTTGTTTTTCTGAATTCCATACTGTTTGGCTCAAGCTAAGCAAAAATGGGAGTTTGTATTAGGGAGTGATGCTTGGGAGTTTAGCCACTGTTTTTCTTCTTCGGTGGCACCATGCCATGTGCTACAAAGAGAAGAGAGCTGGCTGTTACTCAGCTCATGGCAGATCTCTTTATAGAGAAATTCATGCCATGGGGCTTATGGCTTAAGTCCTGCAAGATGCTTAATGGAGGAACACTTCTGCAAGAGTGGAAGCCCTGACAAGTCACAAGTTTCCATAAGACCCTGTCCCCCAATAATTCTTTTTTTTTTTTATTTTTAACTTAACTTTATTTCATGTGTATGGATGTTTTGCCTGCATGTGTGTCTGTGTATCACATTCATGCCTTGTGCCTGCAGGATCTAGAAAAGGGCATCAGATACCTTGAACTGGAGTTACAGATCATTGTGAATTGCCATGTGGGTGCTGGGAATTGAACACAGGTCCTCCAGAAGAGCAGTTGGTGCTTTTGACCATGGAGCCATCTCTCTAGTCTCCCATTTCCTGATAATTCTTAAATTTATATCTGAGGCACCTACATTTCTGGGCTGGTACCCCACACCATCAGTAACTGCCTACTAGACCTGTGTAACCCCAACTGTCTTGCTGCATGTCGATTACCAATTCATCACACCCCAGTGTTTTCCATTGCCAGTTTAAATACTCTTCTGTCATTTACTCTTTCTAAAACTGGGCAACAGTAGCTGTCTAGATGCCCATGTCAGAGACCAGGTTCTGATGGGGGAAGTACTTCTTTGTATGTTTATCTTATTTGTTGATTGTTAAATAAAATACTGTTTGGCCAATGGCAAGCAAGGACTAGGAGTCAAAGAGGATTCTGGGAAATGTAGTAAAGAAGTGATGATCCAGGCAGGAAGTGACATGGCAAGGAGACTCATATCTAAGCGAGGAAACAGGAAGTGTGTCTCTTTTCCCCTCTGCTCCTGCTCCAGCGGCACGATGTGATCCACCAGCAAGGAGGGACGCCAATAAGGCGTCCAATAAGATAAGTCTTATAAAATATATAGGTTTATGATAGTTAAGACTGAGCTAACAGATGAGAATCCTAGTCATTGGCCAAGCAGCATTGTACCTAATACAAGTTTCTGTGTATTCATTTGGGCCTAACTCGGGCGGGCGGCTGGCATAAAGCTCACACATGGCGGTGGAGCTCAGGTGGCTTTTGGTGGAAAGATTTATCGTAACAAGGTTCATCCTTGTTATCTTTCTTTCCCTTCATCCAAGTTTAATATGTCATAGCATCTTACTAACTTTATACCATGGTCTTTCTGCTTTACCAACGTTCTCTGTTATACATGACCTGTTCATTTACCTTTCAAGATTTATTTTTATTTTACACGTGTGTGTGTGTGTGTGTGTGTGTGTGTGTGTGTGTGTGTGTGTGTGTGCAAGTCGATTACCAATTCATGTAAATGCCATGTATGTGCAGGTGCTCGTGAAGTTAAGAGGAGCTGGAGATACAGATGATTGTGAGCTGCCTAATGTGGGTGCTGGGAACTGAACTCAGGTTCTCTGGAAGAGCAGGAAATGTCTCTCTCCAGCTCTCATCTGTTTACTTAAATTCAAGCTTTCTCCTTGTCTGTGAATCCCTCCAGGTTGCAACCAACGACTTTGAAAGCTCACACTTATTCTCTCTCTTCTCTTCAAATCTTCGGAGACATTTCATCTCTCCTAAAGTTTTGTTCCCAGACAGAGGCACTGAGAGTCCTTTACAGTTTGATCCCAACTTATTTCTTGGAGTCTACTCCCGCCAGTCCTCCTGCTCAAATGTCCATATGTGACCTGGCTCATTGATATGTGAGGTCTGTGGCCCATTCCTCTTACCTTAGCAGTGTCTCCATTATTCAGGGTCTCTTGGTATAAGGCTGTCACCTTTCTGTGACTTCTAATGTTCCTCTTCAGGACTGTAAAACAATGAATTACTATTTTCCCTCCCTCATGCTGTCCATACTTCTATTATAGCATTCATTGCATTGTTTTATAAGGTCCTCCTTTTTGTCTCCTGCTCTCTCTGACTAGTTTTATGTCAACTTGACACAAGCTAGAGTCGTTAGAGAGGAGGAAACCTTAAATTGAGAGAAAGCTTCCATAGATCAGGCTGCCAGTAGGGCATTTTCTTTTTTTTCTTTCTTTTTTTTTTTTTTTTTTTTTTTTTTTCCCCGACAGTGTTTCTCTGTGTAGCTTTGGAGCCTATCCTGGCACTTGCTCTGGAGACCAGGCTGGGCTCGAACTCATAGAGATCTGCCTGCCTCTACCTCCCGAGTGCTGGGATTAAAGGCGTGCACCACCAACGCCCATCTTGGGCATTCTCATAATTAGCGATTGATAGGGAAGGACCCAGTCCACTGTGGGTGGGGCCATCCCTGGGCTGGTGGTCCTGGGTTCTATAAGAAAGTAGGCTGAGCAAGCCACGGGGAACAAGTCAGTAAGCAGAGTCCCTCCATGGCCTCTACATCAGCTCCTGCCTCCAGGTTCCTGCCCTGCTTGAATTCCTGTCCTGACTTCCTCCAAAGATGAACAGTGATGTAGAAGTATAAGCCAAATAAACCCTTTCCTCCCCAACTTGCCTTTGGTCATGGTGTTTTATCACAGTAATAGTAAGTCTAACTAGGGCAATTACCCTATTTCTTCGAAGTGCCTGGTACACAGGGAACACTAAGTATGTATTTCAATGTTTCTTCTTCCTCGTCTTCTTCTTTTAGATTCCTCTCCAGTCTGATAGAAGGTGTGGACAAAGCCCACTCATTTTTTTTTTTCTTTCTTTTCCCCAGCTGAGCCAGTTCAAATAGGACACAGCAGGCCCTGAGAAATTGTAATAAGAATGAAAGATCAAGGGCTGGGAGAACAAAGGCCACATTGAGCAGTTTTCAGTAGGGGTGACTGGAATTGCACCACCCCCGAGGGCTTGCTCAGAAAATAACAGTCATACTTTACAGCCTAATCCTGTCTTACACTTTCCAAAGTGGAGGCCAGCTGGTGTTAACAACACCCTGATGAATGAGCCAGGAAGCCCATGTGCTGGTGAGGACTTTTTTTGATGGGTGAGGAAGAAGTATTGTCTTGGACTGGAGATGGTGAGCCAGGCTGGCACTGGCCTATTGATCCTAACGGAGGATGGGCCAATCTTTTCTGTGAGGACGAGAAGTGTGTTAGGCTTCGTCAACCCTGGGGTCTCTGTGGCACCTACTCAGCTCTGCCACTGAAGTATCACAGCAGCCAAAGAAGACATGTCAAATGAACCAGGCAGAGTGTGACCACCTTTCAGGAAAACAGTGTGTGGGCACCAAAATCTGTGTGTTTCCTGGGGATTTTGTTACTATTGTTGTTTGTTTGTTTATTTGAGACAGAATCTCACTAAGCCAGGTTGGCCTAAAAGTCAACATATAACTGAGAATGACCTTGAACTTCTAATCCTCCTAACTCCATTTTCTGAGTGGGATTAGACATCTCCCTCTACCTAAAGGGGTTAAAACTGAGAATTACTGCCAGTAACTGTACTAAGTGGGCAGCTGGTAGAATTTGACCCACAGTCCATACCGTTGTGACTCTGTTCTGAGGCAGTTTGCCATTGCACCATTGCTTCTGAGACCAGGAAGGACTGGGCTCATTCAGGGTGATATAGACATAGACATAGACAACCTGCCATTCAAAATAGCTGTATTTGGAGTAAACTGCTGTAAATGGTGCTGACTCCTTATAGGAGCACAGCAACCTTCTTAGGATTTCTATTGCTATGGTAGAACACCCTGACCAGAAGCAACTTGGGGAGGAAAGAGTTCATTTTATCTTACAGCTTGTCCATCATCCAGGGAAGTCAGGGGAGGGACTCAAGCAAGGCAAAAGCCTGAAGGTAGGAACTGATGTAGAGACCATGGAGGGATGCTGCTTATTGGCTCGCTCCCTCTGGCTTGCTCAGCCAGTTTTCCTATACACACCAGGACCTGTGTAGGGGTGGAGTGTTATGATAAATCTTTCCGCCAAATGCCGCCTGAGCCCCACCACCACGTGTGAGCTTTACGCCAGCCACCCGCCCAAGTTAGGCCCAAATGAATACACAGAAACTTGTATTAGGTACAATGCTGCTTGGCCAATGACTAGGATTCTCATCTGCTAGCTCAGTCTTAATTATCATAAATCTATATATTTTATAAGACTTATCTTATTGGATGCCTTATTGGCGTCCCTCCTTGCTGGTGGATCACATTGTGCCACTGGAGCAGGAGCAGAGGGGAAGAGACACACTTCCTGTTTCCTCGCTTAGATATGAGTCTCCTTGCCATGTCACTTCCTGCCTGGATCATCAATTCTCTACTACATTTCCCAGAATCCTCTTTGACTCCTAGTCCTTGCTTGCCATTGGCCAAACAGTATTTTATTCAACAATCAATAAGATAAACATACAAAGAAGTACATTCCCCATCAGTGGAGCCATCTATACTGGGCTGGGCTAAATCAATCACTAATTAAGAAAATGTTCTATATATTTGCCTACATGCCAATTGTATGGAGGCACTTTCTCAAGAGTCCTTCCCAGATATGTCTAGGTTTATGTTGAGCTGGCAAAAACCAAACAGCACACCTACTGTGTGCATGCCAGGCATTCAGCTTCAGCAGGGGATGGAGACCCTGTCATTGTTTCTCATAACAACTGTGTGGGGAGGGGCAGGGTTGCCTGCTTTACAGATGTTTGCCCAGCTAAAACTCATGCCAGGCTTTTGTCAAGTGCCTGGTTCTGAAGTTTGTATTCATTCTGCCATACACACTGCCATAGCAAAGGTGTCATTGCTATGGAAATGGTGTGTGACAGGTTACATTTCTCCAAGACACAGATAATTTTATCACATAAGGGTCTAACTTTCTGTAAGAAAATTTGCAAAGAGGATCAAGGAGCAGAGAATCATAATGACTCAGAATCTTCCAAGACAGCAATTCTCAACCTGTGGGTTGCGACCCCTTTGGAGGTAAAAAATCAGAAATCCTGAGTATTAGATGTTTACATTATGGTTCATAAGAGTAGCAAAATTACAGTTATGAAATAGCAACAGAATAGTTTTATGGGCGGGGGTGGGGTCACCACAACATGAAGAACTATTTTAAAGAGTTGGGGCATTAAGAAGGTTGAGAAGCACTGCTCCAAGACTTGATTAACTTTCCTGAATTTTTTAACTTTAACTAATTAGGCATTTAGTTTCTGTGTCTTGAATTTAGGATCTCACACATGCTAGGCAAGCACTGGAGCACTGAGCTATCCCCCTAACTCTCATGTACCTTTTTTTTTTTTTTTTTTTTTTAGTTTTTTATTTTTTTATATGTTTGAATTACAAACAAGATTGAATTACATAACAATCCCAGTTCCCTTCTCCCTTACCTTTTGTTTTGAGAAATACTTTCGCTAGGTTGCTCCATCAGCCTTGAATTTATCCTGTAGCTCAGGGAGACCTTGACTTTTTTTTTTCCCTTTTGCCTCAGCTCTTTCCCTATGGAGGCTGTAATAATCTTATTCTCCAAGAAGACTTCACTTTTGTATAGTGCCTGCTGCTCTTTCTACACATGTGAGTACATGCACACCTTTGAGAACACATACTCCCCCCCTACACACACACATAACCTCCACACACCATAAGGCCTTGGGTTCAATCCCTAGTGCAGAGAGAGACAGACAGAGAGAGAGAGAGAGAGAGAGAGAGAGAGAGAGAGAGAGACAGAGAGAGAGAGAGAGAGAGAGAGAGAGAGAGAGAGAGAGTCACTCCAAGGCAAGGCCAGCCTCATGGGGTACATACACAGGAAGGCTCTGTTTTGTTTTGTTGTTTGGTTGGTTTTCTCTCCTTTTTGTTTTTTAGATGAGGTTTTTCTGTGTAGCCCTGGCTATCCTGGAACTCACTCTGTAGACCAGGCTGGCCCCGAACTTAGATATTGTCTGCCTCTGTCTCCCTAGTGCTGGAACTAAAGGTATGTACCACCACTGCCTGGCTGGACCGCCCTGTTTGAAAATAAAACACCTCCTCTGTCTCTGTCTGACTGTCTATCTCTCTCTCTCTCTCTCTCTCTCTCTCTCTCTCTCACACACACACACACACACACACACACACACTCTTAGCTCTTAGGTGTGCAGTTAAACTTCTTAAACCTATCTGTCAGTATTCTCTAATTTTCATTTCCTGAGGACTCTAGAGGATGATGAGAAAGAGTGGGCAGTTCTTCCCTTTACCCCATTAACCACATTTTTTGGTTTTCTTTTTTTGTTTTCATTCTTTCTTTCTTTCTTTCTTTCTTTCTTTCTTTCTTTCTTTCTTTCTTTCTTTCCGAGACAGGGTTTCTCTGTGTAGTTTTGGAGCCTATCCTGGCACTCACTCTGGAGACGAAGCTGGCCTCGAACTCACAGAGATCCGCTTGCCTCTGCCTCCTGAGTGCTGGGATTAAAGGCGTGCGCCACCACTGCCCGGCTCATTAACCACATTTTATTTGTTTATTTTGAGATGGGTAGCCCTATGTAGCCCTAGTTGGTTTGAAATTTACAGAGATCTGTCTGCCTCTGTCTCCCCAGTGCTGGGCTTAGCCTGTTACCAAACTTCTATACAAGCCCTTTGCTTGCCTCTCTCCAGACGGTTTCTCTTCTCAGATACTAAACCTTTCTAGGCCCTACATGAGGGTTGCTCAAGAGACAACAGACTTAGGGGGATGTGGGTGGCATTGGGTTTGGGCATGCTCGGTCACTTTCTGCAGTTCCAGGGAGTCTAGCACAAGTTCCGAGTCTCTGCCCCTACCATGCCCCACCCTAACTTTCTCCCTGACCTCATAAATTAGTTCCCTTTCCAAAACTGGAGTGTGACTGTCACCAAGGCAACCCAGCCACAGCTGCAGGCCCTGGGGAAACAAGCTCAACTGAGGGTGATGCAATTGGGGTGGGGTGGGGTGGGGGCTGGAGGTTGGTGAGGGAGATAAGAGAAGCAGAAAGGCAGTTGGAAACATCAGACAAAGGAGTAGAAAGCTGGAAGCTGTAGCAGGATGAGCTGAGCTGGGGGCTGACCTGGCCTGCTCGCCCAGACCTTCTTTCCTGCCCTGGGAACCTGCCAGCTCCCGAATGGGGGCAGTTTCCATGCTGTATCAGATAGTTCCTTCTTGGCATCCATGGAGAAAGTTCTGGGGGTAATCTGTGCTTGAGGAGCCTTGGTAGTTTGGGTCTGTCTCTGAGCTTGCTTCCTGCAGGCCTGACTGTCTGAGCAATCTTTCCCATGTGACTTTCAACCCACCCTCTGTCCTCAGACAAAGTGAAAGCTTTCACTGGACACTTAGAAAATGGGAAGGAGAGCCTGTGTCTCAGGGTAGCCATGGCTAAAGGCCTTTGTACAAACTGACCCTTCTTCTTCTTCTTCTTCTTCTTCTTCTTCTTCTTCTTCTTCTTCTTCTTCTTCTTCTTCTTCTTCTTCTTCTTCTCCTTCTCCTCCTCCTCCCTCCTCCTCCTCCTCCTCCTCCTCCTCCTTCTCCTTCATTTTGCTATATTTTATCAGATTTTATTTTGAGACAGGGTCTTACTACATAGTCCAAGCTGCTCTGGAACTCACTATGTAGCCCAAGCTGGACTAGAATTTATGGCAATTCTCCTGCCTCAGCCTTCCAAGTACTGGAATTACAGATGTGAGTCATTATGTCTGGCTTTCAGTGTTCACAGAGATTTCCTAATGTGATGATGTGAAGAAACTTGTTCTACATTTGGAAAACAGATTTGAACCGTGATTCCTCCCACTTATGCTAAGATTCATGCTTGCTCATATTAAACAACTGGACAGCACAGAAACAAGGAAAAGGGGACCCAATTTTGCAGCATAGAGACAGCCTCTCTGGCATCTTGATGGATTTTCTCTGCTCTTTATTCAATGTCTATTCCTTCTATTCTTGTCTCTATCTCTGCCCATGACATATGGCATCTATTATTTGGTATCCAATTCCATTGGCATTCCCTTCTGGGTATTTCTCCTGAAAATTGACTTCTAAAGCAGCAGTTAACATTTCACGAACAGATGCTTGCCTTACAAGACTCAGGCAACATTCTTATCTAGAATTAGTTATGAATTAGCGTTGAGAACTGTTACATCCTTACTCAAACCCCACTTCCCCACACATCAGGAAGGCAGAGGAACAGGCATCCCCCTATTGAGGAACAGACTCCCTAGTTGAGATCTGTAAGCACAGTGTGACCCAGGATACTTGGGAGAGAGGTGGGCCCAGAAGGATGCTCTGTATCTGCTCATTGTCTCTCTGGATCTGTCCGCACCCTTGACCAGGGAGCTTGCTCTGGGAGAGAGTATCAGCTAGTTACCTGACAGTTGGGATCAAGGCCTGAAACTATGTAGGTGTATGTTTTGTTTGCTTTGAAGACAAGGCCCTTTTATGTAGCCCTGAATGGCCTGGAACTCACTGTGTAGAGTTACCCTAATGCATTATTTAAATGTCCATGTTAATGGTGGTGTAAATACACTGACCACACTGTTAGTCGTATAAAAGTACAGCAGCATGGAGCTCTAAACCGTAAAAGGGTCTGTGGGTCATGAGACACAAATATGGGGATGTTTAATTTTGTTGCAGAGTATGGTCATAGGAAAATTTATGGAGGAGGAGATATTCATTTTAGCTAGACCTTCAAAGATAAGTGAGATATCATAGGTATAAAAGATAGAAGGAAAATATGAGGCTAAGGGTTTCCTGGGAATAAAGCATGTATTGGGGTCCAGGAAACGTGCCTTTGATGGTAGCTTTAAAGGAGGGAGAGTGCACAGAGTGGAGAAAAGTCGTGGAACAGGCTGTCAGGAAGAAACCCAACAGCAGCCCTAACAGCAGATGTGGAGGCAACGCAGCGGAGCTTAGTCCAAGCCCAGGAGAGAGCAAGCGTGGTATTCACAACCAGGTACACCAGAGTTCACCTCCAGGTTCATCTCATTATTGCTGACTTTGAACAGGCTGGCAACATCTTTGAATCCCATTTTTATAGTACATAAACTGGAGATATTAACGAGTCTGAAGGAGATGCAATTTAAGTGATACCTTGTCAGAAAGTGCTGAACAACTGCCATAAATAGACCTGCAGTCAATAGCCCCCTGCCTCCGAACTCCTTCAGTGGAACAAATGAAGAAACAGTTAAACATTAAGACATTTCCTAAGGCCAGCAAGATGGGTTAGTAGGTTAGGATGTTTGCTGTCAAGCCTGATGATCTGAGTTCGACCCCAAGATGTACATGGTGGCAAAAGGACAGAATTGACTCTAGAAAATTGCCCTCTGACTTCCACACACATGCTGAAGCCCCCTGTGTGCATGCACCCATCAGCAAACAAACAAATGAACAATAAATAAATATTTTAAAGTTTTCTAGTGTCATTCCTTTGACAAATAGCTATTGATCATCATTGACCATAGGCTAGACCTGAGCTAGATGCTGCAGGATGTATAAAATGTCACTTCTCACAGACAGCATAAAGTAGTTGGAGGGATGCTACAGAAAGAGATCAAAGGGCAAGAAGGGGCCAAGTTAAGAAGCTATCGCAAGAGCCTGGAGAGAAGGCTCAGTGATCAAGAGCACTTGTTCCTCTTACAGAGGACCAGGTGCAGTCTCCAGGTCACAACCAAATGTAACTCCAGTTCTAAGAGATGCGATGCCCTCTTTGAGTCTCTGAGGGAACAGGCATGCACGTGGTAAAATACATGGCGGCAAAACATTAATACACATAAAATAAAATAAAAAAATAAATCTTAAAAAAAGAAACTGTTACAAGAATATGCACAAATGGAAAGATGACTTTCCAGGTCATGAGTCCTGAGTATCATGTGCCGGTGGTCAGGGAGTGTTGTGAGTTCAGGAGGGTGAGGGCATGGGAAGCTGGTATGGGCTGTCAATGGTAAGCAAAACGAAACAACAGAAAACCCAGCTGTGGAATAAGAGAAACATGTGTGGGGGGTGATCCAGTTTGATTATGGAAATGAATCCTGGGAGGGAAGGCTGGTAAAGATGGTGGATCTGGGTTTGGGAAAAGTGCTACAAGTCAGGCTAAGGACTTCAGATTCCATCATAGGTAATGTATCCTTCATTGTTCATTCTGAGATACGTGAGCTTGTTCTACACCTACCCTGCATTTTTCAAATGCTACCATTCCTTAGCATTTACATACAGCCTGCACCCTTTTGTTTGCTGTATGTATGTGTCACACTCATACTGTGCCCTAGGCAAGATTGCAAGTTCCCTAGGGCAGGTCACTTGGGGGTTACACAAACTGACATGTCTGAGTGGAGGCAGCCTTGCCTGGAGGCTGGAAGGTAAGGAAGATTGGAGAATGTTCACTGAGAAGTCAGGAGCATGCTGTTGTGATGGCCTGCTGGAAGTCCCAGCCATGACCCTGTCACTACCTCAAAGCTTGTCAGTACTGTTTTTAGTGTGCTGGATATCTGGGCCTCTATAGACTACTTTTGGTATTATTTCCCATTTACTAATGTAGGGTCCTCAAATAGAGGTATAAGAGACATACTTCTGTTGAAGATTCTAGGTGTTCCAGATTTACATTCTTTGGGGGTTTTCCTGATCAATATTTTTGTTTGTTTGTTTTTTTTGAGAACGATCACATATAGAACAGACAGGCTTCAAACTTGGTGTACAGCTTAGGGTGAACTTGAATTCCTGATTGTCTGATTTCCACTTTTCTTTTTTTATAGACCAGGCTGGCCTTGAACTCACAGATTCTCCTGCCTTGGCCTTGGAAAGCACTGGGATTAAAGGCATGCACCACTATGCTTGGTTTGGTTTTAATCTCTTTCATTTTTCCTTGAGACAGGGTTTCTTTGTGTAGCCCTGGTTGTCCTGGAACTAGCTCTGTAGACCAGGCTGGCCTTGAACTCACAGAGATCTTCCTGCTTCTGCCTCCCGAGTGCTGGGATTAAAGGCGTGTGCCACCACTGCCCAACTGTTTCTATTTCTTTCTTTCTTTCTTTTTTTTTTTTTCAAGACAGGGTTTCTCTGTGTAGCGTTGGAGCCTATCCTGGCACTTGCACCACCAACACCAGGCTGTTTCTATTTCTTAAGTGCTGGAATTACATATCCAGTTATACATGGTGCCAGGGCTTTGTGCCTGTTAGGCAAACATTCTTCCAACTGAACTATATCCAAGCCTGATTAAGCTGCTTCCTTCCTTCCTTCCTTCCTTCCTTCCTTCCTTCCTTCCTTCCTTCCTTCCTTCCTCCCTCCCTCCCTCCTCCCTCCTCCCCTCCCTCTCTCCCTCCCTCCCTCCCTCTCTCTCTCTTTAAGATTTATTTATTGTTTATTTATCTGTATGAGTGTATCTTTGAAGGGAGGGGTGCCTGCTGAGATCAGAAGAGGACATCAGTTCTTCTGGAGGCAGTTGTGAGCCATCTTATGTGGATGCTGAGATCCAAACTCTGGTTCTTCGGAAGAGAAGCCAGTGTTCTTAACAGGTGATCCATCTCTCCAGCCCCTGGTCAAGCTTCTTGACTTCTCCAAACCAACAGAAACCTCGCCATTTAAAAAGAGACCTGCGTGTACACCCACTCCTCTGTTTAGAATCCCTGTCTTGTCTTTTGAATACCAACTGTGTGTTCTCATCTTTGACCCCAGGAAATCAACCAGGAGCCTTGGAAATCAGGTGACTAAGGGCAGGAGACTAGCCCTGTGCAGAGCAAACAAGGCCTGTCTGCATGTTTGCTTTGGTTTAAAGAGTTACTGGGGATCCTATACTAACCTTTAGTTTTGCAGGAGCTTTGCTTCCCTTGTCAAGAGCTGTTCTAAAGGAGCAGTTTCTTCATGTGACCTGTCAGCCAAATACCTAAAATCAGCCTGACCTTCTCTGTGGTCAACAAGTGTGGCCCCCAGCACGTGTCAGGACAGTGACCACTCAGGAGCATCTATGTTCTTTTCCGATCTAGGACATAGCCCTTAATCGGTATCTCTTTGGGCCATATTCTTTGATGACCCCAACCACCTCCAAGTAGTTTACTCTTCTCTTGAATATCTGCGCCCAGATGTGACTAGAATCCTTCATGGCAGGACACGCACACAGTGAGTGGGCTCGTTGGTCTGGAGTCTCTTGTTTTGGTCTTACAGGTACCTCTTGACATGGTTCTCCAGGAAGAAAAGACAGACAGCTGATGAGGATGAGGGTGAATCTAAGTAAGAGGTCATTTGTTGTGTTTCCTAGAAGAAAAAAACAAAAACGGGCAATATGCCCACCCCCACTATTCTCTAATAGGAGTCCTTTCATGTTACCAGGTATCTCAAAGCCCTGAAGATATGAACCACATCTGGTCTGCTGCTCTCCCTCATATGAGTTTTCCAATGGAATGAGGTCAGCTCTTTACAGCCGCCTCCAACTCACACGAGTGTATACCTTGTACCAGTTGTCTCCCCTGGCCTTGCTCATCGTGTTCTTTCCTGTTGATAAGTCTCTCCCTTCTTCCCTATCTATTCAAACCCTTCCTATCCTTCAAGGTCAGCACAAACCTTCCTCCTCTGCAAAGCCTCTCCAGAATGTTCTCCACATTTTAGTGCTAGCTCTGATCTTGTTTTATGTGGGTCAGTTTGGCTTTACCCTCTACTCTTCAAATTCTAGCCGGACAGAGGCCCCACTGAATCCTCTTCAAGTGTTACCCTGACCACCTAAGATAGCACTCATCTCCTATACTCTTACATCATTCTTTTGTTCACTTTTGAAGGCTCCTAGCTGGATGAATGAATGCAAGATCCATGCATGATTGCTGATTGGTTGATTTATTCATAGCTTATATTAAAAAGAAGAAAATAATAGGGAAAATGATAAGATGCTGAGTATGATCTATGTCCCTTATGCTGGGCCTTTGAAATGAGCATATCTAATCTTATAAAAGCCTTTACATGCCTTTCTCTTATTTAACTGTCTACCAAGGGATTCTGACTCAAGCCTCTATTGTGCTTAGTTAGAATAACTCAAGAATCAGTAGCACCTAATGGGAGCTGCAGAGATGGATCAGTAGTAACAGACTGTTTCAGGGGACTCAGGTTTTGTTCCCAGTGCGCACATGAGACTTACAACCACCTGTACCTCCAGTTTCAGGAGATTCGATGCCCTCTTCTCACCTCTACAGAGTCCTGAGTGCATGTGGTGAGCAACCACACACTCAGGCATACAAACATAAAATTCAATTTTTTTGTTCATTTGTTTTCTGTTTTTTTGAGACAGGGTCTCACTATAGATCTCTGCTTGTCCTTGACTCTGTAGCCCAGGCTGGCCTTGAACTCACAGAGATTTGGTACCTCTGCCTCCCGAGTGCTGGGTTTAAAATAAATACTTTAAAAGAAAGGAAGGAAGGAAGGAAGGAAGGAAGGAAGGAAGGAAGGAAGGAAGGGAGCAAGGAAGGAAGGAAAAATACCTCACTTTGCTGGATCTTCAAGGATCTGAGGCCTTGTTCCTGGAGAAAAGTCTGGGAAATACTTCATAGTCATTGGTCATGTATTTCTTTCCCAGCTTTAATGGGAAGTGAAGAGACCATGAGCAATTGCTGCAGAACAAGGAAGGGTTGACAAAGGAGGGCCAAAGGGTCAGGAGCTAGAATGAAGGGCTTCAGCTTCCAAGAGCACAAATTGATTCTCAAAGCAAATACTGTTGGCCTAAAGTGACTGCAAGGATCAATATTGCAAGTGGCACAGCAGGCTGCAGCACCCAAAGAGACCTCTAGCTGAGGGGAGTCAGCCCTAAGCCCTGTCTGGGGAATGGCCAAAACTACCACAGCTGTGGACAGTCAGGAAAGATCCCCAAATGACAAAAGCTAAATTTAGCCAGGTGCCTGAGGGCATGAACTTCAAAGGGAAAGGGCAAATGAGGAACCCTCACCGTGCCAAGGAGTGAGACCAGAAAACACAGTACCCATGGCTGGTCATTTACAACAGCTAAAGAAGGCTGTCTTATACCGGCTAAAGCTATACCAGCTACCTGGCCACATGGCTGCACTTGGTGTGTGTGTGTGTGTGTGTGTGTGTGTGTGTGTGTGTGTGTGTGTGTGTGTGTGTTTACACTGAGGATTTTGATTCCTCCTGGAGATTTTAGATCAGGAACCACACCACGCTCTCATGCTTGTGGAGGAAACTGAGAAATGTGATGTTTTCTCAAAGAACTAGGTAAAGGGCTGAGCATTACAAAAGCCTGTCAGTGTGTATCCAAGGATCAGAGCAAGCAGTTTCCAGTGTGTAAGAGCCTAGTAATGTGATGGCAGAATACCACTTACCGATGGACCACAGAGAAGAGCTTGTTGTTGATCTGGACAACGCTCAGTGGCAAAGAGTTGGGAAAAGCCACAATGAAGGTGGCTTGAGGGTGGCTCTCATGATTAAGACAGTCATCAGAAAGCAAGAGCTGAGAGCACTTACTGGGCAGCTAATGGCACCCTTTTGGAAATAGCCACTCAGCCCTTGGAGGTTAGTATCATCCCCAAAACACCGATGAGGAATTGAAACACATGGCATTTGTACAACTTCTGAAATGTTACACTGATGACATGGGTTCAAGTGTGGCTGACAACTCCAAAGCCTGGGAACTTCTTCATGGTTCTCTCCACTCTCCCTGGGAGTGAAATCCCGTCTGGGAAGAATCTACAGAAAGCCTAGTATAATCAGGATATAGGGAAGAGGAGGGAGAGTCTTGCTGGTAAGATCTCCTGGATCTTGGACTAATCAAAAGCTAACAATTCATTACTACCCTCCTGGGGGTCAGTATAGTACTTTGCTACTTGAAACTTTTTATTTCTTCTAAAATGACTAAGCTCTGTTGATACCCTTGGTAGGTAAAGGGGGATGCCACAGCCTGTTCTCTTTGCTTTTAGCACACATGATTACCTTTCTGCTCAGTGCCTAGTCCCCTTGACCTTTGCCCTCAGCATGGGGAAAGTGCATATTTGTCCAGCCTTTATGCCACATGGCTCAGAGTGACACATGCTCTAATCTGGACTAAGTCCACTTAACAGAGGGGTAGGTGGCCTTCTACTGACCCTTCCTGGAAACTGGAAACACTTGTATCACCCTCGTTCTCCTGGGACCTGTGCTAATGGGATTGGTGATAGGATGGAATAAAGTAGACAGAAAACTGTTTCCACTGTAAATGGGGAAGTGGCTCCAGATAACCACTAGTGCCTTTCTCCGCCCTTAACTCCTCCTCCTCCTCTCTTCAGTCGCTCTGAGCATGTGCTTCTGATAACATGTCCAACACTCTTAGCAAGCAGTGAGAACTCATTCCCTCTTCCAGACATTCAAGATCAGCACTGAGAGATGGTGCCAGCCCCAGGAATCCTTTAGTTTGCTTTGCTCTTCCTGCCTTAATGCTGATGTTTCCTTACAGCTGTGTCTTGGGCATTTCCTCATCTCTGGGATCTCATTCTTTCTGGGAAATCTCATCCTCGAGTGTGATGGAGATCATCAATCCTTTCTGAGATCTCTCTTTGCAGATCCAACATCTGTTTGTTCATCAGACACCTCCACATGGAAGTCTGGAGACACTTGGAGGGGGTCAATTTGTAACCCAAAGGCTGACATCTCAGGCTGAGGGAAGCCTCTAGGTTGTTGGTTCTATAGTCCCTCTTTACCTTTGCTGCCTTATGAGGTCAGTTAGAGTGGTGGGAGTGTCTCAAGACTTAAGATTACCTTGAGAGCACCTCCTCTAACATCTGTTTGTCTATAAGAAGATTATAGGGCAAACTGAAGGAAGCAGAGTACAGTCCCAGGCAGAATTCTAGTTCTGGTTTGGGGCAAGACTCTTTGCCCTTGGAGCCTCTGGAGGTGGTTGAGCTGGATGATATGTGAGGTGCTCTGAATTTGCCCTTCATGGGAAGCATTCTAGAGCTTCTGAGCAGGAACATTTTCTAGACTACTTAGCCTTTCTAGACATCTTAGCCTTGCAGAGATCTTCAGCAATTTGGCGGATTTCATTTTGTTTCTTTATAGCTTTGTCAGCCCTCTTTGGGCCAACTAGTTGTTAGTTTCGACACTAACTGAAATTCAAACTTCTGTCACAAGAGATCTGCAGATAACCGGCTTTAAGGTGAATGGAAAGTGTCACCACCACCTGGCCCCACAGCCACGTTTACTTGGCTTTTCCATCTTTCCTCCTGCTGAGACACAGACCAGAGAGGCAGCTGTGGCCACAGCACACCAGGCAAGAGTTTCCCAGTGCAGATAAGGGAGTCATCTGCACAGGTTGATTCTGTCTGGGCAAACAAACCAGACACAAGAACAGGGCATCTGGGTGAGCCGCCTTTGCAATGATTCACCTTATTAGGTAGAGTTACCTTAAAACTGGGGCCTATTTATTCCTTAGAGTCAATCCGTGTCAATGTTAATCAAAGTTGAAACAAGTCAAATGTGAATTCAAAAATAAAACAAAACCCCCCAAACTTCACATAGCTGTTTAGCAGCCTTCAGACTCCCCATATCTTGCTCGGAAGAGGCAACTGCTTTCAAGTCTTCCAGCTTTTCTTGGTGATGTGGAGTTTCAGATTTCAGCTCAGGAGACTGAGCTCGAGGTTGTGAGCGTACTCTTCTGTGTAAGGATGGGCTCATGCTAGGCAACACTGTCCCATCGAGCTGTCCCTCTCTCACCTTTGCACGTAATTTTTATGAACTTAAAATTTGTTCTTTGACAATTCTATATGTGTACATAATGCATTCTAATCATGAATCTCTCTTCCTACCCTCTCTTGACTCCCTCCCATCCCTGCCAGCTTGCTCTCCCTACCAGTCCCTTTCCTAGACTCATAATTTTGGGGTTTGGTTTTGTGACCCATTTAGTTTAACCAGGGCCATGGTGCCCATTGGATTGGAGCTACTAATGTGACCTGGTAAGGTCACTGGTGGACATGCAATCTCCCGGCATCTCTCTGGGGCAAATATTGCAGTGCTGAGGGTGGAGTGCCCTCTGAACACCCCATACTGTATGCCTGACTGTTGGCGGGTCATTCTTAGATGCACACACCCCTGTTGCTTTCTAGTTTCACCTTTTTCTGTTTGATCTCAAGGAGGTTTCAGATGTCAGTCACTTCCCTTTTTTGCTCACGTATTTCCCATTTCTTTTTTTTGTCAGCCATGTTTTTTTTTTTTTTTTCATTTCATGCTAGCTTCTAAAGCATACATAAATATTACAACGAGCAGACATGAGATCAACTTTATTGTCTTTTTTTAAATTCTTTTTTTAAATTTTAATTAGAAAGAAAATTATTTTACATGTCAATCCCAGGTCCCTTTCCCTCTCCTCCTCCCCTGTCCCCCCAACTAACACCCTACCTATCCCAACGAGATCAACATTTTAAACTCAAAAAAGTATCCTTTTGAGAGACCTAGCAACTCATTTTCCTGTGCCTTTGGTGGCTTAAAACAAGGGGCACGTTGACGTGGGGTGGCCCATGAGACTGCAATATTTTCCATTACTTCAGGAGATAATGAAAATCTTACTCAGCATTCACGTTATGGAGACCATTGAAGTACTTTATGCTAAGTCAAGTAATGAACTACGATATTATAATTAATGATTGATTACTTTTGTCTTTTCTTAATTTATTTGAATCTATAGCTAAACCCCTCTTCCCTGTTCATCACCTTTGTTCTATACATTTCCAAGGTGTCTATGAATGATAGAATTTTTTTATTGATTAATTGATTGTCCTCTCATACAGAATATGGTGTGTGTGTGTGTGTGTGTGTGTGTGTGTGTGTGTGTGTGTGTGTGCTTGTAGGTCAGGGACAATGCTCAGGGATTCTCTCCTGCCACTTTGGTTCAGGATGGACTTAAATGCCTTCACCTGCTAAGCCACCTGGCCTCCTTAAAATGTTTTCTTTTGAAACACCCATTGGCCTGAAAAACAATGACCTGGATTGATTCCATATTTATTATTTTTGTAATCAGGGTCTTGTCCCAGAATAATTTGGAACTTGCAGTCCCCTGTCTCTGCCTCTTGGACTCTAGCAGATTTTCCATTTAATTAAAGCAAAACAAAACAAAAACCAAAATATGCTTTCCCGCCATTTTGCACATTTCCTACTATTTAGGAGATTCATTCAGTCTTATATCTTACATCTTCCATTGAAGTTATTGTATGTTTTCAATTGATTTTGTGGATTTAATTCTCATCATTTTGCTCTGCTTTGCCATTGTGTAGCCCAGGCTGGTCTTAAACACGTGATCCTTCTGCCCTAGCCTTTATAGTTCCCACTAACCGTGCACATGCATGCTACCTCTTCTTTACCATTGCACGTGCTTTGTTTATTGTCCCCCCCCACACATCCTTCTTTCCAGAAGTCACCCTCAGCAGGGCCACCAGTGACCTACAGTTGAATACAAATTCTTCCTGGCTATCCTCTTAACTGCTTTGAGTCAGTCTACACTGCTGGTGCTATTGGCCATTACCTCCTGGGAATTCCCATTCCTTGATGCTAGTGGCTCTAGTGACTCCTGCCTTCTCTACAGCCTTTCTGATTGTTCCCCAGGCTCCTTTTCCTGCTCAGCCCATCCCCTGATGCTTTTCTGCCGATGCCATGCCAGGCTCCCTCCCCTCTTCCTCCACACTGTCACCCTGGATAACCTTCTCCCCTCTCATGACACTCTTTCTCACATGAGCACTGATGATGTCCAGTTCCTGTCTCCGCACCAGCCTCATCTCATCAGCTGCCTTCTGGCAGTGTCTGTCTCCATTGATGCCTTCAACTGCAGCCACCCAAAGCTGAGCTCATCCCGCCATTCTATCGATCATGCCTGCTCTCTGCATCTTTGTGAAGGGCATCAGCACCCACCTAGTGGCCTAAACATGAACTTGGTATCTCTAGCCCAGTGTTGAATTTCACTATAAATACAAACAAGTAAACATAGACTTGCAATACCAAGAAAACAAAACCATAATGCCAAGAAAATATTCTGAAAATGCAGTACCTTAAAAAAAGTGTCAGAGTGTTTTGGCTATCCTGGGGGTTTTGTTTTTCCATATAAAGTTGAGTGTTGTTCCTTCAAGTTCTGTGAAGAATTGTGCCGGGATTTTTATGGGGATTGCATTGAATCTGTAGATTGTTTTTGGCAAGATTGCCATTTTTACTATGTTGATCCTACCTATCCAAGAGCATGGGAGATCTTCCCATTTTCTGGTATATTCCTTAATTTCTTTCTTTAAAGACTCAAAGTTCTTGTTATACAGGTCTTTCCCTTCTTTGGTCAGTGTTACCCCAATATATTTTATGTTGTTTATGGCTGTTGTAAAGGGTGATGTTTCTCTGATTTCTTTCCCAGTCCATTTATCATCTGTGTATTGTAGGGCTACTGATTTTTTTGAGTTAATTCTGTATCCTGCCACTATGCTGAAGGTGTTTATCAGCTGTAGGAGTTCCCTGGTAGAGTTTTTCAGGTCACTTATCTAACCTATCATATCATCTGCAGATAGTGAAAATTTCACTTCTTCCTTTCCAATTTGTATCCCCTTGATCTCCTTTTGTTGTCTTATTGCTCTAGGTAGAACTTCAAGTACAATATTGAATAGATATGGAGAGAGTGGACAGCCTTGTCTTGTTCCCGATTTTAGAGGAATCACATTGAGTTTCTCTCTATTTAGTTTGATGTTGGCTGTTGGTTTGCTGTATATTGATTTTATTATGTTTAGGTATATTCCTGTTTTCCCTGATCTCTCCAAGACCTTTATCATGAAGGGGTGTTGGATTTTGTCAAAGGCTTTTTCAGCATCTAGTGAGATGATCATGTGTAGGGGAAATGCTGACCACGTCTGCTTGGGGGCTGGCACAGGAGGTCCACGGGGCTGGGCCTCCATCAGCAGGCTTGAACTCTCTCTTCAAAGTTCTTTTCAACTTTCCCTTATGGTACTTGTTGACTATTGGTCTGGTATTTAGTAGCCTTAGATGGAGTTTACCACCTGCTGTGGGCCGAATTCCCAAGCAACCCGACTCTGGGAAGACCTGGACCCCATGTGCTAGGGGCTGCTATTGGCCTCACACTGTTCACAGGCCTTGAACTCATGATCCTCCTGCCTCTGCCTCCTTCAGCAAATCCTCCCAGTGTGCGCCACCACAACCAGCAGCAAGAAAATGGGCCATACCTCCTCGAGTACACTGGATCCAACTTGCTTCGTTTCAACTGACACTCGGGCCATAACTTCAGGTACTGCAATCAACACCAGAACTTCAATGAAGATAAGGATTTCAACCTGGACCTTCAATCAAGCATCTTCTACCAGACATAGAATGGATATAACCCATTCAGGACTTTCACTACACTAACATTTTCTTCCCACAGGATCCCACGAGGCTGTTGTCGTCCTAGTTCAGCAGGAAGTAGCTTGGAGAATACCATGCCCCTGTCCCCCACTGTTGATACCCAGTTAGGGCTAGTTTCCTATTGTTTAAGGTTGGGTTTGGAAGGAGGTGTTCAAGCTTAGACATCTCTTTCAGACGACTTTAAGGTTTAGTTGGAATAGATATAGTTAAGATGTGACATTAGTAGATTATTATAATTTCTTGTAATTCACCTTTATGATTGTTAATTATAGATAATTTATACTGTTTAAGTTTTAATTCTCTTTAGACTAAAAGAGGAATTGTAGGGGAAATGCTGACCATGCCTGCTTGGGGACCGGCACAGGTTCCACTGACCATGCCCACTTGGGCATGGTCAGAGTGATGCACCAAGGCTTTAAATATCAGGGATGCACGCATGCTGCTCTCTTTTCCCTCTCCTGCTTGGCTGAACAGGACGGGCTCTGTCTCGTGAGTACTTTCTTAATAAACTATCTGTGGTCAATCTAGTTCTGACTCCATTGTGTTCCACTTTAACCATGTGGTTTTTTTCTTATTCAGTTTGTTTTATGGTGGAAAATCCTGTACAATAAAGGAATTTCTGGAGGCATCACTATCCCTGACTTCAAGCTCTATTATAGAGCTATAGTCCTGAAAACAGCTTGATATTGGCACAAAAATAGACAGGTAGACCAATGGAATCTAATTGAAGATCCACATATTAACCCACACACCTATGAACACCTGATTTTTGACAAAGAAGCTAAAATTATACAATGGAAAAAAGAAAGTATCTTCAACAAATGGTGCTGGCATAACTGGATGCTGACATGTAGAAGACTGCAGATAGATCCTTATCTATCACCATGCACAAAACTTAAGTCCAAATGGATCAAAGACCTCAACATAAATCCAGTCACACGGAACCTTTTAGAAGAGAAAGTGGGAGGTACCCTTGAGTGAATTGAAACAGGAGATCACTTCATGAACATAACCCCAGTAGCACAGACACCGGGACCTCCTGAAACTGAGATGCTTCTGTAAGGCAAAGGACACAGTCAACAAGACAAAATGGCAACCCACAGAATGGGAAAAGATCTTCACCAACCCCACATCTGACAGAGGGCTTGTATATCCAAAATATACAAGAAACTCAAGAAGCTAGTCACCAAAACACCAAACAATCCAATTAAAAAGTGGAATACAGAACTAAATAGAGAATTCTCAATAGAGGAATCTAAAATGGCTGAAAGACACTTAAGAAAGTGCTCAACATCCTTAGCCATCAGGGAAATGCAAGTAAAAACAACTCTGAGATACCATCTTACTTTTGTCAGAATGGCTAAAATAAAAAAAAAAATACCAATGATAGCTTATGCTAGAGAGGATGTGGAGAAAGGGGAACATTCCTCCATTTCTGGTGGGAGTGCGGCCCCTTTGGAAATCAGTATGGCAGTTTCTCAGGAAAATGGGAATCAGTCTACCTCAAGATCCAGCAATTCCACTCTTGGTCATATATCCAAAGGATTCGAATTCATACGACAAGGACACATGTTCAACTATGTTCATAGCCAGAACCTGGAGCAACCTAGATGCCCTTCAACCAAAGAATGGATGGAGAAAATGTGGTACATTTACACAATGGAGTATTACTCAGTGGGGGGGGGGCAATGAAATCTTGAAATTCGCAGGTAAATGGATGGAACTGGAAGAAACCATCCTGAGTGAGTTAACCCAGTCACAGAAAGACAAGTGTGGTATGTACTCACTCATATATGGATATTAGACATAGAGCAAAGGATTATCAGCCTACAATCCACACCATCAGAGAAACTAGGAAACAAGGAGGACCCTAAGAGAGAAATACATGGTTCCACCTGAAGAAGGGGAAAGGGACAAGAACTCCAGAGCAAATTGGGAGCACAGGGGGAGTGGGGAGGAAGGTAGGAAGAAGAGAAGTGGAGAAGAGGAGGGGGGAAGAGAACAAGAGGGATCAGGAAGACTGAGTCAGGGAAGGAATAGAGGAGAAAAGAAAAGAAATAACATAATAGAGGGAGTCAGTAAAGGGTTAAAGAAAAATCTGGCACTAGGGAAATGTTCAGAGATCCACAAAGATGACCCCAACTAAGAATCTAGGCAGTAGTGGAGAAGCTACCTTTAATGCTCTTCCCCTATAATGGGATCGATGACTACCTCAATTGCCATCCTAGAGTTTTCATCCAGTAGCTGATGGAAGCAGAAGCTGGAACCCTCAGCTAAGCACTGAGTCATACTCCTGGAATCCAGTTGTAGAGAGGGAGGAGGGATGAGTAAAGGAGTTGAGACCGTACTGGAGAAACCCACAGAAACAGATGACCTGACCTAATGGGAACACAGGGACCCCAGTTGTAAAGCTGGAGAACCAGCATTGGACTGAACCAAGCCCTCTGAATGTGGGTGCCAGTTAGGAGGCCTGGGCAATCTATGGGACCTCTAAAAGTGGAACCAGTATTTATCCCTAGTACACAAATGGACTTTGGGAACCCATTCCCTACGGAGGGATACTATTTCAGCTCAGATACACAGAGGAGGGCCTTGGCCCTCCCCCAAATGATGTGACAGACTTTGATGATCCTCCATGGAAGGTCTCACAAATCCTTGGGGAGTGGGTTGGAGGTGAGTTGGAGGGGTCGGTGGAGGACATGGGAGGATGGGAGAGAGAGGGAACGTGGGGGGTCTGATGTGTAAAATAAGATTGTTTCTAATAAATAAATAAAGTGTCTTAATCCCAACTCTCGGGAGGCAGAGGCAGGAGGATCTCTGTGAGTTCAAGACCAGTCTGGCCTCAAGAGCTAGTTCCAGGACAGCATCCAAAGCCACAGAGGAACCCTGTCTGGAAAAAAATAAAAATAAAAAACAACAACAACAAAAAAACCCAAACAAACGAAAAAGAAAGTGTGAGAGTGGCCATATATGAAAAAAAAATCAGAAACATGTTGGACTTTCTTGTATCTGTATTATGATTTAATATTACTTGTATTTTTGATGGTATCTGCAGGAGAGTGGATGGACACAACCTTCTCTGGGGCAGAACCATTGAAGTGCTAATAGCCCTGGCACACTCTGACACCTTTTCTCCATGCTCAATTGGTTCCTAAGCCCTGTTGACTTTGCATCATTGATAACCACTGAACCATTTCTAATGCTATCTCGGCACTCTGCTGTCTGCAACCTAAATTGCTTGAGTAATGTCTTAACCATCTCTCCCTTGCCATTCATTCATTACAAAGCTGTGATCTGTCTCCTGTGTGTCACACTCCTTCCTGAACTCTCCATTGCCACTTAGTAAACTCAGGGAAGTTCCAGCCACCTAGCCTATGTGTCCTGCCTCTCCTAAGTTGGTCCCCCCTATCCCCATAGCACTGCTTCACATACAGCATCCTTCGAGTCCTTCAAGGTTTCATTTGCTTACTCGATCCTGTGTGAAACTCATGTACCCGTCTCCATGGCTAGCTAGGGAGGTAGTCCCTGATAAGTAAAAGAAGGCAGGAGACGCTAAACCTGGGAGGTCCAGAAAGGAAGGGGCCCTTCCCCTCTCTGGCCCAGTTACCTGTGTGTTATTATTTCTCATCTTCAAAACTCATGTTAAAATGCAATACCCACCATGGAGTATTAAGAGGATAGAGAGTGAATCTGACTACGGTGTTTAGAGGCACAGCTGTTAGGAGGGGGACTAGGATTAGATAAAGTTGTCAAAGTAGGGCCATCATGACTAAATGCTAATGACTTTAAAATAGTAGTTCTGAGCCTTCCTAATGCTACAACTCTTGAATACAGTTCCTCATGTTGTGGTGACCTCCAGCCATAAAATTATTTCCATTGCTACTTCATAACTATAATTTTGTTACTGTTATTAATCATAATACAAATATCTACGTTTTCTGATGGTCTTAGGAGACCCCTGTGAAATGGTCATTGGACCCCTAGGTGGGTCTCAATCCACAGGAGAGACCAAGTAAGGTGTGTGTATGTATGTGTGTGTGTGTGTGTGTGTGTGTGTGTGTATGTATATATATATATATATATATATATATATATATATATAGAGAGAGAGAGAGAGAGAGAGAGAGAGACCTCCTGCTGTCCTGCCACATTGGGTCACCACAGAAAGAAGACCAGCATTAGATATAAACCCTTGTCCTTGGGCCTACAGAACCTCTAGGAGAATCAGGTTCTTGTTTACACACAGGTAAATGTTTTCTTCTGCCCAGGCTTGTTTGGGGTCATCACTTTTGTCCCTAACATGCAGGAAGGTTCTATACTGGGTCCCCATGCAGAAGAGGGTCTATTGTCCTCTTCTCAAAGCTGGCCACAGTGAGGACACAAGCCTCGCTCAGCTGACACAACCCGTGTCCTCTGTAAACAGTGCCAGGAGAACGCCATGGCCTCCTTGGTCTGGGGCCCTTCACCAGGGGGCTCCCAGGGCGGGGGCGGAGGGCGGGAGAGCAGGAGAGCAGGAGAGAGCCTTTGTTTGTTTTCTCCTTTGTGTTAACAATACAACATCTGTTCCCCAGCCTGGCAGCTGGACCAAAGTGAAATGATGTGAGCATTCATTGCTCTCTGATTCAGAGGCTGGGAGTTGGGGAGGGGAGGCAGAAGGGGCACTGTGAGGAACCTCACACCCTCCCTGGACAAGAACAATTGCAAAAAGAAAATCTGCAGCCCCCCCTCCCGCACACAACCCCCATCAGGGGAAAAGCTGGGTGACTTGATGTCCTGTAGACTCACAAATTGTCACTCTTACCCTGCATAGCTGTTAGTATTCAGCTTAAAAGAATCACTCAATTAAAAGAATGATGTTTACATAGTAAATATCTATTTTGGCTCATGCACTTTGATAAAATCGTCTTTATTTACTTAAGAGTAAAGCTGACAGAGGTGGAATGAGACTGAAAGAGTATCATGTGAACGAGCAGAAGAGCAGGGGCAGGGGAGGACAGAGCACCCAGGCTCCTGGCTTGTCTCTTCTCTCTTCATCCCCTGTGCTATGTCTTCCTCAGCTCTGGTGCCTAAAGGTGGTTGGCTCCATGGCCCTGTCCCTCTCGCCTGCACTCACTCTCAATATTCTCTTCGGTCCTGTGGGTAAGAGGTCCTTTCCCAATTCACACCATACACCACATCCAGGTCCCGAACCCCAGCCTCCTGTCTCCAACTTCTTGCTTACCGTCTCCAGCCTGTTATCAAGGGTGAATGAAGCAACACATCCCTGAATGAGCCCTTGATGTCCTGCATCCTGTCCACTTGCTCTTTCAGTCTGCCTCTTCTCTGCTTGTAGTGGTTTGAGAAGAAATGTTACCCAGTAATGGGGATGTCCTTCTGTATATATGTTCCTTTTATTGGTTGATGAATAAAACACTGTTTGGCCTATAGAGTCAGGAAGATAGGTGGGGCTAGGAGACGAGGAGAATTCTGGGAAAGGTAGGTAAAAAGAGACTCCAGGTAGCCACCAAAAGGAGTAACAGTTTCAAGCATTCTCTGGTAAGCCAAGACTGCATGGAAATACATAGATTTATAGAAATGGGTTAATAATTAGGACAGAGCTAGCCAATAAACCCTAGTCACTGGTCAACAGTTTTATAATTAATATAGTATCCATGTATTTATTTGGGACTGAAACAGCTGAGGGGCCAGGCTGGCAAGAAATGACAGCCACACCCCATGGGCTCAGGGATCTGAACACTTGGTTCTTAGTGGATGGTGCTATTTGGAGAGGTTATAGAATCTTGGGAAGTTCTCCCTTCCTGGAGGCAGCACAGTGCTTCCCTGGCTTCTAGTCCACCTGTTGCTTCCTGTGTGTGGTTGAGATGTGATCTCGCAACTTCCTCCTCTGGGCTGCTGCTGCTGTGCCTCCTGTGTCTTTATGGGCCCCATCCTTCTGGAACTGTAAGCTCTTGATTTTATTTTTATCATTTTAAAAAGATTTATTTCTTTTTGTTTTATGTGTATGGGTGTTTTGCCTGTGAGCATGTCTGTGCAGTTGTCAGCTTCCACATGGGTGCTGGGGAATAGAACTGGGGTCCTGTGCAAATGCAGTAAGTGCTCTTATTCAGTGAGCCATTTCTCTAGTCCCTGGCTTTCTTCTCACTCTCTCTGACGTGTCTCACTGATAACTGTCCACCCACCTCTTTCTGCTCTGAGAATGTGCCAGGTCCACTCCAGCCCAGACCTTTTCCTGGACCACTTTTCTCAAATTTCCATCCCTTTCACCTTTATCCTGGTGTTTCTTTTTTGTCCTCATCCCCCCACCTCTACTCCCCCCACAGTATTTGCCATGCCTACATCTTCTACTGTCTTTATTTATTGCCTCCTCCAGAGGTGAAGGAGCTGCATGGAGGCAGGGGTGGGGGGGAGAGTTGCAGAGGGGTAGGGGGTTTTGTTAGTTTTGAGCTTTGTCCTGGAACAATGTTTGATATATAGAAGACATTCTGTTAATTATTTGGTATATGCTGAATTGATGAATAAACCAGTGATTGGTGCAAGGACTCTGCTATCGTTTATGGTAGAATGGCTAGGCTGCTAAGGGATTATCCCAGCCTTTCCAGACCTATGGGAAAGTGGTCATTCTGGGTGTGACACCTCTCTGCCCCTGATAAAATGAGCTGAGAAGGCAAAGTGGACCTCTCAATCCTGGACATGCAATGTGTCATTGAAGAAAGGAAGGGACTATCTAGTGAAAGGCAAGAACAAAAGCTCTACTCTGTCGGTCTCATTCCCTTCTGTGCTCATCAGCTCAGCTCAGCTTCTGTTGAAGCTTCTCAAGCAGAGGTGGTTCTGGGTTTCAGATGAGGAGCAGCCGTTGTCCCTCAGACAGCTGAACAGAAAGCTTAGGCCGAAAGACACTGGGATAGATCATCGACTCTCTCATCACGGGGAGACCACTACACTCTCTCCAGCTCCCTTTGTTGGAGACTATGTTGGTCTTTGAAAGTTGGCAACCTTTCATGTGGCATTGTTTCTTGATTCACTCACTCTCTCTCTTTTCATCCTTTAAGAATCAGAATTGAATGAAAGAAGATGGGCCCAGAGCTGGGCTAGTCAAAGCTCCCTTGAGCATTCACTCTCACAATTTGCTAAGAATTTCCATATATGTTTTTTACATACTCTTTTCAGTTCTTACGAATATGTATTAGTTGCCTGTTACAGCTCTCATTGTATCATTTCCATAGGTGTATGTAACAAACATGGGCCATAGCCACTCCTCCATAATCAGTTTTATTACCCCACCCTCTTCTTTATGGATGAGTAATAGTCTCTCTCTCTCTCTCTCTCTCTCTCTCTCTCTCTCTCTCTTTTATTTACCCATGGATATGTTGATGGACACCTAGGTGTAGGGGAAGCTGTAGCCATGCCTACTTAGGAGTTGAAAGTGAAAATTAATAATAAAGTTATTTCTGGCTTAGTAGACACTGGGGCGGATGTAACTATTATTACCCAAAAATCTTGGCCTCAGAAATGGCCTCTTAGAGAGGCAAATGTACAATTTTTAGGAATTGGAACTCTATCTAGAGTTCGATAGAGTGTTAACTCGGTGGTCTGCATTGGACCAGAAGGACAGAAAGGGATACTGAAACCATAAGTGGCAGATATAGCTATAAATCTCTGGGGTCATGATCTCTTACAGCAATGGAATACTCAGATTAATATTCCTCCAATGTCAGATACAAATTATGTACAATCTTTAGATAGTAGAAAAGATCTGGTAAGATGCTATGGAAAACGTTTACCAACCATCCATGCTGTACAGAAACTAGGTACAAATGATGGACCTTCAGAGGAGCCAAAGGCCCTGCCATTGAAGTGACTTACAGATGAACCAGTTTGGGTAGGACAATGGCCTATGACCTCTGAGAAGCTAGAGACTTTAGAAAAGTTAGTACAGGAACAGCTAGATGCTGGACATATAGAGGAATCAACCAGTCCTTGGAATTCTCCTGTATTTGTTATCAAAAAGAAGTCAGGTAAGTGGAGAATGCTGACAGACCCGAGAGCCATAAATAAGGCAATTCAACCAATGGGCTCTCTGCAACCTGGAATGCCATTACCTTCCTTAATACCTAAAGGATGGCCTATCATAGTCATTGATCTAAAAGACTATTTTTTCACAATACCATTACAGAAAAATGATAGAGAAAAATTTGCATTTACTGTACCAACTCTTAATAATTCACAGCCAGTTAGGAGATATCAGTGGAGAGTTTTGCCACAAGGAATGTTAAATAGTCCTACTTTGTGTCAGCACTTTGTACAGCAACCTTTGGAAATAATTCATAAGAAATTTTCACAATCTCTTGTTTATCATTACATGGATGACATTCTTTTATCAGATTCTAATAAGGAAACTTTGGAACGTATGTTTGAAATGGTGAAGGAAGTTCTGCCTCGTTGGGGTTTACAGATTGCCCCAGAAAAGATACAAATAGGAGATTCTATTAACTATTTAGGTTACAAGATAGACTTACAAAGAATCAGACCTCAAAAGGTACAAATTAGGAGAGATCGTTATCAAACTCTTAATTCTCTTCAGAAATTATTAGGAGAAATTTCTCAATTACAGATGATTATTGGTGTAGAAGGACATGACTTAAAGCATTTAAAAATGGCCCTTAAAGGTGATAAGGACCTAAACAGTCTGAGAATATTATCTGCTGAGGCAGAAAAAGAGTTACAATGGGTAGAAAACAGAATATTGGATGTACATGTAGATCGGGTAAACCTTGATTTAGACTGTATTCTGGTTATCTTGCCATCCAGAGAATACACTTCTGGAATTCTGATGCAAAGGGAAGACACTATATTGGAATGGATATTTTTGCCACATAAACAGAATAAAAAGTTAAAGACATATATAGAAAAGATTTCTGATTTGATTTTAAAGGGTAAACTAAGACTTCGTCTGCTGACTGGAAAAGATCCAGGAGAAATTATAGTACCTTTAACTAATGAAGAAATTTCCTCCTTGTGGAAGGATAACGATTATTGGCAAATAGCTCTTACTGACTTTTTGGGGACAATTAGCAACCACTATCCCAAAACTGACAGAATTAAATTCATAAAAAAAGACAGTCTGGATTCTTCCACGTATTGTAAGACAAACTCCCATTTCTGGAGTTCTTACCTTCTACACTGATGCCAACAAATCAGGTAAGGCAGGTTATAAAGCAGGTGAGGTAAGTAAAGTAGTTCAAAGTCCATATACATCTGTACATAAGGCAGAATTATATGCAATTCTCATGGTACTTATGGATTTTACAGAACCTCTTAATATAGTTACTGATTCTCAATATGCAGAGAGAGTTGTGTTACATATTGAAACTGCAGAATTCATTCCTGATAATACAGAATTAGCTTCTCTGTTTTTACAATTACAGCAAATAATTAAACAGAAGTAATCCTATATATATTACACATATCAAATCCCATACGGGTCTGCCAGGCCCACTAGCACAAGGCAATAATGAGATTGATCGTTTATTAATTGGAAGTGTGCTAGAAGCCTCAGAATTTCATAAGAAACATCATGTAAATAGCAAAGGTTTGAAAAAGGACTTCTCCATCACTTGGCAACAAGCCAAGGAGATAGTGAAAAACTGTTCTACTTGTTCCTTTTATAATCAAACTCCATTGTCAGCAGGTTGTAATCCTAAGGGCATTCAGAGAAATGAGGTTTTGCAGATGGATGTCTTTCACTTTGCAGAGTTTGGAAATTTGAAATATGTGCATCATACTATAGACACATTCTCAGGGTTCCAATGGGCTACTGCTCTTAACTCTGAAAAAGCTGATTCTGTTAATACACACCTGCTAGAGGTGATGGAAGTTATGGGTATACCTGCACAAATAAAAACTGACAATGCTCCAGCATATGTCTCTAAAAATTGGAACAATTTTTCAAATATTATAACATAAAGCATGTTACCGGTATACCTCATAATCCTACAGGACAAGCAGTTGTTGAGAGATATAATGGGACACTTAAGGAGATGATCAACAAACAGGCTTGGAAGACTAAACCCCCAAAACATAGGTTACATAATGCTTTATTAACACTAAACTTCTTAATGCCAATGAAAAAGGACAAACAGCTGCAGAAAGACACTGGACTATGAAAAAAAACTGCTGAACTCAATCATCTGGTATACTTCAAAGATGTACTAACCTCTGTATGGAAACCAGGACATGTGTTATGTTGGGTAGGGGTTTTGCGTTGGTTTCCACAGGAGATGAAAAACTTTGGATACCATCAAAGTTGATCAAGATTCGAGTTGAAAAGGAAAAACCTCTCGACGAGGACAAATGACAGGTATTCTACTAAGGTATATCTTATAAACTAAATAGAAACCCCCCAAAGGAAAGGGAAGTGTTTTGCTTTTATCTTCACAGGAAAACTCATCTTCAGAAGGCAAAGGACACTGGATGGGTAGATGCTTAAGAAGAAAAGGTAGCTATAACCATCAAACAAAAGGAATGAGCCATATGGTAAACTTTTCAGCTGTCTCTCAGAGAACTCTATTTCTCTTCATTTCCTAGTCCCTATTCAATTAAGCCAATGCTGGATTTAGAGGTGGATTTGGCGTTCCTCCTCTAAAATCCAAGCACGTTATTTAGCTAAACTTTAGTGTTTCTGTGTTGTATCAAGAAGCCAATTGATGTAATACAGAATAAAAGAAGAATTTGGGGACTGTCTTTGTCTTTTCTTGGATCTTTCTCTCAAGGTGTACACCCTCTCATAATTGTTATGCTTTCATGGTTGCATTCCCCAGCATGTGTACATACACAAGCAAACATTTCTCTGCTAACTGTTTATGTTTGAGTCCCACACAGACAATGAAGACCTGCCTGACAGCAATCCCTGGACACCCTGGAAAGAAAATGGGCCATACCTCCTCGACTGCACTGGATCCAACTTGTTCCATTTCAACTGATACTCCAGTCAGAGTTTCGGGTACTGACTTCAATCAAGTTGAGGATTTC
Source organism: Cricetulus griseus (assembly GCF_003668045.3). Taxonomy (NCBI): domain Eukaryota; kingdom Metazoa; phylum Chordata; class Mammalia; order Rodentia; family Cricetidae; genus Cricetulus; species Cricetulus griseus. The sequence continues at coordinate 37,697,898 of NC_048598.1, read as the reverse complement.
AAGTGAGATCTTCAATCAAGTGAATCCCATCTAACATGGACTGGATACAATTCATTCAAGACTTGCACTATACTAACATTTTCTTCCTACAGGACCCCACAAGGAGGTCATCATCCCATTTCAGTAGGAAGCAACTTGGAGAATGCTACATCCCCTTTCCCCATTGTTGTTATTTAGGATAGTGTATATACCTAGTTAGGGATAGCTTCTTATTGTTGATGGTTGGGATTGGAAGGAGGTGTTCAGGCTTGGACACCTCTTTCAGATGACTTTAGGGTTTAGTTAAAATAGATAGTTATGATGTGACATAAGCAGATTGTTGTATCTTCTTATATTTTACCTTTATGATTGTTAATTTTGGATACTTTACACTGTTAAGTTTTAATCCTCTTTTAGACTAAAAGGGGAATTGTAGGGGAAGCTGAGCCATGCCTACTTAGGGGCTGGCTACAGGTGTGCCTGACCACACTTGCGAGGGCGTGGTCAGGGTGACGTAGAGTGATACTTGCATGGGACTGCGTTTTCTCTTTCAGTTTCACTTTTGTACTTGCAGTACAGACTGCTGCCACGCCGGCTGGCTAGGTTGCTCTGTAAGTAAGGCTTTTCCCCTATTAAATACCCTTATATTTCTACCTGACTCCGTATTGGTAATTTCCCACTATACCTAGGCTGATCTCATTTCTTGTCTATGTTAGGTATCAGGTTACATACCTGCTGAGTATACCCAGGAGTGGTGTAGCTGGGTCATATGACAGTTCTATTCTTAATTGTGAAAGCTATATACATATAATTAAAGAAGCTTCCCCAATTTATGTCCCCACTGTTTATACGGGCTCCTTACTTTCCTCTCCATCCTGGTCACATCCACTGCCTTATTGTTGTGGTTTGTTTCTGAATTAGCCATTCTGATAGGATGAGACGGATCTCAGCTAAGCTTTGGTTTGCATTTGCCTGACGACAAGGATGATGAGCAGTTTTTAACATATTTATTGGCCATCTCTACTTCCTTGAAAAGTCTCTGTTCAGTTCATTTGCCCATGTATGCATTGGCTTACTTGTTCTGTGGGTGTTTAGTGTTTTAGACTTCTTTGTATTTTCTGACAAAGCTGTCCTATTCCACAGCTGTCTCTTCACTCCAATTGTTTTGTTTGCTGCCCAGAAACTTTCTGATTTGATGGGATCCCATGTGCCAACTCTTGCTGCTGCCTCCTGAGATTCAGAAAGTTCAGGCTACACAGATTTTGAACTGCTTCCTCATGTTTTTTCCCCACTAGTAGCTGTAAAATTTCAGGTTCTACACTAAAGTCTTTGATCTACTTTGAACTAATTTTGGTATGGAGTGAAAGACCATATCTCGTTTCAGTACCCTAGATGTGGATTCTCAGGATTGGCTTACTGCCTTTATTTATAAGGATGCCTTTTCTCCATAAGTTTTTTGGCCCCTTTGTTGAGAATCAAGTGGCTATGGCTGTGTAGGTATCTGTGTTTTCCACTCTACTCCATTGGCCCTTTTCTGCTTTGCACACTTAAAAACAAAAACAAAAGTCAACAACATTTTAATTAGTTATTTGAGAATTTTTTTCAGTGTGTTTTGATTTTCTTTCCTTCCTCCAACACATAACTCTTTCTAGATCCACCTCTTGCCTCCCCAACCAATTCCTTTGGGTCCTTTTTAAAATTTTTTTTGAAATCCTCCTAGACCAACTTATGCTTTCCAAATATTCTTGGATATTCTTATTTTATTTCATTTTTTTTTGTACGACAGAACCTCACTATACAATCCTGGCTGGCCTTGAATTCACAGAGTTTGCCTGCTGTTCCTTCCCACCAACTGTTTCCCCTGTGCTGAGATTAAAGGTGAGTGTCACCACACCCAGCACACTTTTGGAGGGATAATTGTGTATGAGAAAGTTGGAGGAAGTATGAGTGACATCACAGACACAGTTCTGATACAGCATCATGAGTGTTATGAAAAACTGTAATTAAAACTGTACTATAAAGTAGTGAGCAATCTATTTTTTTCACAGATTAAAAACAAATTTCAGGATTAACTTGCTCAGAATATAAGGGAATTAAGAGAGGCCTGGGGACTGAGGTGGCTCTAAGTGTTCTTTTTTTTTAAAATTACACTTATTTATATATTTATGCATTTATTTATTTTTGTGTATGTGTGAATGAATGTGTGTGTGTTACTTGGAGTTGACACATACATCAACAAAAATAATTGTTTTGTGTGTGTGTGTGTGTGTGTGTGTGTGTGTGTGTGTGTTTGTATGTTCATGCATGTACTTGTGTGCATACATGCGTGCATACCATGGCACAAATATGGTCAGAGGGCAACTTGGTGGGGAATAAATGTTTAAAATATGATCCTGTGGAGGGTATTTTATATTCAAACTATAGCATCAGCTTTGAGATCTCTTCAACTTTTTTTCTTTTGTTTTTTAACTTCTAAACTCTTTTATTTACAGATTAGAGGTGGGCCAGCAAGTAAGAATGATTACTACCAAGTCTGATGAGCTGAGCTTGCTCTCTGAGACCCACATGGTCAAGGAGAAAACCAACTCTAGCAAGTTGTCCTCTGACCACATGTGTCATGTGCACTGGCGCGCGCGCGCGCGCGCGCGCACACACACACACACACACACACACACACACACACACACACACACACACACAAATAAAGAAATCAATCTTCAAAACATATTGAATTTATTAGTGTGGGGAGGCAAGTTATAGTCTATCTTTTAAACCCTCCTTCTGTCTTTGTAAATGAGGGTAGCCTTAGTGAGCCTGCCTCCTGCTTTGACCCTCACATGAAACCTGTGGTTCATGGTCTCACATGTCCTAAGTGTGCAAACTCCCTGTCTGGCATCAGTCTTTCTCCCAGCCATCTTTTCTTGTGCATGCCTTTCCAGAGAGCTAGCATCCACAATGACAGGAGGTCTCATTCCAGGTGGGATGAGAGTTTGGTTTTGTTTGAAGGAAGAATGGCCATCTCTGCTTTGTTTCTGGTTCTGGAGCATTTTGTTTGGCTCTTTGTGGTCCACAGAAAATATCTGTTTCATGTTATTTACCCAATCAGTGTTGTGGTCTTTGTAAATGCTCCCTAGTGCCCCATGTGCTAATATTGGTCTTTGGGCTGTGGAGATATAAAAGGTAGGAGCTAATGGAAAGAAGTTAGGTTCCTGGGGTCTGAAGGAAATATTAGGCTTTCTCTCTCTCTCTCTCCCTCCTTCCCTCCATCTCCCTCTCCCTCCATCTCTTCCTTCTTTCCTTCATCCTTCCTTTTCTAATTTCTCCATCACAAGGGGAGTAGACCTCTTCTGCTACATACTCCACCATGATATCCTGTGCCACCATGGACCCAAAGCAACAGATCCAAGTGATCATAGACTAAAACTTCTGAAACAGCAAGTGTAATTGTCTTAGTTACTGTCCTATTGCTGTGAAGAGACACTATGCCCAAGGCAACTTACAAAAGAAAGCATTTA